>NC_067399.1:218038642-218348330 GCF_016432865.1 Antechinus flavipes | reverse complement strand
AGCAGATATAGATTTGCAATCCCAAATAACTTAATTTGAAAAGCTGAACATAATCCATCCTACAAGAGGAGGGTCATTAATTTTTTTTTTTTTAATACAGAGAGGAATAAAGGTGAAAGTTCAAAAGAAAGTACAGATAGGACAGTTTAAAAGTAACAGCTATAATTTATTATATATTTATTTCATCATATATTTTAAAAAATAAGTAGCATAGAACAGATTCACAGTTTCATGTATCTTCTTTTTTTGTGCTGTACTGCATATTTAGAAACGCTCATTTTTTAAATGTTTGTTAAATTCAGAATTTTTTTTTTAAAGAGAAATGTGTTATGAATTATGACTACTTCTCTCAGAGAATAGCTTCAAAAATTATCAGGGCAGGGATCTGGTTTCCTGGCTGATACCTGCAGGATTTCTACGGCAGTTTTGGCACAATACAGTTGCCAAGAAACCTGTGATTTTGGTCACCTTGGCAACTACAGCATTAAGATTTCTTGGATTTTCCTGATTTCCCCTTTTTATTTTCTCCTAAAAGAAATGTGACATTGGACTATTTGGTTATTGGTATTTTTTCTTTGTCTCTATTTGTTTGTCTGTCTCTCCCTGTCCCTGTCTCTCCTCTTCTCTCCCTATTTCTCTCTCCCTCTGTGTCTCTGTCTCTGCTCTTTTTCCATCTCCTCCCTCTCCTTCTTCCTCTCCTTCTTTCTTTCCCCTCCCCCTTCTCCGCTTCTTTCCCACCCCCCTCCCTTCCCTCCTCCCCCTCTCTCTGTTTCTCCCTCCTTTTCTCCCTTCCCTCCTCCCTCTTTCCCTTCCTCCCCTCCATTCACTCTCTCTCTCTCTCTCCCTCTCACACAAGTTGAGAAATAACTTGGAACAAAAATAATATGTTCTTTACAATGGAGAAATCCACAGTAAGGTGGAGAGGTCCTAAGAAATCCTGAGCTAGAAGAATAGTCACCTGTGTTTCCAGACAAAATCACAGAGATCTTTCCTTTGACTAAGGTCTCAGAAACTTGGCCATTTTTCTTATTTTCTAGAATCTGGGGATTTCCTGTTCTCTTTTTTCTAATTTATCTTCCATCTAGCCTCCAAATTAAAATTCCTAAAATATAGATCTGATCATATCACTAACCTTGCTCAAGTATCTTCAATGATTCTCTAGTGGCCTAAATTTGGCATTTCAATTTCTCTCTCACTCTGTAACTTTTTTGTCCTTTTATACTCTTTCTTTTCTTTTCCTTTTTCTTTTTTTGGATAATTTTTCATGAGAGGTCCAACCAATGCTTCAAGGCCATGCTTTAAATCTAATATTGCATAGACATGAACAATTTTCATAAATTTAGTTTTTCTGGTCATAGATCTCCTTGATGATATACTTTACACTGTTTCTCTTCTGCAAGTATTCATGGCAATTTTTTTTCTTTTTTCTTTTTTTTAGAGAAATATTTCATTTCACTTTTATTTACACTGTCATATTTACTCCCATGCCATAAGCTTTTTTTTTTTTTTTTCCTTTGGGATATCTTTTTCTTTTGAGCAACTTCCTCTTCTGGTTTAGGAATAATTTGTTTCTTTTCAGTATCATCTCAATATGTCAAGGAGAACTCATGTATGGGTTGATTTGACCATGAGTCCTATAAGTCCACTATGACATTTTGGGAGCTTTATTAATCTGGATAAACTCAATGACAAGAGAATCCACATCCAAACCCTTCAGTTCTGCATTACTCTTTGCATTTTTAAGCATATGCAGCAAGAACTCAGCACTCTTTTGAGCCACTGACCTTGTGTCCAACCAAGTATACTTAAGTATACTTAGCTTAAGTATACTTGCCAACTCCATCATTTTATCTGTGGAAGGGAACACATTGTTTCTTAATGTGACATCTTTTAAATACTTGGTAGCTTTTTGGATATGCATATCCTTGATAGCTTAAGCTGTTTCATAGGTGTTCTTGAAGTGGACCCGGAGATTTGAGCCCCTAGACTTGCATGATTTCTCTGGATCAAGAGAGTTCCTTACGTGATTACCTAGGATGGCTCAAGGAAACAGCAAAAGGTTTTTTTTTTTTTTTTTTTTTAAACCTTTATATTGCTTTTTTACAAATTACTCTCATTTTAAAAATAAGGAAACAGAGGTCCAGAGAAGGTAAATGACTTGCTTATGATTACACAGTTATCAAGTATAAGAGTATAAACTCAGATATCTTCTAAATTCAATCCAATATTCTTTCTCCTCTGCAAAGCTGTCTAAAATAGGTAAGTGGAACTTTCACTTTGGGGCTCTCAAAAATCACAATTTTATGTAAAAGAGCATCCTGGTATCATTACTATCAACTGGCAGTTTCTACATATTGAATGGGGAGAGGAGGTATCCCTTCCCCCACTTAGTTCTTGCTAGTCCAGGAAAGATATCCAAAGATCCTATAAAGAGTTGGCAATATTCTGTTTTGAATAATGTGGATCCTTTGTTTGGACATGTGGTCTGTAATAAATTATGTGAATTGGATTGAAGGAAGCCATTTGTTCATCTCTCCAATCACTCATTCATCTTGAATTCAGTTGCCAGAATATAGGGTTAGATACCATGGAACTTCAATCTTGAAATTAAATGGCATCAATAAAAGAGACAATCAGGTTAACATATCTTATAGAATGGGTTATGTTGATATTGTGATCATTTTCTATAAATTATATGTTAAAGCATACATGACTTCAATACTATATTTAATTTTTAAAAAAATACTTGGCTTTTGTTATTGCCCATGAATAAAAATGCCCATTATACTAACCAGATGCCTAGAAGTTAAAAAAAAAAATAAGAGTTTTAAACCACTGAAATATCTCTAGGTATATAATTATGCTTGCTGCCTACAATCTTAGTGTTTTAAAAATAACCACCAAAAGCTGGCATAATTAAGCTGGTATTATTACTCCATTATTAAATTTTGATTGTGTTTGAGTCCGATGATTAACACATTTAACTCCTGATGGAACTCTACATTAAAATTCATTTGAGATGAGGATAGTTCTTGAAAAAAACATAAAAGGAAAGCAGTGATTTTCATTAAAAAAATCCAAAAATGTATGATATGCAAATTCAGTCATTGACACTGGTGAAATTTTAGCATACATGAAAAGGACAATTTGTATAATAAAAGGATCAGTACATTTTGACACAATGTATTTGATTGCTTTGATTTTAAAGGAAACCATTTCCAACCTCTTGCTTTGCTAGAGACTGGAGATTCAGAAGAGGTATGGGATATTCGGAAATCATCCCACTTACTGTTTCAGAATACTTCGATGTGTGAGGACAGTCTTAAACTATCATCTTGGATTTCTTTTGTCAGGAACAGATAAGTTACATAGTTCGCAATACTCTCAGCTCCCATATTTTTTTTTTTTTTTTTGCCTGATGCTAGGCCACAATAGAAATAATATTGTCAGGTCTTTTATTTATTTTTTTTAAAGAACATTAAAAAATTGGAGAACATATAGAGTTCAGCAATCAGAATGACAAAGGCCTCAGGATTATGCCATTAGTTGAAGGAATTGAGAATGTGGGAAAGAGAATGTGGGAATTTATTGAAGATGATAATTTTTTTCAAGTAATTGAAGTAATTGCCTTGTAGGAAATGAGGATTGTTCTTTTTGGTCTGCATTTGGTACAAAATAATTGCTTACTTAATTGAATTAGTCCCTGAAGGCAGAATTGGGAACAATGAATCAAAATTGCAAAGGATACCTAAACTTTTTGTAAGTCTAACAATTAGACATACAGAAAAATACAATGAGTTGTCTTAGGAGACAATGGGCTTTCCTCATTGGAGGCCTTTAAACATAGTCTGGAGAATTGCTTTTCTTATATGTTAGAGAGGGAATTGTTATTTAGGTATAAGTTACATCACATGGTTTCTGAAGTCTAACAATTAGACATACAGAAAAATTTAATGGCTGCTTTAGGAGACAATTGGCTTTCCTCATTGGAGGCCTTTAAATATAGTCTGGAGAATTGCTTTTCTTATATGCTAGAGAAGTGTTATTTAGGTATAAATTAGCTCACATGGTTTTTTAATTTCCTTTCCAACTTTTTTGGTGATTCTGTGAGATATAGGCATATCTCAACTTGCAAAATTTCATGCATATATATATGGTATTTTTGACTGACATGGTATCATGGTCATTGCATTAAAAGTACATACATACCTTGATCTTCTTAAACAAAGAGTTCATTTGAAGCATTAATTGTCAAATTAGTGTCAAAACATTTAAATTTGGGGGAAATCTAAAAGACCATCAATGGGAGGACTTTGGATCTGAGTGGATTAAAGCATTCCTTATAGCTATCATGTTGCTTTGTTGTTATACTTCAGTTGTGTTCGACTTTTCATGACTATTCGGGTTGTTGTTGTTTTTGAAAGTCAGAAAAAACTGAGTTCAAATTCAGCTTCAAACATTTAATAACTATGTAACCCTGGGTAAGTCAATTAATCTCTGCCTCAATTTCCTTAGCTGTAAAATGGAGATAAAACTTACTTTGTAAAGTTGTTGTGAGGATAAAGAGATTACACAGTACTTAGCACAGCACATGACACATTTGTTCATTTTTTTTCCAGTGTCTGACTCATTTTGACCTCATTTGGGGTTTTCTTGGCAAAGTTATTGAAATGGCTTGCTATTTTCTTCTCCATCTCATTTTATAGATTAGGAAATTGAGGCAAACAGAGCTAAGCGACAAGCCCAGGTTTACATAGCTATTAAGTGTCTGGGGCCAGATATGAACTCAGGAAGATGAATTTTTCTGACTTTAGGACTGGAACTTTGTCCAGGGTACCACTTAGCTGTCAGCTTGATATCTATAATAACTGCTACATAAATGCTTTTTCCTTTCCCTTTCTAGCTCTAATCAATGATTTTGCTATCTTTCTTTGTTTGGTGTGCCTGACTATACAAATCTACAAAGAGTTTTGATTTTTTTTTTTTTTTTTGTGAGGCAATTAGGGTTAAGTGACTTGTCCAGGGTTTAAAGCTAAGAAGTATTAAGTGTTTGAGGCCAGATTTGTACTCAGGTCCTCCTAACTTTAGAGCTAGTGCTCTATCTACTGGCCCATTTAATCGTCCCAGTTTTGGTCTTTTTTAAACTGTCACTTTTGAGCAATGTTAACTTGAAAGGCAATATGATGCATTGAGAAAAAGACTTCTATTTGATCTAGGAAAGAATTGGGTTAGAATATGGGCTCATTCACTAACTGTGTGAATGTGACAAGTTCCTTCCCCCATCTGATCTTTCTGTTTCTCTTACAAAAAAACAGGTAACTTCTTTCATGGGGGCTATTATGAGGCTCCCATGTGGAAATAAGTGAAAGTGAAAGTTATTTTTATCATTTGGTTGAGAATATAGAATATAAAGGGATTCCCAGTAATGAAAGTTAGTAGAACTTAGGTGCCCATATAGATGTTCTTGTTGTTTTCCTCTTGGAACTGGAGAACCATATTTATAATGGATGAACATTAGAAGGATAAAACTACTTTAAGATATTCAGGAGTAGCCAAGGGAACACTCTCACTCTCACTTCTATTTGCTTTCTTAAATTCTTTATGAAGAAAATGGAACAACTCATTCTCTGAATTTCTGGCAAATCCCAGTCCCCTCCATAAATTTAATGCTGGGGCAGATAAATATTAAAATTCATTTTTGAAAAGTATGAGTGAAGCAGCACATATATATATTTCCCCATTAGGGAAAAATAAAATGGACTAAGTGGTAGAAAGGGGTTTTTTCACTGATTTAATGTATATTATTGTGTTTCTGACCCCCCTCTCTGACTCTGGTTACCCCATCTATAAACTGGAATAGTTGAACTTGTGTTTAGTTGTTTTAAGTAGTGTCCAACTTTGTGTGATTCCATTTGGAGTTTTCTTGACAAAGATACTGGAGTGGTTTGTCATTTAATTCTTCAGTTCATTTTATAGATGAGAAAACTTTGCCGTAAGTCATATGGCTGAGTAAATGTCTAAAGCTATACTTGAACTTAGTTATTCTTCATTTCAAATCCAGTTCTCTGTCTGCCATGTGGTTACCTAGATGCTCAATATATTTTAAAATCCTTTACAACTTTGACATTTTATGATTAGAGAACCTCAAAGATCCCTTCCAGTTTGAATTAGGTTAGAATTTTAAGCATTCATTCATTCTTCATCCATTATTAAATAAACATTTATTTACTAAGCACTTACTATAAAGAGGATATCATATTGGGTTTTGAGACTAGGGGTAGCTAGGCAGTATTAAAAGATGAATGAGACATGTCATTGCCCTCATGGAGTTCACAATCTTAATAAATTTGGGGCAAATGGCTTAACATTCAAGTTTTATTACTATTTGTGGAACCCTGAGCAATTAATTTTTTAGTCTTAAAGTGTTTTGTAAATTTTAAGCCACTCTATAGATGAAAGCTATTATTGTCATTTTCTAGCAGATTGATATATTTTAGAATAAGCCTACTTTGTTTTCAATCTTTGAGTGTAGGGATCATGCTGATTTTACACAACAAGCCTAGGTCAACTTTTATCTTTAACAAAAGAGTAGCCAGAGAGAAAAGAGATCTAATTCTTTTTTTTACCTTGGATCACTGGGCTTTGAGTGATATAAATAGTATATAACAGAAGATCAGTTTGTGAAGTCAGACTTTATAGATTTTTTTACCTACAGATACAGATAAATTTACAGATTTTTTTTAATACTCCACTGAACCTGCAATCTTATTGGATTAGACATTCAATCCATTTGTGGCCCATTCATACTTTGTTTTCATGTGTGAATTTGCATCTTTCTTTGAATTCTCCAAGTTTATTCCAAACTTGGAAGGCCTTCCTTTTACTCTTGAAACCTGTTATGGAGTTCAGGGTAGGATTCACCTGTTATTTATTTTTTTCTTTAATATTTTTTCCCCAGCTACATATAAAATAATGTTTTAATATTTGTTTTTGAAACTTTGAGTTCCAGATCTCTCCCTTCCTTCCCTACACTCCCATTAAGAAGGCACATTTTCATAAAAATCACATTGTGAAAGAAAACATAGCTCTTCATTCCCCTCCCCCCCAAAAAAAAGCCTCAAGAAAAATAAAGTTTTAAAAAAAGAATATGCTTTAATTTGGATTCAGACACAATCAGTTCTTTCTCTGGATAGCATAGTAATTTTCATCATAGGTCCTTTAGAGTTGTGGATCATTGTATTGCTGAGAATAGCAAAGTCATTCAGTTATTACTTTGTATAGAGTACATTTTATTTTGCTTGAGTTTATGAAGGAATTTCCAGGTTTTTCTGAGATCAGCTGCCTATTTGTTATCCTTACAAGACTAATATATTTCATTAAATTTTTTTTTCTTTATATCACTTACCAGTATGTTCCTCTCATTTCCTTTCCCCTGAGAGACATTTTTTTTATGATGAAGACTAAGAATGAGAAATAAAAGGAAAAAAGTTTTGTAAAATGAACAATTAGAAAATCTGACAATTATATGCTATTGTTCTTGTTTTTTCCACCATTTACTTCACTGTAGTCATATATATTGATTTCCTAATTGTTTTGTTAACTTTGCATCAATTCATAGAAATTTCCCCATTTGTCACAGTCATGATAAATAAGGAATCAATCATTAGAATTTGGTCTGTATAACTCACCAAGAAGAAGGATGAATGCACACATTCTCTAAAGTAGGTCCTTTTCCACCACACATCATTGCCAATACCATGACTGTTTTTTTTTAGCTGTTTCCTAATTTTGACATTCCTCATTTTGTTATATGACTATTTCCTTTCTTAGTTACATATATGTTTGCTAAAAGCAAATATGGTACATTGGATAAAACAGTAGGTTTCGGATTAAAGGATCTCGATTTGAATCCTGACTCTACTAGCTGTCTTCTTCATTATCCAGAGCAAATCATATTCCTTCTCTTAGCTTTAGTTTTCTTATTTGTAAGATGTTAATTTGTAAAATCTAAAAATTCTACATCTTATAAAGATTTGCATGTTGAAGGTTATAATGTTTAAGTCTACTGATGTCCATCATGTATCTATTTTCTTATGTGTCACTTGTAATTTATAAGTATTCATAAGTCAAGAAATATAATTAATAATAATAGATTGAACTATATGAATGTAGCATTTTATTATTTTGACTTGTCTTTCCTAAGCACAGTCTTGTGGGTTAGGAAAAGGAAAATGGTTATTATTTTCATTTTATAGATGAAAAAAAGTGAGGTTCAGAATGACATGATCATTTGCTGATAGTTCAAAGCTTTTTTCCATTATATAATATAGGAAACACTATATGGACATTGCTATGTATGTGTACTGATTGAATCTTCATTTGAAAATTAGTGGCCTAGAAAATTGTCAGCAAAGATATAAAAAATTCATTACCCATCTAATGCATTGGTCTCCTCAAGTTGGCCAGTTAGATGAAATCATGCAGATTTTTATTACTAAATTTCTTTTGGAAAAACCAAACAAGTGACCTGATTTTAGATCATATCCCTAATTGTTCATAATGATAATAGATTTTTTATTCTCATTTATTTAGAACTATGTTGCTCTGTTCCCATTACAATACTTGAAGGCTCAGTTTATTACTAGTTTAATTATTGGGAATAATATTTTTCACAGGAATGGAAGTCTCTAATGCTTTATGAAATGATTATTTCATTTCCTAAAACATTTGGATAAAGCATGTGAAATACACACAGAAAGAGAGAGAAAGAGAGACAGATAGAGAAACAGAAAGACAGAGATAGAGACAGAAAGATAAGAGAGACAGAGAGAGATAGAGAAACAGAGACAAAGACAGAGATAGAGAAAGACAGACTTACAGACACACACAGACACACACAGAGAGACAAAGAGAAACAGACAAAAAGACAGAGGGAGAGAGAAAGACATACAGAGACAGAGACAGAGAAGAGAGACACACATCCACAGAGAGAGACTAGAGTCAGAAGGTAGCTGTATGATTTTTGGCTAATCACTTTACTCTTCTGAGTCTCAGTTTTTTTAATATATAAAATGAAATTGGATAGTAGAAATGGAGACCTTCTATATGCCAGACTTTTTTTTTTCTTTTGCCCCAGATTTCCAATTTTTTTTCCCCCCATTTGAAAACTATCAGAAAACCCCTTTAGCAATGAAGATCAATTTTCAAGATCAAGGTTAGGTTACTGGCCCTTGAAAGCTGAGCTAGTATGTGTCAGAGGCAGAATTTTTCTGATATCAAAGCAAAACTCTCCCATGCTGCCTCATGACATATTATTGAAAAACTTCTCTGAGAAAATCCTATCTTCAAAGTACTTCAAATACTTAACACTTCCTAGCTGTGTGATCTTGGGCAAGTCACTTAATCCCAATTGCCTCAGGGAGAAAAAAAAAAGTACTTCAATATATCACTATACAGAATCAAAGGATTCACTGATAAATAGAACCTTAGAGATCATCCAGTCAACTTACTAATTTTAAAGAGCTGAATCTGAGACCTAAAGAGGATTTCATCCAATATTGCATAGTTAGTCTATGAGAGCTAGGAGCTAGAATAATTCCAATTTAGTTCTCTTCTAATATTGCCAAATTCTAATTCCGTGGGGAGTCTCCTCCAACTCCTTCTCCTCCTCCCCCTCCCTTTTTTTCTTTTTTTCTTCTCTATCTCTGTCTCTGACTTTCTGTCTTTATCTGTCTGTCTGTTTTTATATTTTTATCTATCATTGGGAAAAGTGGGCATATGTATGACTGGACACATGAATGGAGGAGATATCTTGAGCTTGTGTTTCTGACGTATTGATGATGCATTCTAGTGATATCATCATACTGCTTTAGCCAGGTCTGCTCCCTGTTGGTTTCAAGCCCTCTGCTGGTCCTACATGGCTCTTGTGATGCATTACTTTACTGATCCTGTGGTTTCTGCAGTTCATTTCCAGGAATAGCTACACTGTCCATCAGTTAATTAACATTTATTAAGCACTTTGGAAATAAGCTTGTGAAGATCCTCTTTTCTTTCAGTCACTGATTTCTGTTGGAATCATTCCCTTTTGCTTGGTTTATTATATTAATATAATTATTAATTATAATTATATATAATACTATATAATGATAAACATAATTAATAATTATATAATTAGATTATATTAATTTTAAATTGATCTCTCTCCCTCCTCTCTTTGAGATAGACCTAAAAATGAAGAAGAAAAAGGGATAAGATGGGGGTGGTGGTCTGTGACAAGTCCTCTGCTTGACATACCTGAATCTTGCATTGAGTTGAGGTCTTATCTACCTGATGGAGCTACTCCAAAAAACCAACATTAAAGCAATGTATTGGTCTCAGAATAAGACCAATTAAGGTAATAAGTAGGAAATGTTCTCAACTCCAGAGATCTCGAAGCTTCAAATCTCTATGACAAACCACCTGCTTTCTAGCTTCTACCTTGTACCAGAACCTGGGCTCTCAGTCCTGTGACCTCAGGCTCTGATTGAGTATCATTGATCTTGTCTTGCCTGGTTGAAGGCTCACCACACAAGTTCTTAGCTATCTTTATTTATGCCTTCTTCCTGTCTTCCCTCCACTAACAGTAGATTTCCAACTGTAGATCTGAAAATGATAATCATCATCACTTGTAGGACTAAAAACATGGATTCTAGATCCAGAAGGCTTGAGTTTAGTCTCTGATTTTTTTTATCTGTATGATCTTGAACTAATTATTTAATGCTTCCGGGACCTCAGTTTCTTTACCTGTAAAATGAGGTAGATTGACTAAATGACCTTGGAGGTCCCTTTTAAGTTTAGAGGAATGATCCTATGATCAATATTATTATTCCTAGAAAAGACATATCAATAAATTAATCTATTACTTCAATCCCTATTCTCTCTGACTTTTCTGGCCAAAATTCTCCTCCTTGACAATCACTCCCTTAAATATGCTATATTCTTTAGATCAGGGATTTTTTGGTTTATATTTATATTTTTGGTGTTTAACACAGTACTTGTCTACAAGCCCTTAATAAATATTTTCATTTGTTCATATATTCAAATATTTATTCATTCACTTACTCATATCTCAGGCCAGAGGTATGATCCTATAAAAATTTTCCAACAACACTAAAATTGAAGGGTTAGTCATCTTTTCCTAAATACAGATGATATAATGACATATAGGCTGCAACAAGAGCATGATGACCTAACCTTGATACAGCAGAGCCCTATTTTGTCACTACAGAGAGACTTAGTACTTGGGCCTAATAACCCCATCCAAAAGTTTATAAGGAAGCATAACAAATCTGATACAAAGTTCCAACACAGAATTTGAAGCAGAAGACTTGAGAAAATAGAGAGAAAATCAATGAAAAACTGAAAATTTCAAGGTAAAACCCAAGAAGAAAATAATCTGTATTGTAATTGCAAAAAGAATCTTAGAAAAAGAGTAGATTGGTCACTAGAATTTGAGAGTCTATGGAAGAGATGAAAAAAGAGTTGAAACAAACAAACACAAAAATGAAATTTAGAGGTTCAAAAGGAGAATGAATAACACAGGGGGAAAATCTTACCTAAGTTATAGATTTCTCCCAAGACAAAATAGCAAAAAGAAGAACAAGATAGTTGAATAAAGTCAAAGACTGAAAAATTAGAACAAATGAAGCTTCTGCTAACAAAAACAACTTAATAAGCAAGACGAATAGAGATAATTTAAAAATCATTAGATTAAAAATTAATTTTAATTTTTCTTTTCTTTTGTTTGGTACATTTTTTATTCATTTTAAACTTAAATACAAAATAGAAAAAAAATTCCATGTTCACAGCGGAACACAAAAGAAGACTGAATATAAAACAATAAATTTCTATTTTAAGAAAACCTACATAATAAAACTATACATTTATTTCAAAGATACAGAGCATTTCTTTACTTCAAGATTTTCTTTTGTTCTTTACTGGAAACTTTTTACTTTATTTTTTTATCTTCCTCCTCTCCCCCTCTCCCCCCTCCCCCCGCTGAAGGTTATAATTAAACCCAAATATATGCCTTTACATATATATCTACAAACACACACACACACACACACACACACTCATATACACATATACGTAAGACTACACTATGCATATTTCCACCTATCATCTCTCTGGAGGAGAATAACATTTTCCTTAATAGATCTAAGTCTCTCCCTGTACTTCTAAATCAACTAGCTCATCATTTCCTACACCATAGCATTATTGCAACACAATAACATTCTATCTGAGAATAATTATTCATGATGATTTCATCTCTAATTTTCTACATTCCTTCTATTTTAGTTACATTGGTCTTAATTATAAAAGAAAATTTTAATTTTAAATAATAAAAATGATTCATTTTACATTCAATAATGCTCATGCCTTATAATATAATTTAAAGTCTGATACTACTAAATCTCCTTCCTTTATATTTTTTTCCTCTAGTTTTTTGAAGTCCCTGATATTTTGTTCTCCCAAATGATATTTCCTAACTCAATAAAATAATTTTTGTTAATTTAATTAGAATGGCAATTAACACATAAATTAGGTAAAATCATTTATTTTTACATTTATATAATAGTTCTGGTTCTGCTTATTCCATTCCTTACCAATTTATAAAAGTTCTTGAAATTGTTCATTTTTATAGTCATCCAACAAACATTTATTAAGTGCCTACTATGTTCCAGGTACTATGCTAAACACTGGAGATACCTAGAAAGCAAAAGACAATTGGTGTTCTCAAAGAGGGCAGAGTCAAAGACAATTTGCATAAAACTATACAAACAAGGGCAGTAAGATGGAATAGCGACAAAGGCACCAGGCCGGTAGTCAGGTAGACCTGAATTCAAAGGTGATCTTAGAAAATTACCAGCTGTGTGAGCCTAGGCAATTCACTTCATTCTATTTGTTCCAGTTTCCCCATCTGCAAAATGAGTTGGAGAAGAAAATGACAAACCACTCCAGTATTTGCCAAGAAAACTCCAAATGGAGTCATGAAGAATTGGACATGACTGAACAAAAATATATAAACAAGGTATATGTAGGATACATTGGAATAATCAATTCAAAGAAGACTAGAATTAAAGGCTTCCCACAGAAGGTGGAATTTTATCTGGGATTTGAAAGAAACCAGGGGCAAAGAAGAGAGAGAGAGAAAGAGAGAGAGAGAGAGAGAGAGAGAGAGAGAGAGAGAGAGAGAGAGAGAGAGAGAGAGAGAGAGAGACAGAGACAGACAGAGACAGAGACAGACAGACAAACGTACACAGAGAGAGTGCAAGAGTGCAATTTATGCACAGGGGTGATAGTCAGTGAAAATGTCCAAAATTGAGAATGGAGTATTTTGTTTGAGAAAAAGCAAAGAGGTCAGTATCGCTGAACTGAAGAGAAATGGATGAGGGACACTTAAGGTGTTAAAAAAAAAACCCAGAAAAGCCATGGAAATTAAGGTACAAATGGCTTTGAATGCCGGAGGATTTTAAATTTGATCCTGGTGGTAATAGAAAGAAACTGGAGTTTGTTGCCTAGGAAAGTGACAAACCTGTGCTTTGGGAAAATCCTCTTGATAGCTGAGTAGAGATTAGATTGGAGTGGAGAGAAACTTGTGGAGAGGCATTTGAATATATGAGATTAGAAATTAGCAGAGAGGTTGGAGTAGATAAGTAGATTTGGGAATTATTAGTCTTGAGATGATAACTGAATTTTTGGGAGCTGATAAGATCACTAAGTGAAATAACATAGAGGGAGAAGAAAAAGCAGATCTAGGACATCCATAATTAGCAGGAGTGACTTGGATGAAGATTCATAAAGGAGACTGAGAAGGAGTGATTAGACAGGTTGAGGAAGAACTGGGACAGAGTACTGCTCTAAAAACCTAGAGAGCAGAGAGTATCAAGGAGAAGAAGGTGATTGACAGTATCAAAAGCTATGGAGAAGTCAAAAAGAGTGAGAATTGAATAAAGGTCATTATACTAGATTTGCCCTATAATAAAAGATCATTAGTAACTTTGGAGCAAGCAGTTTAACTTGAATGAAGAAGTGAGAAGCCAGATGATAGAGAATTAAGAAGAGAGTGAGAGGAAAGGAAATGGAGGCTGTCAAACAGGAATCACAATGTCATGAGACTTATAGTGAAAGCCAGATGAACATGCATGTGGCATCCAGGTAATTTACAATCCTTACAGAAGTTTGTATATTTATGACAGTACAACAAAAGGAAGAGGAGAAACCATGTATCTCCACCTAAAGGGTCATGATATGGGAAGGGAAAGATACAATAAAGTTGGGAAAAGGACAAAATTCCACTTAAAAGGGAGGAGAAAGGGAATGCAAAAGCAAAAGTTCTCTTGGGAATTTCTAGACTCTGTAGATAGGAGGTTCTGCCTATCTGCAAAGGAACCCAGCTGCACAAGCATTTTTCCAGCCTGGCTAGTGCTTGTCTTGCCTCCCAAAGGCACAAAGGAAATCCAGTCTGGGGTGCAAACAACAAATTGTGCCAAGTGGAGTGTGTGTGTGTGGGGCTTTGTCCTTAACACATTCATGGCTTTTGCATTCTGTGTATTCAGTGTTTTTGGAAAATATGACAACTCAGAAAGACAAATTCAGAGGATCCTTTAATAGTCCTTAACAAGATCGATATTTTGAATGATCTTTTCAAGTAAATTAGTCACGAAAGTCAGGAGAGATATAAGATATTGACAAGCAGGAACAGATGGATGAAGTGAGGATTATTTGAGATTGGGAGAGACAGAGACATATTTGCAGGAAGTAGGGAAGTAGCCTGTAGATAGAGTAAGTAAGATTGAATATAATTAAGGGATTGGAGATTTCAAAGAATCTGCTTAATATTGATATTATTGTACAAAGCGTTCTATTTCTAACCTGACATCGGATTTCTCTCTGTCTTTTATAAGTCACATATTTCCTTATTTTTTATAGCACAATGGAAGTCTATGGTAACTTATTGATTGACATGTTTCCTATCATGTGGAATCTCTTGGAACTAATTTTTAATCATCTTCCCTTACACAGAATGTTCATATAGTCTAGAATTTTGATCTTCAGATCAGCCCAGTCCTAATCAATTTGCCCAAGAACGTATAAAGCAAAAAGAAGCCAGAAAGCAAATGTCATTATTGTAAGGCTGAGCCAGTAGCATGTTGGATCTATGCACTTTTATTCAGAAGAGCTATGTACAAATCCTAGCTACTTAGTAGATTGTGACCTTGGTAGGTTATTATTGCCATCTGGCAAATGGGAGTTCTAATTCTTCATTTACTTATTTTACAGGATTGTGTGAATATAGTGTTTTCTAAAACCACAAATCAATCTCTCTCTTTGTCTTCTCTCTCTCTGCTATTATTATTATTGTGGATTAAACCTTTCCTGTGAACCTGTAACCTCAGGGAAGTGGGTAACAGTTCATTAAGATGAAAATTGAGCTGATCTGGTAGTCAAAACACAGGAGTTGATTCCATCTCTAAGACTTTTTTTTTTTTTTTTTAACCTATATGACTTGTATGATTTAGTATTAGGATCTGGCTTCAGGAAATCTGAGTTCAAATCCTCTCTCTGTAACTTATCACCTGTGTGACCTTGGGGACATCATTTTTTTCTTTTTGTGCCTTAGTGTCCTCATCTGTAAAATGAGGCTCCTGAACTTCAAACATATCTTTCAGTCCTTATTGAGCCTCAGTTTTCTTTTCTTTAAAACGAGGGGTTTGAATTTAATGGTCTTTAAATTATTCTTAGACCTTAATCTATGATTGTAGTTCTCTTTATCTCTCTGATCTTCAGTTCCCTGATTTGTAAAATGAGAATAATTATTTTTGTATTACCTCCTTATTATAAGATTATTCTTTTCTAAGTCATAAGGTATTATAGGAACAGGAATGGCTATTATTTTAATTTATTCATTCATATAGCATCTTGCTATTATCATTGAATCCAAGTTCAGGCCTGTGGGGGCTGGAACTAATGTTTTCTTGATAATCACAGAGAGGAAAGTGTCTATGGTTCTTTTTTTGTGGTTGAAGAAAGAGAAGACCAGCTGACTTTGGGGTTACTAAAAGAAGAGGGATTTCCTTTAGAATATTATAATGGGTTTCTTTGGATCCCTGCCAAATGCCCAACATAATCATTGGGTTTAACTTATTTTACTAAAGAGCTTTGGGTAATGGCCAGGAAGAGAGAAGCAAAGGCCTTTAATGTAACTGTTGAAACATATTGCTCTGAAGGAATAGAGGCAAATGTCAGACTGATACAGGGTTTCCAACTGTGGTATTTGGGAAGTTAAATTTGACTTAGAGTTCTGGCCTCCACCCAGAATTGCAGAAAAATCTCTCTTCCTCCGGATTTACCATGAGTAATCAAGAACTACCATCAAGACATAATAATAGCTCACATATGTAGAATGCTTTATTATTTTATATTATAGCTATTTATTTACATTTCCTCTCTTAAATCCATCTGTCACATAGCTGCCAATATATTACACAACCCAACTGGACTTTTTGCTGTTCCTTTAACTTGACATGCCATCTCCTGCTGCTTTATATTGGAATAGGCTGTCTCAAGTCCCTGAAATTCGGTCCCTCCTCTTCTTTGTCTATAGGATTCCTTTTTTTTTCCTTCAAAGCTCAGCTCATCTAATGTTCTACAAGGAATTCTACCTGATCATCTGAAAGTGATCTACCTCCTTATATTTCCCAATATCACCTTGAGTGGGTTCCTCCTTTACTCTCATCATGGTCTATCTTATATTAATTTTACACACCAAACATTTACATATATATATATACATGTTTATATTCAGAGATCTATACATACTTATAAATACACATATGTTGCTTTGCAGATCTTAAAGTGAAATATAAATATCAGTTTTTATTATTAATGCTATTATTACTATTATTGGAAACATAATAGTTCCTAGTTCTCCTCCCCCTTCACTGTTCCAGTATTACGCCAGGCTGGTCTGTCAAAGAAAAACACATAGTTTGACACTGTGTTTGAAGACTTTCTAGCTCAGTAATTTTCCTAAAACCTGAAGTCATGTACATGCAATGATTCCTCTTTAATATGTATTTCAGATGGAGCATTTTTGTGGTGAAAAGGGCAGGAACAAAGAAATTTCCACAAAGGTAAAGATTTAAATCATTGATTTAAAGATGTAAGATAATACTGCTGTTATAGATGTATATTTTTATGTATGAAAGGAATAGGAATCAGCTGTCTTTTCCCTCACCTAACTCACAGAAGCCATAAGCATATAAGAGTCAATGTACATGTCTTGGGCTAGCCTGAGACTCAAGACCTTAGCTGTCCCTTCTTTGAGGTTTTTTTTTTAATGCTCATTAAATGAAGAGCAATCATGAAATGAACATTTGAAGGCTAGTGCTCAACGTTGGTCTATACTTGCCAAAGACAAAGACCTGGAGGGAATTTTTGGACAATTCAGAGCCAAGATTAAAGGTTAAGTGCTTATTTACTAGTCTCATAAAAATGCTTTATATTTTTATAGTTTGAAAATCCAGCTTTCTTGAAGAGTTTAATAGAAGTTATTATTTATTGAATCATTTTAAAAGTTTTTTTTATAATCAGTGCATGATTACGGGCCTATGTTGTATTTCATTTATTTAAAGGAAATATTTATATTATACCTGATTTGTATTATATATTTAGTACCATTATATCCCCCAAATTATAAGTACTTTTCCCCTGGGTTAATGGGATAGTGGTGGGGCTAATGAACTGAAGATTGTGAGAAAAAGTCTGACATTTCTTTTAGGTAGTCAGAAACCTCTAGCACTGAACCAGACTCTTGTGTATATGGATGCAGATCAGAGTGAACTATTAATGGAGAGGGAGAGGACACAGTGCACCAGCACCCTGGGCCCAGTTACATTTGTTTAATTTACATATATAACTATATTTGTACATATTATGTTGCCCATTAGAATATAGATCCTTAAGAGCATAGACTTTAACTTTTGTCTCTGTCTCTAGCACCTAGGACAGGGTCTGGGTACAAATTAGTTTTTCAATAATTGATTGTTAAATGATTCATTGATTCATTGAGCTGCCAAGACTGGCATCCTACCCCCTCCTTATTCTCAGAAATTGGATTTTCATTTATGATCTAATACCATAGTACTAGCTGCTTCCCTCTCCACCCCACTCCAGCCAAAGTCATACTTTTATGGAACTAATGAACAAAGTTAGGATATGGCTACATGTAGAGATTTGGTGGCAGTGGTAAGGTTCCATAGATACAATATATGTGTATATGTGTGTGTATGCACATATCCACACACCTCATGCACACATTTATATATATATATATATTCCATATATATTCATACATATCTATATTAATATCTATATGTATTTGTGACTCTCTGTTTTTATCTCTGCTTTTCTCTGTCTCTGACTCTCTCTCTTAACATTGGGATCCTGTATCTTGACCAGATTGGAAGTGTAACAGCCCCTCATAGATCAGATCTTATTATTTACAGGCCTGGTTCCTCCATTTCTGGCAATTTTCTGACACCTTCCTTAGGCAGCAATGGTTGGCGCTTCTATTCCTGGTCTCCACTTCCAAGTGTTTACCAGGGCTTAATACCCCATCAACTTTAGCCTGCTGTGGATCAGCATTCCTGAGTTCAGGTAATCTATCAGGTTTGCTTCTGGATAGAAAGGATGACAAGCATGAACCACCATGTCTGGTCATCTATTTTCCTGGTTGTCCCAGGTGAGAGCTACAAGTAGGGTGTACTGGTAACTGTGTAGCAGCTGGCTCTTCAAATAAGCAAGGAAATCTGATTTGCACAGTAGAGAGTGCACCTAGTCAGGAAGCCTCATCTTTCTGAGTTAAAATCTGGCCTCAGATACTTCCTAGCTGTGTGACCCTGGGCAGGTGCCTTAACCCTTTTTGTCTCAGTTTCCTCATCTGTAAAATGAGCTGAAGAAGGAAATGGAAAATCACTGTGTTTGCCAAGAAAACCCCAAATGGGATTGCAAAGAATCAGACATGAATGGAACAAATGAATAATAACTCTAAATAAATAGAGCATGCATTTAGTTTAATCTTCATTATTAACATTTTTCTCCATCTCTTTCTTAAGTCTAGATAATCAACAAAGCAATAATTCAAGCCTTAATTTGTATAATTTGTTGATCTGAGATGTAAATTTCACACTGAAAATTGAACACTGTGATGAACTGGTTAGAACTGGCCTCAGTACACCCCTGGCTATATGCCAAGAGAATGAGAAAATCTCTCAAAATATACCTGCGCTCCTTGTGTCCTGAACTAGTCTCTGACACTAAAGTTACATGCAGATAAGTTTTATAGTTATACTGGAAAGATGGGAAGGTCAGGGATGCAAATTTCAGTCTAATTCCATGTCTAATACTTGTTTATGAACTTCTTTGTAGTAGTATGATGGAATTACCATTTTTATTATTATGGCAATAAATATAAATATCTTGAGCTTCAGTGAAGCTGCTTTCAATCCTAAGGAAGCTTCATAATTCTATTTCAAGTTTAATCAGATACCAAAGAATCATAGGAGGAAAAAATTAGCAACAATGACAATCTGATTAGTAGATTACAGAGAAAGAAAACATCCCAAGAGATATAATCAAGATGATTTTATCTAAGAAAGATTGGGGTTCTAGGTGGTGAGGGAAAGTTCAAAGAGTCTTATCCTGGGAGTCAGGAGGCCTGCCCTTAAATCTCAGCCCTTTCACTTATTGTGTGACCTTGACTAGTATACTTCCTCAGTTTCCTCTTCTGAAAAATGGGAATTAGAATCCTTAAGCAGTACCTCAGTAAAAAAAGAAAAATAGATTTGGAATCAGAGGAAAGACCTTTCTTAAACTTTCAGCTCTGTTACACAAAACGTGTGGCCTTGAACAGGCCCTTTGCCTTATTTTCCCATTTGCAAAATGAGAGAGTTGAACTAGCTGATCTTAAGGGTCTCTTTCAACTTCAAATCTCATGTTCATATTATCCTAAGTTGATCAATTAAATATTATGTTATCTACCTTACGAATTAATGTATCACATAGGATAAATCTACTTAAAAGTGCTTTGTATATGTAACAGTGATTTTTGGCCCCTACAATCTGAGGATCAGACGTATAGCATTTGCACCCATTCTCCAGATGTCTCTAGTACCTTTGTGGCACTGGGAAGATTTTTTTGTTTCTGTCATTTGCTTGTATCTCTATCAATTATTTTCTGCCAATTTAAGGAACTCTAATCAGCCCAATGCCATTTAGCCATTTAACAGTCTGATCAGCTTTTACAGAAGAATATTTATTTCAAAAGTATAGTCAGAACAAATGTACAAACATTTTCCTCTAATATTCAGGGGCATAATCATCTTAATCTTTAATCATCTCAGTTTGTGGGCAGGGAAAGGAAATTAAATTCTTCTTTTTTTTAATAATTATAACTTTTTATTGACAAAACACATGCCTGGGGAATTTTTTTTTTTTAACAACATTATCCCTTGCACTCACTTCTGTTCCGACTTTTCCCCTCCCTCCCTCCATACCTTTCCCTAGATGGCAGGCAGTCCTATACATGTTAAATATGTTGCAGTATATCCTAGATACAATATATGTTTGCAGAACCGAGCAGTTCTCTTGTTGCACAGGGAGAATTGGATTCAGAAGGTAAAAATAACCTGGGAAGAAAAACAAAAATGCAAACAGTTTACATTCATTTCCCAGTGTTCTTTCTTTGGGTGTAGCTGCTTCTGTCCATCACTGATCAATTGAAACTGAATTAGATCTCTTTGTCGAAGAAATCCACTTCTTTCAGAATACATCCTCATACAGATCATTATAATGATTTCCTGGTCCTGCTCATTTCACTCAGTATCAGTTCATGTAAGTCTCTCCAGGCTTTTCTGTATTCATCCTGCTGGTCATTTCATATACCACAATTTACCCAACCATTCTCCAATTGATGGGCATCCACTCAGTTTCCAGCTTCTAGCCACTACAAACAGGGCTGCCACAAACATTTTGGCACATACAGGTCCCTTTCCCTTCTTTAATATCTCTTTAGGGTATAAGCCCAGTAGTAGCACTGCTGGGTCAAAGGGTATGCACAGTTTGATAACTTTTTGGGCATAATTCTAGATTGCTCTCCAGAATGGTTGGATTTATTCACAACTTCACCAACAATGCATCAGTGTCCCAGTTTCCCCCCATCCCCTCCAACATTCAACATTATATTTTCCTGTCATTTTAGCTAATCTGACAGGTGTGACTGGTATCTCAGAATTGTCTTAATTTGCATTTCTCTGATCAATAGTGATTTGGAACACTCTTTCATATGAGTGGAAATAGTTTCAATTTCATCATCTGAAAATTGTCTGTTCATATCCTTTGACCATTTATCAATTGAAGAATGGCTTGGTTTCTTATAAATTATAGTCAAAAGGAAATTAAATTCACACCTTAGCTCAGTTTCTGTATATCCCCAGTTCCACCAAATTCCAAGACCAAAATCCCTTACCCAACCTCATTCCTCACTCCAAGTTGCATCCCAGAACCTTGACTTCTCAGGGTATTCCCAATGAGCTGATAGCAACATTCAGCCTTGAACCTTAGGTTCCTAAGTCCCATGACTTATTCTCTTAAGTTTGTGTCGTCATTCTTTACACCTAGGATTGAAAATGACAAACAAAATAGAATAAAACATAAAACACCTCTCTTAGACCATATGGTCAAAAAGAAGGGAAAATAGTTACCATATATTTTCTCACTTATGCACTGTCCCCAAAACTCAGGAAAAAGAGAACTGTTCTAGTATGATGTAGATTTAAAGTTGCATAACATTTTGACTATCCAGCTAAAGGAAAGAGCTATGATGACAATAAAAGATAATGATAAATTTTGGAGGGAATGTGGGAAAACTGGAACACAAATACATTATGATGGAGTTGTGAAATGATTCAACCATTCTGAAGAACAATTTGGAACTATGCCCAAAGGGCTATAAAACTTTGTATATCCTTTGATCCAGCAGTGTCTCCACTGGATCTATATCTCAAAGATCATAAAATCCCATCTTTTATGATGGGAAAAGATTCACATGTGCAAAAATATTTGTAGTAGCAAAGAACTGGAAATTGAGTGGATGCCCTTCAGTTGGGGAATGGCTAAATAAATTATGGTACCTGAATTTAGTGGAGTATTATTGTTCTATGAGAAATGATGAGCAGGCTAATTTCAGAAAAACCTGGAAAGACATGAACTGATGATAAATGAATTGAGCAGAACTAAGAGAACATTGTACACAGCAACAAAATTATGAGATGATCAATTATGATGGACTTGGCTCTTTTCTACAATGTGGTAATTAAAGGCAATTCCAATAGACTAGTGATGGAAAGTGCCATCTGCCTCCAGAGAGAGAACTATGGAGACTGAATGTGGATCAAAGCATAGTATTTTCACCTTTTCTTGGTGATGTTGTTATTTGTTTTTTTTTTCTTTCACATGTTTTTCCTTTTTGATCTGATTTTTTTTTTACACAGCATGATGAATATGGAAATATTTAGAAGAATTGAATAAGAATTGAATAAGCAATAAAGATTGATTGCTGTCTTGAGGAGAGGGGAAAAAGAGAGAGAAAAATTTGGAACATAAATATAATGATGGGTATTAATGTAAAAAGCAAGGGACCAGTAGATTTAAAATATGGTGGACATCTATCACTGTAAAGCAACTTTGAACAAATTGTAACTTAAAATCAATGCCTTTGACCACTAGAACAAAATTCTAATACTGCACTTAAATGGTCCTGATATTCATAACTTACTACCCATCTTGTTTTTCAAACCTTAGATCCTTTCTCCTCCACCAAGGTCATACACCAAGGGCATTACTTAATCTTTGTAGATCAGTGATCTCATAGAGGTAAATGCTCTTTCCATGGGAGTAGATCACAGTTCATAAATATCTTCTTATCCTATGGTATTTTTGTAGATGTTTCCCCATAAATCCTTCATAAAGGTTGTACCTGATACACTGAAGACCTTTCTGTGGGTCTCTTAACCTTTCTTGATATCATTACCCTTCATTTGTCTGACTTGGCTCTTGCTCTTGTTCTATTACTGGACTATTTCCTTTTCCAGTCATTTGCTTCATAAATGGTAGCTTATTCTATTTCTGGAGTGTAAATCATTGTTATTAATATGTTGCAAAACTAATTTTGCCTATCATGTATGTTTTCCACTTTGTGTAGCCTCTAATAGTACTAGTAATATTATATTTATATATATAATGTTGTTCATATATATATATATAAATATAGTTATATACAGAAATTTATTTCTACAGTATTTTCTAGTTTACAAAGCATTCTGAATATTCATTATGTTTTAGTTCATGACTCTCACCC
Source organism: Antechinus flavipes (assembly GCF_016432865.1). NCBI lineage: Eukaryota > Metazoa > Chordata > Mammalia > Dasyuromorphia > Dasyuridae > Antechinus > Antechinus flavipes. The sequence continues at coordinate 218,324,869 of NC_067399.1, read as the reverse complement.
AGGAAACCTGGAGAAAATCTACACATAGTACTCATAAGCATTCTGAGAGTGAGTCTGTCCTTGCAATTATGCAGTTTGCAATATTATAGAGAAAAGTTTTGTTAAAAGAAGGAAAGCAAAACAGAAATTCTTGAATAAGTAACATTAGACCCAAAAGCTGTGTACTTCTCCAAAGTCAGCTATAGTCCCAAGAATGAGAAATCATCTGATAGACACCTTTCCCCAACAGTCCTATTTTTACACATTGTTCCCTACCACTTTAAAGAGGAAGGCTAAAAGACACCATGCAAGGAAGAATAGGACATTTGTTTATCTCTCTTACCCTTTTTCTTTCCATTCTTCATGGTTTCTTAGCATAGAAACCATGACCCCAGTTTCTCAGACCAGGTTTAAAATTTTTCATATCAGTTCTTAAACACTTTTGCATTAGGATTCCTTCAGCAGTCTTATGAAGCTTATGAATCTTTCCTCAGAATAATGTTTCTAAATACATGAAATAAAATATATAGCATTACAAAGGAAATCAATCATATTGAAATAGTTATCAACATCTTTAACTATCTTTCCATATTCATAACCATCATATTCACATCTATCTACCTATCTATCTCTGTCTATCTAAGTAAGTTTATAGACATAGATTAAGACCCTGTTCTAAGGATTTTCCATTAACATGGGGGTAATGTAGAAAAACCAAACCAAACAAAAAATAAGCCCAAATCAACCCTTCCAAGTTCTTCTCATTTCTTTTTTCTCCTGCTTGGTACTGCTCTTTCCTGGCAGGGCCTTATTCTCTGTTTTGTTAAAATTTCTCTTGTTTCTCAGCCTCCATTTTTTGTCCTGCCCCTCTCCTGGGAGGTTGTGTTTTATATTTCTCTATTACTCAGATGGGATTAGGAAGGGGAAAGCAAACATACCAGCACTTGCTATATTTGTTTATTACCGTGAATTATAGAATCTTTTTCCAAGTCCAGTTCTCAGCTTTGATAGCCCTGACAGTTGTAGCACCCATTTCAAAGCTTCATTTCCCATATCATTTTATACTGAAGAAAATTTGCAAAAAACTGTGTTTTCTGAGGTTTAGATGCATGGTTTCAGAATTACGCAGTCAGTGTTAGGAAATGCTGTTCCTTTTATTAGCAGGGTAGTAATTATTATCTGAACACAGCATTTATTATGAAGTGAAAAAAGAAACTTCAGCCCTGGGGCTAAACATTTGAGCGCAGTTGAGTGATGAAACACTATAATCAAATATCCCATGTGACCATCTCTTTGAACCAACCTCCACTTTTCCTACTTTCTTCTCCACTTTCTTCTTTGGATTAAAGCACCACAGAGACTTCTGAAATTGGTATTATTTGAGAAATGTTTCAGAGAAAGATATTTAAAAGTGAAATAACTAACATTTTCTGTCTTGGGCTTCTCTTAAGATGAATGCATGTTTGAAATAATATGTAGAGTTGGTTGACAGTTGTTTTAAGTCTACATATGCTTGTTACTTTGACAGCAATACAGTTTGAAGGCAGAGACATGGTGTGAGATAAGGTCAGGGCTAGGAGTCCATAGCATCAAATTCAATTCAATTTAAAACAAACATTTCCTAAATGCTGCCTATTGTGCACAGAGCAATATGCTATAAAATAAGGGAGATACAATATTTATATAAAAAAACAATCACTGCCCTCATAGAGTTCATAGCTGAATAGGGGTGTAGCTTATGTTCAAAGACCATAAACACACATGTACGATATACTTTATATATATATCTCCTATTTAGTTAGCTCTCTCTCAGAGACTATAGACACGGTTAAAAGAGCCAACTAGAATATTGCATGAAGTAGTTTGTACTGATGAATGGAAAAAAATTCCCCCCAAAATCTTAATGTAAAGTAATTCTTCTCATAAAGTTCAAGAGAACATGTATTTTATCTTTGATCTCTGAGTATCTTTAAGGAATCTGTAGCAAAGAGAGAGGAAATAGATGAGGATAAATTTCCTTCTCTGTCAGAACTATCTTAATTGTTACAAAAACTTTGTAGAGAATTCATTGAAGAGTGTGAGGATTTGGTAAGAACAATATATTCTGGAAAGACTGTTTTCTGTGATAGCTGAAGATGGGGAGGAGGGAGAGAAAAAGGAGGAAAACTAAGTTAATCTAGCCTATTTCCTAGGAGACTGAATTTAAGTCTCTAATAAAGGAGAAATATGAAGAAGATTCTTAAGAGATTCAAACATCACTATCTTGAGAGAAATAAATGAAATTGTGTTTTTTGAAGTGAAATTATGTATTATGTTGAAAATTTGAGATAACATTATCTTTTCCATAGTTAAAATCTTATCTGTTTTTGCTATATTTTTTATTCCAATTATTCATTAATTGTACACGAAGAGGCAGTAGACAGGAAGACCTGGGATCAAATTCTACCATAGACTCATCTTGATACAGTGACCCTAGGCAAATCACCTAATTTTTCAAGAGTCCCAAATAGCTATCTCAGAGTATCTGCAAAAGTAGAGGAAGTTTCTTAAGAGTCTCTTTAAATGGACTTTTTTTGTGTCACTGATAAAAATAAATTTTATAAAAAATTGAAAATCTGGTTAAAATATATACATATATCTCCCCATCTACAGTTACACACATATGTATGTATGTACATATACATACATGTAAGGAATTATTATTAGGAAATTATTTTCTCTTCTTTTTAAAATAAGCATCATTTTTGATGTGGAACAGGAACCTTAATCAGCCCATTCTGCCTTCATTGTCAGACTTTAATCCTTCATACAGATAGAACAACTACTAAGACTGTCCTGATTAGCATACCTAAAACAGACTCAGTTGTCTCATTATACATCTGGTCACCAACCGCCACTAGACAGAGGGCATATATGAATTTGTTCTTGAGTAGGCCCCTCCTTACTTCCTCTTAAACTCTTCCCTAATTCCTCACTTACTTTCTAGTCCTGTTTTAGCTTCTCTTCCCCTTTTCCCTCTTACTTTAAAGGTCAGCTTCTCTCAGAACACGTTGCTTAATCATGTATGATTGTCATATTTGATTTTAACCCATAAACTGTTTTACATAATAAATGGCATCCTTCATGGCAGTGATGTCTCTCATGTGAGTTTATACAAATTGAAACACTCTGCCAAAATTACTTCTTCAATTTAGTAAAGTGGGTCAGGGACTTAAGCTAATTAATTAAGGGAAAAAGATTACAATTTTATAAAAAAGTCAAAGCCTATGGAATGATACCCCTGGATTGCCTTAGAGTCCTGATTGGTAAAGTAAAATGGAAAGAAGTATAGTAACAAATCAAGTGACAAGCTTATGGATGACATTCAAATGAATGTGGCCAACCCCATTTACTTTGCTGCTCATAGTATAGACAGAAATGCAGCTAAAGAAATTGAAGGACCTTACACTGCAGGGTTAGTTTTTGTACTTATTTAAATAGTAGATACAGAACATTTTGGGAGTTCTAAAACTACTAAAAGGGAACTTGGTGAGTTTAAAAAAAAATTAAAAATTCTAAACTTAAACATCACATAAAATAGAATTTCCACATATGTGATAGGAAAAAAAAAGGATCCTGTGGTCTTTCTTTCTGTCCCTGTGTTATCTTTCCCCAAACTAGGCAGTTGGGACTTCTCAGAGAAGGCTGCTTCACCCCTTACTAAGCCAGTCAACCTGTGATCTTTGCTTTTGTCCTTGGGATTTTCAGTGGATCTTTCCCCTCATCCTCATCCTCCCACTTAGTCCTTTGCACATCCCTGTAAAAGCTTGGATCCAGCTCCATCACTTATAGCCTTTTTCTTTCTCTGTTCTACCAGGCCCTGCTCCAGTCCTCAGGCCTCTGGTCTTTCTGTCTTTGCCTCAGGGCCTATTCTAGTTCTCTCTAGGACATTTCCACCTTGAACTAGCAACTATTCTCTCAGTTAGTACCTTCTCCTACTATTTCCTGCTATGAGGTAGGCTTTTTCCTGGACTTCTCAGGACTCAATATCATCAACTATCATAAGATTCAGTCCTGAAGGAGTCTTGAGGGAGGGTTCTTAAGAATCTACTCAGTTTCTTCTCTAAATGGACTTTTCTTGTGTCACTGATAAAAACAAATCAACCCAACAAGGATTTCTTAAGAGTCTACCATTTGCCAGATACTAGCCTAAGTGCTGGGTAATCTAATCAATGGTTAGCAGAGCTCCCCATCTCAGAGATTCTGAACCCTTGGCTCATTTTATAAAAATCCTGTTTATTCACCACTGCCCACTCCCTAACTTTTAACCTCCCATCCCCAGAATCTCCAAACCCATGTCCCACTTCTGATCTACCCAGCTCTTCCACTGTACACTCTGTAAAGCTTTTTCAATAGTTGACACTTTTTTTTTCTTTTAATTTTCTCTTTTGACACTCTTTTGACATCTTCTAGCCCTCAATGGCTTCCTTCTGATGACATGGCTATTTTGGCCACCCCTTCTGTTGCATTCAAAATGCAATTCCCCTAGTTCTATTGATGGGCTTTGTTTTCTTACATTATAAGCATTTATATATTATTCCCATTTCCAAAGAGGTTTCTTGTAACAAATATAACACAAGCAAAATTAATAATACAATGACTTCATCTAAATGTGATGACATTTTCCATCTGTAGCACATCTTACCCCCACTTTTCTGTTTAAAAAAAATTAAAAGTCTTTTTTTCCTCCTTCCCTTTTCCTATTTGGAAAAAAAGACAAGATAAACATATTTCTTGTGGCAAATAAATGTAGTCAAGCAAAATAACCTCCTTCAATGGCTGCATGAAAAAAATACAATTCATTCTTCCCCCTAAAGTCATTATCCTTCTGTTAGGGATAATATAGTGCATTATTCTCTGGAATCATAGTTATTGTATCGATTGTAGTTCTTACAGTTTTCAGAGTAGTTTCTTTAAAAAGTTTTGCTATTATATAAATTGTTCTGGTTTTGTTTACTTTATTCTTTATCAGTTTGCAAAAGTTCTCAAAATGGCTCATTTTTATAATATCGATGTTATAGTATAAATTTTGTTTTAGTTTTGCTTACTTTACTCTGTATCAATTCACATCTTTTTTATGTCTTTTGGAAATAATTTATTTCAGCACAGTAGTGCTCCAGCACTTTCATGTAATGCACTTATTCAGCCAATGCTGTATCTGGTATTCAAACTGATGAAATCACAGCATCTCTGCATATTTGTATGGATAGTGATAACAGCAACTCCTATTTCTATAAATCTTTAAAGGTTTGCAAAGCATCTTCCTCATGATCAATGTTCAAGGTTAGTGGGTTAGGCAATAAGAACTGCTTTCCCAGTTGCTTTCAAGGCTAATATCTACCCTCTGGGACTACCTCCAATTTATACTGCATATGCCCTCTATATCCATAGTGGTTTGCAGGTTTTTTCTCCTATTATAATATTATAATTGTCCTCAAAAACAAGGAGTACAATAATAGTTGCACATAGTAAGCTCAACTCCCTTGGATATATCTTGCTTTTCTTTTCTTTTTAAATAAAAATAAATAAGACATTCAACTTGCAAAGCTTTATCTATAACTTCTGTTTTTCCTTCTGAGCTCTTCCATGAATTAAAAAATTCTTCAATGATTCCATCAATTTTTTTCTTGTTCTTCTTTTTCTTTTGTGTATTATCTTTTTCTCCCTTTCATCTATTCTCTCCCTTTGCAGTGGAAAAAAAAAAGAAAAGAAAACCTTTTATAACAAAAATACATATTGACAGAGAACAAATTTCCACATTGGCCATGTCTGAAAATGTAAGACAGTCTATGTTTTTAACCTAACAACTCTCTGCTGTTGATTATTATAATTCTTAGGTCATTTACATTTTTTCTTTTATGACTTTGAGGTTTTTTTTTTTTTTTTTTTTAACAGAACCATCTTAAAATCATTTTGGAAGCACCAAATCTTCCTGAGGAATTAAACAGAGAACTAAATGGAATCTCTAATCCTAAATCAGAGGCGGGTTTCCCACAGAAAAGCTGTCCTTGATCAGGAAATGATGATCAAGGTTTTTTTTTTTTTTTTTAAGACAAGCCTGAAGGCACTAATTAGCTAAGAAGCAAGTGATATTTAGAGGGGAAACACGGATTCTAGACTCAATCAGAAAAACAGAAAGAGGGAAAAGATTTTGAGGGCTTTTTTTTTTTTAGCTGAGGGTCACCCGATAAAGCTAAAAAAACTAGATACAGAGAGAATCCCACAATTTCAAGCCCAGCACAGCTTCTCTAGGAACCAGACATGACTCTGGTACTGATGGTACAATGCTGAATGATGGCTATTTGAAATCAGAAGAACATCTAGTTGATCCCATATCCATATGTCTGGTAGAGGGAGACTAAACATTTGTCAGGAATTGCATATCATGCAAAATCCCATTGGGAATAACATAATTATGTGAACAGAACAATTACATGATTAGGCAATCTTTCCTACATGTGGCCACTATTCTCACTAATGATGGCATAGTATTTATAGGAAAGTGTTTTCCAGGTTTAAGGGAGAAATTTTTTTTCCTGTTTTTCTTTCTATGCTATCTGAGTAAAAACCTGTGCTTTGAACTAATTATGTCCACTGGCTTACCGGCAAAAGTAAGTCCATTGATGGGGACTTGTGAGAGATAACTTGAGTGAATATAGTCTCCTAGATATCTTGGGATAATCTGTCAGGGAGATTCACTGTGTGAGCTGGAAAGTATCTTCTGGTGCTATGGAGTTTAAGATATTAATGCAGAAAACTATAATGACCTTTACTTTAGAGATGTATAAAACAAAGTGTTTTCTAAGGACTTGGGCAAGGTTGTACCTGTTTTAGGCATAAGTGACAGTTTCATATAGAAAAGATGGCATTTGAGTCAGCCCTTTTCACTGCAACAAATAAAGAGAGAAAGGGCATTTTAGTCATGGGGAACACATGAACAGAGGTATTGAAGCTGGAGTGTTCAGTGAATGCTTAGAGTACTGACTGGTAGTCTAATCTAACAAACCACAAGGAAAATAAGGTAAGATAAAAGAATCATGCTAGGATATGGAGGGTATTATAGAACTTTCTAATAATTAGAATTATGTTCTCTTCTTCCCTGAAGGAATTTAAAGCAGAGGAAGGACAATTATTAATGGGAATGTTGTAGTGGAGATGAATGTACAGGGCTGAGAGCTTGATCACTTTGAGATTCTGTGACTTTGAGATTCACTTCCCTTCTCTGAGTGTCAGTTTCCCATCTGTAAAATGGGGAGCTGGTTGGATTCTGATTCATAAGGTCCCTCTGAGCTTTAGGAATTTATGATTAAGATTCTGTATTCCAAAATTTCCAAACAACAATCACTAAAAACTTGAATTTTGGCCATTCAAAATTTCAGGAACAGAACTGTCTTATGCTTTTATGAATAGAAAATAATTGAGTAAAACTAACAATTCTAACATGTATTTACATAGTATTTCCCACCCCAATATCCAAGGATTTTCATAGGAGTCTTCTTTCTTCTTTCCTTTTAGGCCTATTCTGTAAACCTCTCAATTTAGTCTTTCATGATTCCCTTAATGGCATCTTTCCCTTTGCAAAGCTTCCTTGGATGATCATTATACCATTATGTCATCTAACTACAAATCTGTGTGTATAGTAGTCAGGGGGCAGGGCAGAAAAGTAGAAGGGAAGATGTGGATGACATAGTATGATTTTTTCTGAATTTCATGGCTGCTTAGGTTATTGTGGTATCATAGCATTAGAACTGACATTTCTAGAGTGCTACAACCTACAAGGAGCTTTCTTCACAGTGTCTCTTTGAGCTAAGTAGTGCTGTATTATTATCTTCTTTTGATGTGGAAGAAAGCAGCAATTTCATCTTCCTGGACATCAATGATTACTTCAGGGTCACTCTCAATGAGTGCTAATGTGGGAACTTGGAACTGGCGTCTAAAAATAACCAGCTCAATTCTACTCAATTCCCTTTCTACTACATGAGGACATACCCAGGCAAATGTGGATCATGCCATAAGTCATGATTATTTTGGTGCAAGTTTGGAGGAGAAATGGGAAGGGAAATGATATGTCATTTGGGCTTATATGACATGGGATTCTTTATATAGTAGGCTCAAGCTGGTGTTCAAGAGAAGAATGAAGAGAAAAGTGAGAAAAGTAAGAGAAAAAAAGGAGTAGAAAAAGTTGGAATGAAGAGAGGAAGAAAGGAAGAAGAAATAAATTAGGAAGGGAGGAAGAATGAAGGAAAAAAAAAGGAAGGGAAAAGGAAAGGGAAGAAAAGGAATAGAGTATTCAATGTTATTCATATTAAAATATATTGTGTGATTTGAAAAATCATAGAAACAAGAAGATTTTGCAACCCATTTTAAAATAGATGCACTATATTTGAAAGGTCCTTTTATTGAAGGTAGAAATCCTGGCAAAGTGAACTTGGACAAGTCACCTTTCTCTGGGACTCAGTAACTTCATTTTTGGAATGAGGGAGCTGAAATAGATGACTTTTGTGGCTTCTGAAGTTCCAGATAACATAAGTCTTATAAAAGAAAAAATCTGGAGTTAGTATGAGTCTTTGTATGTTCTGTGAGAGAATATAAGAAGCTAATAATGCAAAAGTGTTATATTCTTTAGACTCTCTTGACATTTCAAGAAAGCAAGTGTCTTTATGGCTATATTTAGATGATTTTCAGACTGAGTCTAAACTGGATTGTGAATGCATTTCTCATCTGTTCCACTTGTTAGGTGACCTGCATTAGTAATTTGTTGTTGCCTCCGGTGTTCTAAAAACTCATGCTACTTGTCATTTTTTGTTTGTTTTAATAAATGAGTGTTAATTCCAGGGCCCCAGAAAGACAGACTCAAAATTTGTCAAATTTTGCTGCTTTTTTCCCCCTTTCTTTTCTAATATGATTTTTTTTAACTGAGATCTTTTGCTGAGGTGCAAAGGTAGAGGCAAACCATTGCCACCTTGCTTTCATTATGATATATTAATGAGATGACAACAAACATCAATTAATCAATCCAAAGACTTTAGACTAAATGTAAAAAGTTTTTTAAAGCCAAAGTAAAATAGGTTTAGAAATTTGGTTAGTGCTTCAGGGATCATTTATGAATTATCAAGTGAATTGAGAAGGGATGGAGGTCCCAGAGATTGAAGGAACTGTGGTTTTCTAGGACACTTTTGATACAGAACCACTTGGATTTGGAGGAAGTGGTGAAAAAGAAGAAGCCTGCGCTTTGCTAAAGTCTCTGTCCTGCATCTTCAACCAGAGAAGGATCTTCAAGCTTATCTAGTAGGTGTATTAGATTTCTCTTATCAGTAGGCTAAATGATATTCCCTAGATCACCTGATGTCAGAGTTTACATAAAGGAGCCACAGGTAAATTGACATTTATTATGTTTAAAGATATATTCTTCTTCCTTTCTCCCCACTCCCCCCAACTTAAAACTTATTTACTTACGGTATTTTTCCAATTACATATAAAGATAGTTTTCAACATCCATTTTTATAATATTTTGAGTTCTAATTTTTTTCTCCTTCCCTCTCTTACCTCCTTCTCCCCAAGACAAGAACAATCTGATAGATTACACAAATGTATTATCATTTTAAACATATTTCCATATTAGTCATGTTGTAAAAAGAAAAATCAAAACAAAAGGGAAAAACCACAAGAAAAAAAACAATTAAAAAAGTGAAAATAGTATGTTTTGATTTGCCTTCAGCCTCTATAGTTCTTTCTCTGGATATGGATGGCATTTTCTATCATAAGTCTATTGGAATTGTCTTGGTTCACTGTATTGCTGAGAAGAGCTAAATCTTTCACAGTTGTTCATCACACAATGTAGGTGTTACTGTGTACACTGTTCTCCTAGTTCTACTCATTTCACTCAGCATTAGTTCATGTAAGTCCATGTTTTTCTGAAATCAGCCTGCTCATCATTTCTTCTACAGCAAAATAGTTTTCCATTACATTTATATACCACAACATATTCAGCCTTTCCTGGGGATAATTACACTCATCCAATCTATCTACTTTGAAGATTGTGAAAACCTTTAGAAAATTATAGAAATGAGAATTACTATTTTCATTGTCCATACAAATGTGCAAAGAAGCTGGGATTTCAGCTGGTTGAGCAATGAATATAATGCTGGTCTTGAGAAGCCCTGAGGTTCAAGTTCTGCCTCTTACTAGCTTTGTGACTAATCATTTAATTACTCTGTGCCTCAATTTCCTTATCTGTTATATATAGGAATTGGTCTCAGAAGTCTTCTATGGTCCCTTCTACCTGGAAACTTATGATCCTATGATTGAATTATCCTTCACGAAAGCAGATTGTGATCCATCTATGACTTAGATAATTCCTAGAGAATTGCTTGAGATACTTAAAAGTTAAATGATTTACTTAAGATCCCACAGCTGGTAAATATCAGGTCTTTCTGATTGCAAGCTCTGTACTCTATTTCTATTTCACATTGTCTCTACTTTGCTAACAATATAATAATATGTTATATTATAATAACACAATATTTAAATAATATAATAACATAATATTTAAAACTATCTTCTGAATTCCAACCAGATTCCCTTATGGAAGAATTTGGCTCATTAGTTTCTAATTAGCTAAAACAAATGATGAGGTCTTTTTATCATGGGCTTAATGAAAAAGGCATCTGCTTCTGTGGCTGAAGTCAGAATAGCTCTGAGTTTTCCATAAAATGCTTCAACTTGGTATGCTAATTATTAGTACATTCAAAAAACTGATGGGCTCTTCCATTGTCACAGTTGAGCTCCCTGAGGGACTTGGCAAACCTGATTAAACGTGCCATGAGGAATCATGATGAGTGTTACCATACTGTGGGACATTCCTTCTGTAGTCATTTGTCAGGAAATTCTCTTGAGCTCTCTCAAGTGAGAAAAGACTGACTGAGCCCTGGGTCTTTCCCCATGTGTTCGAAGACACCTGCTCATCAGCTTTCACCAAGGTACCCTGTGGAGTTTCAAAGCCAGAAAATTAGCTTTATGCCCTAAAAAAAAAACTTTTGGATTTGGAAGATCTGGGCTGTGATCCCAACTTATTGGCTGTTTAAACTGTAGATAAGTAACTTCATTTACTTTACTTAGTCTCAGTTTCCTCCTTTGTAAAAGGAAATTTTTATACTTGCTCTACTTGTCTCACAAGTTTTTGTTTTTTGTCTTTGCTTTAGATTAAATTTGTGACCTTCATTAATATAGGAGACTCCCTTTCCCAGTGTAGGTCAGCATCGGCTCTGCATTTTATAATTTTAGAGTTGCATAGACTAGGGCTTCTTAAATGTTTTCCACTTGTGACTCTTTTTCATCTGAAAAAAGAGAGAGAAGAGAGTTCTGATAAAGAATAGAATTTATACCACCACAAAGAATTGAATTTCCTCCCATCTATTACACATACCATGACAGCAGTTTTGCTCTTTAGTGCACCTCATGCCTATACAAAGTGAAAGTGCTATAGAAATGGGAGCTTTTCAAGATACCAATCTGAAATGTTCAGGAACACTGAACAAACTTAAATTACTCCATAAAAGTAATTGCCTTAATCAAAAATTATATTTTCTTGGTGAATTGTTCAACCCTGGTTTCTGTTTTCCTTATTAGTCCTTCACATTTCTTTATACATACTGCTTTTTGCATTTGAAATTTTATTTCATTTCTCTCCCCATCTCCATTTTCATCCTTCAAGGTCTAGCCTATATTCATGGAAATGAATGTAAGGCACAATAAAAATTTTAATAGGGTTTTATTCTAGTATGAATTCTCTGATGGGATTCAAAGGATGATACATGTGGTTGACTCTTATTTTCTTTTTTCTTCACTAGCAAATTTATTTATTTTTAATATACATTGCTTTGTGAGTCATGTTGGGAGAGAAAAATCAGAACAAAATGAAAAAGTCATAGGAAAGAAAAAAAATACAGAAAAAAGAAGTGAACACAGTATATATTGATTTACATTCAGTCTTCATAGTTCTTTTTCTGGATGTAGATGCATTTTCTGCCCAAAGATTATTGGGATTGCTTTGGATAACTGAACCACTGAGAAGAACCAAGTCTTTCATAGTTGATCATCACACATTCTCGCTGTTTTTGTGTACAATGTATTCCTGGTTCTGCTTGTTTTGCTCAATTAATATAAAGCCCTTTCTTTAATCAGCTTTTTCATCATTTTTTATAGAATAATAATATTCCATTACCTTTACATACTACAACTTGTTCAGCCATTCCCCAGTTGATGGGCATCTTCTCATTTTCCAATTCTTTGCTATGTGGTTGACTTTTTAAATTCATTGCATTCACCGTTTCTCTGCAGTATGAATTCTCCTAAAACATTTGAACAATTAGGCTCCATCTCCTCCTAGAAGACTTCCTTGACCATTTTTTAAGTTCTAGTAATCCCTCCTTTGTGGCAGGATTGTATAGTGGTCAGAGCACTGGATTAGAAATCAAAAGATCAAAGTTCTGTTTCTTCTACTGACTTTCTAAGTAATATCAAATAGTTAAACCCATCTGGAACTCAATTTCTTCATTTGTAGATTGAAGTGAATGGATGAGATGATATTTAAGATAATTTCTAGTTCCAATCTAACCTCTCTCTCATTGGCTTGGTAATTAGTTCTTTTTATTTCAGCATATCATTGTTCTCTAGTTATTTCTTAATTTCCCCAGATGTAAAATCAGAGCATATAAAAGAATGGGATATTTTCTATTGATTTTGAAGGTGAGATTGAATTGCGTTATTTTGTTAGATTGAATTGTCTTATTTTGAAGTGACAGAGATTGTTCTATTCACCGACTTGGAAATCTTTATCGTTTGTTGGTGGGAGGAGATAAAATTAGAGATCTAGTTAATTGATTACTTTGAGTGATATTAGTAGATCATTTTGCTTCTTGACTAGTTGAGAATGGAACTGGGATTGGAAAAAATAAATCAATGAGCGTAGCCTAGAGAAACTGGGAGGTAGGTGAATCCCAAATTTTGTTTGGGTATATTCTGAAGAAATATTGTTCTATAAGGGTTGAAAGAACAATGGAATTTCTTTCTTTCTTTCTTTCTTTCTTTCTTTCTTTCTTTCTTTCTTTCTTTCTTTCTTTCTTTCTTTCTTTCTTTCTTTCTTTCTTTCTTTTTTGATAAGTCACTTGGGGTAAAGTGACTTTTTCAGGGTCACAAAATTAGTGTCAAGTGCCTGATACCAAATTTGAGCTCATACCTCTTGACTCTAGGGCTGGTGCTTTATCTACTAAGCCACCTAGCTGTTTGTAGTAACATCATTTTCAGTGGAAATAAAATCAAGATTGTCAAGCTAGACTGGGGAAAAATTTACCCTACAATTGTTAGGTCTATCTAGTATGAGATGAATTAACTTTCTTCTGTATGATCTTAGTAGGTAGCATGATATAATGGATTTGAAGTGCAAGAACCTGGGTTCAAATTGCTTCTGTGTTTTGTTACTTTGGTCAATTTTTTCCTTTTTATGGCTTCAGTTATTTGATTTACAAAATGATGATGTTGGATAAGGTCATTTCCATATTCTTTATCATCAAATCTATGATGCTATCATGCTCTATTTCTAAATATGTATGTATTCTTTCCCTTTTCTTAAACTTGAGATAGATTATATGTATATAGTGGGTATAGAAAGGAAAGAAAGAGGGATGGACTTACGGCAGAGTACTCAAGAATGGAGCCAATGGCTGGGCATGGGGACCAAAGATACTAATATGATACAAAAGAAATAACATTGCTCTAGATGTCATGAAACAAACTCAAATTTTTCTTCTACTGATAATTTATTGGCTGACTTAGGTCCAGAAGCATCATTTGTATGACTTTTAGTCTCATCACTTATAAAATAAAGAGATTTGATGAGATGATCTCCAAGGTCTCCTTCAGCTCTGATGTTCTTTGTTCTAAGTTCCCCTAGAGTTCTAATATTTTATGTTCTATAGTCTCCTCTAGCTCTGCTATTCTACATATCCATTTTCTGATTAGCTTCATTCTTTGAAGACAAAAATACCTCTTCTTAGGGAATTGGACTCCTAAATAATAGGAATAAATAATTCTTCTGCCAATGGTAACAACACGTAGGGGAATTTTCCCTGTTGTTTGTGGCGGGATGCCATTCTAAGTTACCATAAGTTAAGGATGTTACTTTGGCAGCTGAAATTAACTTGTAGGATTCTAGGAAGCACAGGTGTATTTTAGATCAATCAAGCACATACAAAAACTTGGATACCCAAGGGAGGCAGAAATATCTTGCAGGGCAATGCTCAGATGAAGCATAGCATAAGCAATTACTAATTCTTGGGAAAGGCAGAAATACCTGGTGGGTTAAATGTTCTCACTGTCTTTGCTTTAGAATAATAAAATATGGAATCTTTGAGGTTAAAGTGCTCTTAGAGATCAACTGGAGCAGCTAGGTAGTACAGTAAATAAATAATCAGGGTTTTCAACATTTTTCCCAGTAGCGATCCCTTTCTGCCTGAGAAATTTTTATGTGACCCTACATATATAGGTATACTAAATAGATATACAAATCAATCATTTACTGATAATCATAATCCTCATATTCAATTACAAGACTCCATATGGGATGGCAAACCACAGTTTGAGAAGTTAGGGGATGGAGTGCTGAGTCTGACTCAAGTCAGAAAGAGCTCAGTCAAATTCTGGCCTTAGATAGCTAGCTGTGTGATACTGGAAAAGTCATTTAATTCTGTTTGCCTCAGTTTTCTCATCTACAAAATGAGCTGAAAAAGGAAATGACAAAGCACTCCAGCATCTTTGCCAAAAAACTCCAAATGGAAGTTCATAATGAGTCAGACATGATCGAAAAAATGACAGAACAAGAGATCAACCAAGTTGACCAGAACCAGACAGGGGGAAAAAACGATTTGAAATAAGGGAAAGTGCACTGCACTCAGATCAGGACTTCTGTCTCCTACTTCCAGTTTCACCACCAAGTAACCATATGTCTTGGATTAAATAAGGTACCCTTTGAGACTCAGTTCCCTTATTTGTAAATTGAGAAAATAGTACCAGAAGACCTCTAATATTCTATCTTCTAATAGGCTATGATTCTGTCCATTTTCAGACATTTTTCAGTCATGTCTAGCTCTTTGTCATCCATTTGGAAAGGTTAAATGATCTGCTCAGAGTCACACAGTTCGTAAGGGTCTGAGACTGGATTTGAATTCAGGAAGATGATTCTGCCTGAATCTAGGCCTTGAATTCTGTACCTGATCACCTAATTGCCTAATCAGAAGGCCTGGGTTTTCTATAAGGTCAATTTCAAGACAAGAAACAGTACTTAGTGTTTTTTCTTTGTAAAATAGAATAAGAATATACTGTATAATTCATCAAGTTGCTTCAAGGAAAGTGCTATGTAAGCCTTAAAGCACTATGTATATTTATGTGTATTTTCTCCCTTTACTTTTAGGGATATACTTTAAATGCAAAAGAAATTTCTTTTATCAGATCTCATATCTTTATTTTTGGACTTGAAATTGTGGTTTTGAAAATGGGTAAACTGAAGCAGAGGAGTAAAGTGAGTCATAAAGTAATGATCTTCTTTTCTTTCTTTTTTTAAAAATGCAATTGCTAGCCTTGCCCTCCTTTCTTATTTTCTTACCTCCCTTAAAAAACAAAAAAAAGAAAATCATTGTAGCACATTAAAAGTCAAGAAAGGCAAATTTCTGCATTGGTTTTATCTTAAAGCTATGCATTATTCTGTACCTTCAGTCCATCTTTTTTTGGGGGATGTGGATATCATGCTTCATTAGTCCCCTGGAATCATGGATGATCACTAATCAAAATTTTTTCTTTACAGTGACTTTGTATTATACAAATTATCCTGGTTCTTTTAACCTTTTTTGTCTATTAATTCATATAACTTTTCCTAGATTTTTCAGAAACTGTTCTTTTGGTTATTTTTTATTGTATAATCATTTTTCATTAAATTCAATATGTAACATAATTTGTTTAGTCATTCCACAATTGTTTCTAGTTTCCTTAATTTCCACTTCTTTGCCAATACAAAGAAAGCTGCCATAAATACTTTCATGTACACAAGTCTTTTCCCTCCTTTGTCAATCTCTTCTGGTTTTCCTCTTAGTTTTTTTTTTCTGGATTTTCCTCCAGTTCATGCTTGTTAACTGTGGTATCTTACAGGGCTATGTCCTGAGTCCTCTTCTTAAACTATTTTCCTTGATGATCTCATTAATTCCCATAGATTTAATTATCTCCATCCTGATGGATATAGTAATAATTTATATAGTTCTAATCCTTCTGCTGACCTCTGATCCTGAATCTCCAACTACCCATTGAACATCTCAAGCTGGATGTCCAGTAGACATCTTAAACTCAGTGTGTTCAAAACTAAACCCATCATCTTCCCCACCCCCAAATTCTCTTCTTGTCTTAATTTTTCCATTATTTCTAAGGATACCAGCATCCTCCCAGCCCAGACTAAGGTTCCCTCTACTTCTAATTTTTGACTTCTGATTCTCTCATCCAATCTGTTGTCAAGAGCCATAATTTTACTTTTGTAACACCTCTTGTAAATGTCGTCTTTTCTCTTTTGTTGTGATCACTACCTTGGAGCCAGCCCTCATCACTGGACTATTGTAATAGCCTGTAATATTGTAATAGTTGGTCTTCCTGCCTCTTGTATCTATTCTCTATTTAGCTGTAAGTGATCTTTCTAATACAGGTCTGACCACGTTACTCCTTCTCCCTGACCCATTCAACTCCTTCAGGACCAATGAATTGGAATACCCTCCAGACTTATCTCTGCCTTCTGGATTTTCTGGCTCCCTTTGAGTTTCAGTTAAAAATCCTACTTCCTACAAAAAACCTTCCACAATCCTCTTTAATTTTAGAGCTGCACCTACATTATATCTAATTTATTCTGTATATCTTGTTTGTACTTAGTAGTTTTCATGCTATTTTCCCCATTAGACCAAGAACTCCTTGAGGGTAGAGCCTGTATTTCCCCTTTCTTTGTATCTCTAGTGCTTAGTACAGTTATTGAATAAAATCGAATCACCATTCATCTAAACTCTTATTTCTCCTTTCCATTTTTTCTTTCCTAGCTGTTATCTCCTTTAATATCACATTTTGTCTTGTTTCAATTTTCTCAAGTACTCTTCAGTTCTTGTGGCTAGAGCACTCAATTCTCTGAAATTCTACTTAACATTATGATAGTTCTTTTCTTTTTTTTAACATTTACCTCTTAGGCTTCTTTCAATCCATATATTCCTTTAAATAATTCTTTCAAAATGTTCAGCATTTTATTTTGTCATCTCCAGCTTCAGTTTTTCAATTGGCTTTTGGCTTACTTCAGAACCTGTTCTCTTTTGTACTCTTGGCTGATGGGAGCAGGCCCTACTTCTTCCTGGCTGTAGTGAAGATGAGTTACTACCTTGAGTTTCAGCTCAGTTTCCTAGTGGCTCAAGGTTTGGGTTTCCAACTTGGAGTTGGTTGGTTCTATCTCTGAGAACCTGACAGCTACCAACCAGATATTGATTTTTTCTGCTAGTAAAGTTTTTTGATAGGGCCCAGGAATTTTGTTTCCTGGCCCCTTTCTTACTGTGACACCTGCTTTAGCCTAGGTAACGTGATTCCTGGGCACCTGTTTGGCTTCTTTTACACTCTCTGCTTTGCCTTGAGTGGGACTACCTTGCACTGCCTAGCCGTTGTTCTGGCCTTGTTCTTTGTTGTGATTCAGGCTGGGCTGTTTAAGTAGTCTGGCCACTAGTCTGACTTTGTCTACCACTCTTAGTCTTTGCCTTCCACCTGCCCTAGTTTATCTCTGCTCAGAAGATACCCAGCGCTTTTGGAACAGCCCTATTATTTCTCCTGGTGCCTTCTTATAGCTTTTCTCTGGGACGCTGATGTGAGAGTTGACTCCTTTAGGAGCTATTATCTCATTATTAGATCTCACAGTTCTTTTTATCCCTCTTACTCATTTATCACACTTAATTTTGTACTATAATTCTGTCAGCATGTATCTTGAGGGCAGGGTGGGATCTCAGTATGTGATTTCATGAATATAAGGACACTCCCTCGATCAATCTGTTAGTAGATTGGCACAACTTCTATAATTTACAGTGTTAGGTAGTTGTTTGGGGGCACTAACAGTTTCAATGACTTGTCTAGGGTCACACATCTAATACAAGTCAGAATGGAATTTGAACTCAGATTTTTCTAAGACAGTACTACTTTCTTCATGTTTTAGATTGTTACTTTCTTAAAAGAGGCTTTTTTCTTTGTATCTTTCTTTTCCTTCTCCATTCTTTAATCTTATTGCTATCCCTTCCCCACTTTCAGAGCCTTGCTTAGTAATTATGTGTTGAATATAATCCCACAAATGCTCCCTCTCCATGCTCCTCAGGTTTCCCCTCAGCTAGGTTGACATTTGGTATGTACTTTTCTCCAACAGAATCACCCCCACGTCCCACCCACCCACTAGTGCTTCACAAAGTTCATTTTTGATAGAGAATACAAGGAAATGAATGGAAGTAGATTTCAACTATTTTAAGAAATAGTTGAAAGAGCAATACTTTAAAACAGACCAATGCTCAAATTCTGCCCTGCCACCCATCTGTAAAATGAAGGTCCCAAGTAATATGATTTCGAAGGTTTCCTGTAATTCTAAATCCCTATTACTTAAGTTACTTATTTTTATCATGGAAATACCATATTTACGTATTCTCAGGAACAAGTTATAGGCAATGATTATTTGTGTGTATGTGTGTGTTAAAATGTCTCCTAATAAAGAAGAAAGATGAAAGGGCTATGAGTGTAACCTAATAATAGCTGACATTTCTATATTGCTTTAACATTTGTAAAGGAGTTTACTGAATATAGTATCTCAATTGATCCTCCCCCAAATCCTAGGAGTCATATAATTGAGGTTTTGCAATTTGTATTTTACAGATGAGAAAACTGGTACAAAGAAAAACAAGGATGCAAAGTAGATACAACATTGGACTGGGAATTTGGAGATGTGGTTTGACTTTAGATCTTTTCTAGAATGTGAATATGTGTCACATAGTTTCTCAGAGCCAGTTTCCTCATCTGTAAAATGGGTTTGATAAGTTTAGCTACTATTATGAGAAAAATACTTAGAAATCTGAAGGCATTATAAAAAATGTCATTATAATTATCATCAATAAATGACTTTCTATTGGTGACACAAAGAATGTCCAAAATAAAACTCCCCTTTTTCCTCCAGCACTTAGATAATTGCTAGTTATTAGCTATCCCCTCTATTGGCAGATATCAATATTCTACGATGTGTACTATAATATTAACATCCACACTTCCTCTCTATGTAAAAGCCAACAGATTATAAGGACTGGATCCACTACAAAATAGAATACTCATTTTGGTGTAGACAGATTTATACTTCATAGTTTAAAGATTTAGAGCCAGAAGGGACCTCAGAGATCAACTAATACAGCAGTTCTCAAACTTCTTGGTGTCAGGATTCCTTTACACTCTTAAGAATTATTTGGAAAGCCAAAGAGCTTTTGTTTATGAGAGTTATTATATCTATTAATATTTACAAAATTAGAAATTAAACATCTTGGTATTACTGTAGAAATAGTCTTGACTTTGCCAATTACCTAATGGGTCTTGGGACCCTCAGGGAGCACACTGGGACCCATGGAGCGCATTTTGAGAACCTCTTGATCCAGTCCAACACCCTCCTTTTACAGATGAGCTAACTGAATCCAGGTTAAATAATGCCTTCAGTCACCTGATGGGAAGAATATTAAATGGTCATTTTTAAAGAAGAATATGATGTGGAGATTCCTACTGTGACTGGGGAAATCAAGGGTTTTCAAGAATTCAAGATTGACCAAGGATTCATCAGTATAGGCTTGATGTTCTGTGTAGCTAAAAATGCCTACCAAGAAGAGGGAATGGAACCAAATACCATATTCTTCATGAATATCCTTTTCATATTATAATTAAATGAATTTCCTTTTCTTAACTATTAAGTGGTCCAGTATTCTTTAATTCTTTAACTTTGTTCTAATCTCTTCTAATGTGGCTCCTCAGAGCCATCATTGAGAGAATAGATTTGCCATCAGCAGTGATTCAAAAACCAACTACTGATCACCTGCCAATCATTGCTCAAGAAACCTAGGGAAAGTAGTACTTCGATAACACCTGCTTTGCTTCCACCCCAAACTGATGGAATCAATACTGGATACATGCCTTTGCAAGGATCACAGCCTCTGCCTCCGTATTAGCTATGACTGTTGAATATCCAGAAAAGAAAGTTTTTTTTACTATTAATGTCCATAATCAAATAATCTATTAGAATTAGGCATGGGGTTTATTTGTAGAAATAACATTTAAAAATATGAATTGCCATCAGCTTGAGTTTTATATGCTAAGGACTATGTGAAGGACCTTGGGTTTGTGTCATGAGGAAAGTCCTGATTCTGTTCCAGGAATTCCCCATGTGGCCTTGCCTGAGCACTGAGAGAGACTAAGGGACAAGAGGCGACATTAGGTGGAAAATAAGTAGAAAAAGCTTGCTTACTTCCTATAGAAAAAGACAAAAGGCAACATTTGCCATGTAACTTATAACTGATAGCTCCAAAATCTTCCCTATTAGAATATGAGCTCTTTGAGAATAGTCACTTTTTGGCCTTTCTGTTTGTATCCCAGTGCTTTGCTTGTAGCCAGAACTTATTTTTTAAAATTTATTTATTCATTAATTCATTCTTTTGTTTTAGAACATAGAGTGGTCATGACCTCCCTGACTTCTCAAGTTGGTGAGAACCCTCCCTCCCCCAAAAAAGGTGATTACGCCTTCCCTGACATCTCAGGAAGGGAGATGAAAACACCAAAGGAAATAGGAAGTCAAATCAGATTAGCGGGTTTCTGAAGGGGCTCACTTGGACAAGGTACACATAAATCCATCAGTATGGGCCAGAACTTGAAACAGATATACATGGTATACATAAATCCATCAATATGGGAGCCATTATACATAATTTACATAAGCACATAGCAATATAACACAGGCTAGTAGTAATGTAACAAATAACATGAATCAACATGAAAATTTAAGTACTGCAATAGTCTCATCAACAATTTTTCATCTCAAGAAATCCAATGATTCTTGCAATTAGATAAAATACATTAGCACATAACAATATAACACAGGCTAGTAGTAATGTAACAAATAAATGAATCAACCTGAGAATTTACACATGTCCATAAGTCCTAGAAATAGTCCAAAAGGAATCCATTGTCCATTAGTTCATGTGCCAGGAATCCAATAGTTCCTGTAAGCTCTGAAGTACTGCAATAGTTTCATCAACAATTTTTCATCTCAAGGAATTCAGTGATTCTTGCTGGTTTTTTAAGAACTAAAACAGTCTCATCTTGTGTTAGGAAATCCAATGATTCCTGAAGATTTTTAAAAGTTCTTTTAACAGTCTCACTGTCAGCCATGCTTTTTTGGTGTCAGATGTTTCTTAAATCTTCTCCTTTGTTTTGAGGTTTTTCTCTTTTTCTGTTTCTCTCTGATGGACAAGGTGAATGCGGCTCATTGGCACCCATCTGATTCATTCTCCACCTGTATCTTTCTCTGTCTGTAAAAATACAAGCAAACTCTTTCTCCCAAGCAGTTAATCTAATTCCCTTCTATTTATCACCTTTGGTATTTCTCCTCATCATCTGGTAATTACATTGGAGCTGTTTGCATTGGATACTGCCTTGTTGTCTTAAAAGGCCTGTATGCTCCCCAACTATAATCCTGATTGCTTTTCTGTTGGTTGATGACATCAGAGTCCTGAATTTCTAAAGTCTCTCTGGGTGTAACCTCAGCTGCTATCATGCCCCACCTGTCCTTTGATTGATACCTTGGAGCTGGGCCCTGCCTCTCATTTCTCTGGGTCAATCTATATTCAGAGGCCCAGTGAAAGCCTCGGTTGCATTTTGGATATGGGGTTTTGGATTTTTATTCTCTCACACTGTCTTCTCATTCTATCTCATATCTACACTGTGCTCTAAGATGTCCAACTTTTCCACATTGAAAACATCGATGAGTTTCTTTAGAAGTCCCTTGCCAAGAGGGACCCTATCCTCCCATATTTATCATAGTTTGGGCATAATAAGCATCTGTGCCCACTATGGCACAGCGTCTTATGATCTCCCCTAAAGGAGCATCTTTGTCTAGCCCCCATATAATTCTTTTGCAAACCTCATTGGCATTTTCCTTAGCCAAATGTCTAGTCATTTCGGTGGCAGCATTATCTCCAATGGTTCTTATTACAGCTGTTTGCAAACATCCCACAAAATCTGCCAAAGGTTCATTGGAATCTTGCTCTATTTTTGTAAAAGCTTTATTTCCATCTTTCTGTCTAGGGAGAGAATTCCAAGCTTTTATTGCAGCCTTAGAAATTTGCTCATACACTGTTATGGGATAATAAATCTGTTCTGAATTCTCTCTATACTGACCTTCACCAGCTAGTTGGTCAAAAGTGATTTGTCCAATAGCTCCTGTTTGCCTGTTGCATTGGGCTTGAATCCTACATAATTCGTGATACTCCAAAAGCCACAATAAATTTTGTCCTGGTTCTAGACATGTTCTAGCTATGGCTTTCCAGTCATTTGTGGTTAAGATTTCATAAGACAAATTATCCAGTAACATCTTCACATAAGAGGATGTAGCCCCATAAAGAGTGCAACTCTTTTTCAAATCTCTAATTTTTTCCAAATTAAAAGGAATGTATTTTCTCTCCTTCTGACCTGAAGAGTCAAGCTTTTCAATCATAGGATATGCATTTATAAAATCAGATATATCTTTTCCTTCATTTTTTGCTTTAATGAATGCCTCTTCTAATCTTGTCATATTCTGCTTTACAGGAGAAGCTGACTGTGTTTCTGCCTTTTTTCCTCCCCCTTCTTCTTCCATCCATGAAGGGTTAATTGAGGGAGGAGGGTCATGAGATGTGGAATGATCTAATTCCTCCTGCTGTTTAGTATCACACTCAGAATTGTAATTAACGCCATTCTTTTCACCTAGTTTAGTTGGCACTTCTCTTTCCTGCTGTTTCTTCTTTTTCCTTATTTTAATACTTATAAAATTTCCTAAAGCCAATTGTATTAAATTATATGTATTAAGTATGTCTTTGGAATTTGAGTTAAGTCCATTTTTATTATAGGATTGACAAAGATCGTCTCCTACCAATTTCCACTCGTTTAGATCCAATTCCTTTTCCAGAGAGAAACAAGGACATATGTGCTTTACAGTTTGTAAAAGTTCAGTGATCTGCTGCAAAATTATAATTAAACCTTGGCTTTCCATAACTTGGACAATGCTCTCTAAACATTTTCCTTGAACAGAAACAGAAGGCTGTTTTCTAAATATCTGTCCCATCTTAGATGAAATTCTACTTTAACTCTTTTAACAAAATTTATTTGTTGTACTCATCCTAATTTCTGGGTTGAGGAAGCTTTTCCACTGGGATCAGGATCAGAGGCTTTTCCACTGAGACTGAAATCCACTGAGGGGCCTGTCAGCCCTACATTCAGGGTGCCAAAATATTGTGTTCTTTTTCTTCTTTAAAATAATATAATGGTCGTTCTCTCTGGGAGAAAACAGGTTCCTCAGGGAGGTTTTCTGGAGGCAATCTTAGTATCAGTTAAGAGTAATAATCACCAAAAACGCAGCCAGGTGGTAAAAGTTCAGATCTTTTATTGTCTCCAATATACCCCGGTTAGCTTTTTTTTTTTTTAATAATTTTTTATTGATAGAACCCATGTCAGGGTAATTTTTTACAGCATTATCCCTTGCATTCACTTCTGTTCCGATTTTTCCCCTCCCTCCCTCCACCCCCTCCCCCAGATGGCAAGCAATCCTTTACATGTTGAATAGGTTACAGTATATCCTAGATACAATATATGTGTGCAGAACTGAACAGTTTTCTTGTTGCACAGGAAGAATTGAATTCAGAAGGTATAAATAACCCAGGAAGAAAAATAAAAATGCAAGCAGTTTATATTCATTTCCCAGTGTTCTTTCTTTGGGTGTAGCTGCTTCTGTCCATCTTTGATCAATTGAAACTGAATTAGCTCTCTTTATCGAAGAGATCCACTTCCATCAGAATACATCCTCAAACAGTATCATTGTTGAGGTATATAATGATCTCCTGGTTCTGCTCATTTCACTTAGCATCAGTTCATGTAAGTCTCGCCAGTCCTCTCTGTATTCATCCTGCTGGTCATTTCTTACAGAACAATAATATTCCATAACATTCATATACCACAATTTACTCAACCATTCTCCATTGATGGGCATCCATTCATTTTCCAGCTTCTAGCCACTACAAATAGGGCTGCCACAAATATTTTGGCACATACAGGTCCCTTTCCCTTCTTTAGTATCTCTTTGGGGTATAAGCCCAGTAGAACTGGTTAGTTTTTCTTAAAGGCCTTTCTCTCTCCTTGGTTCTAAGAGCTCTTGCAGCTTTGTCCTTTGCTTCTGCCTCTGCCTCCAGCTAGCACCAAGATAAAAGTTGTAATGAACCTTTCTTGCCTCTGAGAGAGGGCTTCTGGCTCTCCCAGAGTGCTCTGTGTTTGGCCCAGAGTGCTCCTCTCCAATGTAAATCAGCTGAACTCCCTTAACTAGGCCTCTGCTTTCTTCTTATATATCAGAGAGTGGGATTATGGGTTTTCTCCTATAGTGTTCTCTGGCCCTAAGAGCTTCAAGGGAGGTGTGAATTCGGATATCTCATACTAAACCCTGAAATCTCCCAAACGTGTGAACTCCAATGAGTAAAGGTGTGAACACAGGCATTGTATCAATTAGTTTTACTTAGTACCTTGTTTCAGGTTCTGGCTCAAAGCATCTTGTAAGATTAGATCAAGGATACTGAACCATGCTAAATTAGATAATTATTGTCTCTATCAACTCTAATGACTTAACAATTTGTAAAGATTCCAACAGATCATCATCCTCGATCGAGTTAGACATGACCCAGGACAGTCTGGCATGTAGTCAACAAAACAACAAACATTTACTAAGCACTTCCTATGTGCCAGACTTTTTACTAAGTGCTGAGAATTCAGATACAAGCAAAAATAAAAAGAGTGACAGTCCCTACGACAAAGAACTTACATTTTAAAGAGAGAGTACAATAAAAGGAAATTGAAAGGAGGGGAGATTTGGGGGCTTGGTGGAGAGAAAAATCTGGAAAGTCAGAAATGGATCTCAGAGGGGAATGGAGTAAACATGGTTGATTTAAGAACTTTTCTTAGAATTGAGATTCCAGAAAGAAGTAGTCAAGCAGAGGAACTGGCTACAAGAATGGAGTGATCCTCCACAGTGAGAAGGCTCCTGGATAGTGGTGGAAAAAGAAGTCCAATGAGTAGGGGGCAACCCAGGGAGGAAGGAAGATGTAAACATAGTCTTTATACTTTTCTTAAAAGTGAGGTACTTGCAATAAATGCTTGGTTTTTAAAAATAAATTTTGCTGATATTTAATATCTAAATTTCCCTTACAACCTTTCATCTTCTCAAAAAAAAAAAAAGCAAAAAATCCTCCAAAATCACATTTCTTATAACATACTTAAAAAAAAAAAAGGTGACAGGAATGTGGTAAATGCATATGATTCCTGTTACTGGGGAAGGTAATGCTATTGGATTAATTGGGCTGGGAAGTTCTGAACTGCAGGGGACTAAGTACATTGGGTATTTCTGCTAAGTCAAATATGGTGAACAGACAGATTAGGGCTCACCAGGCTCCTAAAGAGAGGTTAACTGGCCCAAGTTAAAAGATCACATGCTAATCAGTAGTGGGATTAGGCCATTTGATGGCTGCAGTAATTTTTAGCCTGGGAAAGAGGAAAGCCAGTTTCATAGAACAGACAAAAAGGAAAGAAAGAAAAGGGAAAAAAAAAAGAAAACGAAAGAGGATGAAGAGGAAAAAAGCAAAACATTAATACATCAGGAAAAAAATCTAATAATCTAGTCAATGTTCCACATATCCATGCTTTCCCCTGTCCTCTTGTAAATATGTTGCAACATTCATTTTTTTTTGGTTAAATTATATTTGTTTTTTTTAAATTTTATTTTATTTAATAATAACCTTGTATTGACAGAATCCATGCCAGGGTAATTTTTTACAACATTATCCCTTGCACTCGCTTATGTTTCGTTTTTTTCCCCTCCCTCCCTTCACCCCCCCCCCCCCCAAGATGGCAAGCAGTCCTATATATGTTAAGTATGTTGCAGTATATCCTAGATATAATACATATTTGCAGAACCGAACAGTTCTCCTGTTGCACAGGGAGAATTGGATTCAGAAGGTAAAAATAACTCGGGAAGAAAATCAAAAATGCAAATAGTTCACATTCGTTTCCCAGTGTTCCTTCTTTGGGTGTAGCTGTTTCTGTCTATCATTTATCCCTTGAAACTCAGTTAGGTCTCTTTGTCATAGAAATCCACTTCCATCAGAATACATCCTCATACAATATCGTTGTCGAAGTGTATAATGATCTCCTGGTTCTGCTCATCTCACTTAGCATCAGTCCATTTGGTCTCTCCAAGCCTCTCTGTATTCATCCTGCTGGTCATTCCTTACAGAGCAATAATATCCCATAACATTCTTATACCACAATTTACCCAGCCATTCTCCAATTGATGGGCATCCATTCATTTTCCAGTTTCTGGCCACTACAAACAGGGCTGCCACAAACATTTTGGCACATACAGGTCCCTTTCCCTTTTTTAGTATCTCTTTGGGGTATAAGCCCAATAGAAACACTGCTGGATCAAAGGGTATGCACAGTTTGATAACTTTTTGGGCATAATTCCAGATTGCTCTCCAGAATGGTTGGATTCATTCACAACTCCACCAACAATGCATCAGTGTCCCCGTTTTCCCGCATCCCCTCCAACATTCATCATTATTTTTTCCTGTCATCTTAGCCAATCTGACAGGTGTGTAGTGATATCTCAGAGTTGTCTTAATTTGCATTTCTCTGATCAATAGTGATTTGGAACACTCTTTCATGTGAGTGGTAATAGTTTCAATTTCATCATCTGAAAATTGTCTGTTCATATCCTTTGACCATTTATCAATTGGAGAATGGCTTGATTTTTTATAAATTTGAGTCAGTTCTCTATATATTTTGGAAATGAGGCCTTTATCAGAACCTTTAATTGTAAAGATGTTTTCCCAGTTTGTTGCTTCCCTACTAATCTTGTTTGCATTCGTTCTGTTTGTACAAAGGTTTTTTAATTTGATATAATCAAAATTTTCTATTTTGTAATCAGTAATGGTCTCTAGTTCATCTTTGGTCACAAATTTCTTTCTCCTCCACAAGTCTGAGAGATAAACTATCTTATGTTCCTCTAACTTATTTATAATCTCGTTCTTTATGCCTAAATCATGGACCCATTTTGATCTTATCTTGGTATATGGTGTGCAACATTCATTTTTGACGGGTATGGTGGTCCTTCCATCCTCATCATGGTAGTCAATTTGTATATTGTTTTTCTTGGAACAGCTATTTCACTTTCCATTAGTTCACATAAACACTTACTGATTGATTAATTGATTGAAGGGGGAGGTTGAGAGAGAGATACAAAAGTAATGGTTTGTTGGAAATAGTATCCTTTAATACCGGAGGACCATTGTAAGAAGAAAGTGAACCTCCCTAATATGCAGATACCCAAAAAACCTCATGAGCACCTTACTGTGGTCAAGATTCTGGGATTTAGAAATGTAAGGGACCAAAAAGTTAATTTAGCCCAATTCTTCTATGTTTCAGGAAAAGGTCCAGAGAATCGAAATGATTTGCTCTAAGTCATACAGACATTAAGTGGCAGAGGCAGGTCTTATTTTATTCCAGATATAGTACTCTGAATATTAGTGACTAGTCCTGAGTGTCTTTTTGGAGAGCCTCTGGTGGTTGTTTCCCTTCTCACTTTTAAAAAAAGTGTTTAAGTGTATGGGAGAGGTGGGGGAGGAATTAAAAGACAATGACAATAGCAAAAATCTATCTTCATTATATTCCTAGATACTCAAATCAGACAAGCACCTCTCCCCTCCTCCGTCTCCACTTTTCCAGATTCTGCCATCACCAGATATAATCTGTGTAACAGTCCCAGGGGCTCTATTGTTGCTCCTTCTTAGATAGGAAGGGGTTCAGTTCCAGCTGTCTGTAAATTGCCTGACAGAAACATCTTTGGGAAATTATAGTGCCTTGTGTGGGTGGTGATTCAAGGAGACATTTTTTCAGCCTTAGCACAGGATGCAGATACCTGAGCATTCAATTGCCTCTTTTAAAAGTCAATCCACTCAAGTAAATGGGAGGTTTAAATGTTCCAATGGGGGGTGGAGAGAGGAGGTTGTGCTTTCGGAACAAGTAAGATGATGGGTAAAAGAAGTCAGATCTTGGAATCTGAGAGATGGAAGAAATCTCAGATACCATTAGTTCAACCTATAACCTGAATAAGATTATAAATATCTGGCAAATAGTCACTGAGCCTTTACTTCAAGACTTCAAAGGAAAGAAACTTCACCTTCTCTTAAGATATCCTGTTCCACTTTGGGATAATTCTGATTGTTAGGAAGTTATTCCTGACATTAAGCCTAAACTTGTCTTTTTGCAGCTTCTAATCATTTCTCTCAGTATAATAGTACCACTACAGGGGTCCCTAAATTTTTTTCTGTGTAATAGAGCTCCTTTTACTGTCAGGTAAAACCCATGTACTTCTTGGGATAATATTTTAAAATAAAATTCATAATTGAAGGAAATGCAAAATTTCAGGTTAGTGAAAATGATGGTAGTTAGTTAACTTCCTAGATTAAGAAATCCTGCTCTTCTCTTCACTAGACTAAATATCCCCATTTTCTTTGTTCAGTCCTCACAAATGGAAGGCATTTGTTTAGGACTACTTTGTCCCAAGACATGTGCTAAGCACTATGGATGCAAAAGTGAGGTTATTCTTGCCCTCAAAGAATTTATATTCCAATTGCAAAATAAATCTGTGACTAAAAAAAAAATCTAATTTTAAAGCAACATTGCTCTGCTCCCTTAGCTCATATAGTTGACATTTTTTTTTTCCTGTTTCAGGGAAATCACTCCTATGTGAAGACTTTGTATAAATGGTCCCTCTTTGGCAGCTCCTTTCCATTGCAGGTGAATGCTATGTTGGTGTGTTGAACAAGCTTATTCCAAAGTTCATCTGCTTTCCAGTTTAGTGTGTCCATGTCTTCTGGCTTGCCCAGAAGTTTTTCTCCTGGTGTTTTAATCTTTGTCTGAGCTATTTCTATTTCAAGTGAACTGTGATTAGTAACTAAGCACATTCTGCCCTCCTTAGCCTCAAGTGCACAAGCTAATCAATTGGATTTGTTGCATATTTTGCTTTCCTTACTAAAGAAGGACTTTCCTCCTGGGATGTCACACAGTCAAGCTCTTCTTTCTAATTCCTATTGTTGCCTTTTGTCTTGTTTGAACATCTTTTACCTTGTGTTGCCTCTAGAACTTCCTCACGGCATGAACTCAAGGTCCTTCCTCAACTTCTTTACAACAGTGATGACTGACCCAATCAGAATCAAACATGGCAACATGATCAATCAAGGGCAAAATTAAAACTTGCTTTATCACAACAGTAGAATCAGGGTCCCTTTAATTAAATCTGAATATAGTAATACCTACTTGAGTTATGCAAAAACAGGAAGAAAAAATTTGGGGGATGTAAGGTTAAGCTGAAGCAGAAGGAAAATTTGGTACTGAAACAGAGACATCTGTCAAAATCAAGTTCTGTGGCTCTCATGACTTTTGTGCTCCTGGCCTGTCATATACCTGAGCAGAGAGACTATCATTTTCTTCATTTTGTTTACCATATTTCGATTAATGCCTTTGAGTAATAATAATAATAATATATTGTAATTATTTTTATTATTACATGATTGAATCATAGTGAACTTGTATCCTACTAAGACCACCAGGTACTTCCTTATCATTTATATCTCTTAGAAGCCTATTCACAGATCAAATAATACTTTCTATAGGAAACCTTAGCTGCTAATGCCCTTCCTTTCCCCCTTCTTAGCATTTACTTTTTAATATTTATTCTGTATGTACATATATTTATTTGTTATCTCCTTCACCAAAATGTTTTCCCAACTAGTCAAAGAATCTCTTATACACTACATGGTTAGCCAACTGGAACTACTTACAGAATGTTATATATTACCTCAAAATCTTTCCAGGGAAGTTACATTATATAATTGTCATGACTGTCCCAGAAGCAGGTATCCTAGGCTTTTGCATGTGGTAAATAGTATCAAAAGCACTCAGCATGTTCTATACCTCTGTTACACAGACAGCAAAATATTTTTTGAAAAGGGGTTCATATCCTTCACTATATTGCCAATGAATTGCATTAAACAAAAAAAAGTTAAACTTGATCTAGTCATCTTTTGAACTAATAACCTTGCCAAAAAAAATCAATCATGTTTCCTTCATGAATTTATTTTGACTTAGGGAGTTCACTGCTTTCTATTACTTAGAAACCATGCTGTTAATAGTGGGTTATAGATTTTTTTTTTTGAATCAGCCTTATAGGTTAAAGATTCTCCATTTTTCTTTTTGGAAATTGTACCCACCTTTGGTCTTGTGGCACTACTCTTGGCACTTGTCATCTTGGGTTCCAGTTCTCTGCTGACTCCTTTTCTTCTCTTTTCCTTAGGAAATAGTAGGTATTGGAAATACCTCGGAGAGATTGTGGAGTATACATTATATAACTGATTCCCTTTGTCTAACCATGTGTTAAATGGGAAGGTGATTCTCTTTGAGAGAGAAAACAAGCAAAAAGAGACTCTGAGTATTTCTCTGTGTGTGTTTTTTTAATCATCTGGTAGTAGTCAGTCTGTCAACAAACATTTATTAAGAGCCTATCATGTACCAGACACTCTACTAAGCATTGAGGGGTATGAAAAAGAAGCAAAAGAAGTCCTTCTCCTCCAGAAATTCACAATCTAATTGAAGAAAGAACAAACAAACAGATATGTACAAGCAAGTTATATATAGGATAAGTAGGAAATAATTAAGAGAGGGAAGCACTAGAATAAAGAGAAGGAGGAAAAAGCCTCCAGTAAAATATAGGTTTTTAATTTAGACTTATAGGAAGCCAGGGAAGTCAGGAAGCAGAGATGAAGATAAAAAACATTCCAGGCATGGGAAATGGTCAGAGAAATGTCTGGAGCTGAGATAAGGAATATCTCATTCGTGTAACAGCCAGGAGGCCAGTGTCCTGGATGGAAGAGTACATTTTTGGGAGTATGGTATAAGAAGTTTGGGAAGGTAGGAGAGGACTAGATTGTGAAGGACTTTGAATATGAAACAGAGAATTTTGTATTTGATTTTGGAGAACATAGAAAGTCACTGGAATTCAGTGAGTAGGGAAGTGACATGATTGGATCTGTGCTTTAGGAAAATCACTTTGGAGACTTAATGGAGGATAGATCACAGTAGGGAGAGACTTGAGGCAAGTAGTTCCACCAACAGACTATGGCAATAGTCCAGGCATGAATGATGAGCAGTGACAGTGTCAGAGGAGAAAAGGGAATATATTTGAGAGATGCTGCAAAGGTTGACAAAAATTGGACATGGCAGGTGAGAGATGATGAGAAATAGGTCAACAGACCTAGGCTGCAAGCCTGAGTGACTTGGAGTTGCCTTCTGCAGTAATAGGAAAATAAAGGTTGGAAGGAGTTTAGAGTAAAAGTTGATGTGAAATGACAGATAATGATAATTGCCTTTTGGATATGTTGGATTTAAGATGACCACTGAACAATCCCGTGATTGAAAAGCAGTTGGAATGTGAGATTAGAGATTAGCAGAAATTTGGGGCAGGACAGGGAGATTTGAGAATGAATCATCAGCAAAGAAATAGTAATTAAATCATGGGAGCTACTGACAACACCAAGAAGAGTACAGAGGAAGAAGAGGGGGGGTCTAGGATAGAACTGGAGGGACACCCTTGGTTATTATGGAGGATCAGAGGACAGAGATCTGAAAGGCAGGAGAGTGGTGTCCCTCTAGGAGAGAGTGTTATCCTAAAAACTTAATGAGGAGACTACCAAGAAGAAGGTAGTGATTAAGAGTGGTCAAGCAGAATGGGGACTGAGAAAATCCTTTTAGGCAAGTCCTAATCTTTCTTTATTCCCTTGCTGCCAACATGGAGAAAAACTGTTCTTTTAATTTGTCTTTGACGTTTGTCACAGGCTCAGTTCACTCTAAACTTTAGTGTTCCTGACATTACACTGAAATGGCCATACCACATCTCTGTATTTCCATCTTAGTTGCTCACTCTTGGTTTCATCTTTTTTTTTAGAATTTCATCTTCTGTACAGATCTGTTTTTTAGATGAAGTTCATTGGTTCAGATTCGTCACTCTATTTTCACATCTTTTTCTCCCTGTTGAAGTCATCTGTGCTCTGTTCTTTGGGATTGTGTACCTTGGAAGGGAAGGCTTCTCATAGTTTGATGTGTTAGCCTTTGGAAGAGTTGATTTTTTAAAGTACAGACAAAAGATAAGTGTGTGCCCACAGACTGAGCTTCCGTAAGGGGATTGCCTCAAGAGGGATAGGAGACCCCAGTCTAACTGCAGAATAACTGAGTTTTGGTCAGTTCTCAGAACTGGAGGGGAATGTTTCTTTTTCAGTTGTTCTCAAGCTTGCAACACTCATCTATTTGTCCAGTTCCAAGCCACTACCCCTGAATCCATTATTATGTTCTTCCTTAACTAAGGCCTGCCTTCCTCCTTTTACCTGCTGTTTTCCCCTAACTTCTGCCTTGTCTTAATGATCAGCCGTGTTGTATAGGCACAGTCTAGACCTTTTGGAAATATTTTGCTTGGGGTATAGTTTTTGCTGATGAATAAGGCAAGTAATTTTGACAGAAAGAGAAAAAAAGGATTTATTAAAAGGAGACTAATATAGGCAAATTGCCATCTTTAGATATTTAAAATGTATGCAGAAGATGAAAATGGGCAAATAGCTGAGGAAGAAGAAGTGACACAGAGCTATGAAAATAATGCCAGGGAAATTAAAGTCAAAAAGTATTTAGTAAACACTCCTTTTTTTTTTTTTCCCATGGATGTTTCTAAGTTCTGGAGAAACACACACAGAAAGTCAAAAAACCACTCCCTACTTTCAAGGAGCATCTATTTTAATGGGAATTAACATGAAAAGATGTATATACCAGATATATACAGAACAGTTGAAGTAATTTGAAAGGGTAGTTATTAGTAACTTGGAAAAAGTCCTCCTACAGGAGGAGGCAGGCTTAGTTGAGCCTTTATGAGAGCCAGGAAACTTAATAGACTGAGGTGAGGGGCAGAGTGTTCTAGATTTGGGATTAGCCAGGGCAAAGATATAGACAGAATGAATAATGGAGTATCCTGGTCAAAGAATTGCAAGTGAGGCCACTGTGGCTGATGTGCAGGGAGGAGAACAAATATGAAGATGAGAGAGGAAAGAGTCAGATTATGAAGAGCTTTAAATGCCAAAGAGAGGAGCATATGTAAGGATCAAAAGAGATAATATTTGCAAAGAGTTTTGCAAATCTTAAAATGCTTTATTGATGTTGACAGATTTTTTCAAAGTAGCCAGAAGAAGAAAGTGCATTGGACTTGGAATTTTTCAATAAAAGACTCAGTTGTAGCTCTAGCAAATCAAGTCTTTGAACCTGAGTTTCCTCATTTACAAGATGAGTATAATGATACTTGCCTACCTTCCAAGGTTCTTATAGGGAAGGAAAAGTGCTTCGTAAAACTTATAATGCTTATAGAAGTTAAAAAAAAATACAGTAATTGGTTTTTCTTGGGCTGCCTCACAGGGCTTTGCTTAGAATTAAATGACAGAATGGTGTGAGAATGCTTTGTAAACTACAAACAGGATTGTAAATTGAAGGGATTACTATTAGAATCTACTTTAGCCAAAGCCTGCTCTCCTGGGAAGCCTTTTAGCAGCAAGAAGGGGACCCTGATATACATCACATGTTGCTGATCCCACAGCCTATTAAGGAATCAGTTGGGTCCTGCCACAGGGCAGCATAGCTCGGGCAGGGGCAGCTGTTTCCATAACTGCAACAGCTCACTTGCTTGTTGGAGGTGTTTACTATTGTCTGTGATTCTTCTGGAGAGTGTCTGGCATTAGAAATGACTTAAGCACAGACTGGAAGAAGGATACTTTCATCTGAAACACTTAACCTCCCCCTTCCTCTTCCCTTTCCTGAAAAATGGATCTCCACAGTCTTGTGAGCTGGGATCTTCTCCTTTGGGGAAGAAAGCGTGTTTCGGGATCATCCCTCTTTGGCAGTTGGCTGGAGTTGTCTGCCCCTGTCAGTAGCAGCTTCTCAGTCCACCACAAGCTGAGCTGCAAATTGCCTTTTTTTTTTTTTTTTTTTTTAAGCCCCATGCTGAATACACAGATGTTGCCAAGGGGAATAATTAACACCTGTCCAAAGCCAAGCACCAGTGGGGAGTTCTGCTGCATCCTTTCATCAGAGCTTGGAACCTAAAGTCTATTGTACTCCAAACTGCTTTCTGGGTCTAGATAGAATAGCTTTGATTCAGAAGAATTAAAAAGGCATTGAACAAAATGAAAAGAAGAAAAAGGTGGTGTTTCTGATGCTGCCCTGAACTGACTTTTCTGAGTTTAAAAAGGATCAAGAGCTGAAAGGGATGTAGGGGTCTAGTCCAATCCCTTCATTTAACAAAGGAAGAAGCTGGGGATGGGAGTGGGAAAATGATTTGTCCCAAATCACAGCTAATCAGTAATAGAGTCAGTATCTGAATACAAGTTTTCTCACTCCATATTCAATGCTCTTTCTATTATAATACTGCTTCATCTTATAGAAGAGGAAATTAAAGCACAGAGATTGGAAATAATTTCTCCAAAATCATGCAGTTATTATATAGTACAGCCAGTATTTGAATAGAGGAAGGAGGCAGTTAGATGGTGCAGTAGGCAGAGTATTAGACGGTCAGGAAGACATGAATTCAAATCCTGGCACAGAGACTTACTAGTTATGTAACTCTGGGCAAATCACTTAAAAAAAAGTCTGCCTCAGTTTCCTCAAATATAAAATGGGGATAATAATATCTCCCAGGGTTGTGAGGATTAAATCAAATAATATTTGTGAAGTACTTGGCACATTGTTGTTGTTCCCTCATGTCTGACTCTACACAGGATATTTCTGGCAAAGATACTTTGCCAGGGGCTTGCCATTTCCTTCTTCAGCATGTCCCCATTTTACAGATTTATTAATGCTTGTTTCCTTTCATTTCAAGTTCAATGTTCTTTCTACTAGACAATGCTTCATCTTAACTCTCCTGATTTTATAGATAGGAAACTGAGAAAGAAATGAAATGAAAAAAAAATGGATTTTTCAAGATTGCACAGGTAGCAGAAACAACTATCACCTTTCCCTTTCCAAACCCAACAGAGGTTTTCACTAGGTCATACTGCTTCTCAGCAAACCTACTAAACCCACAATGAACTATATTATTTTCTTGGGAAACATACTCCAAAAGAGAAATTAAGAAGCCAAAAAAGAATTATTTGTACAAAGTTGTTTATAATTTTATCATTTATAATAGTGAAAAACTTAGTGCCCAACAGCTAAACAGACTGTGAAACACTGGAGTTCTAAAATGTTTGATCTGTTATGAAAACATATTTCTCTTTTCTAAAATAATGGACTAATAAACCCACCCATTAACAGCTGAATTTTGTGAACAGATGCAAGGAAGCTTTCCTCTCATTCTTCATGCCAAAGGAAACAACTGACTATAGAAATGATTGTGGGTAGAAATCATTTATTATTTGTTCTGAGTTTTATTTTATCTCCAGAGTACTTGTGCACAAGGATGAGGGAGAGATTCTCTTAGAAGAATCTGTATTTGTGAACAGAGGTCTTCAGAGACCTCAGAGCAAATTAAATCTGCAGATGGGACAGCATTCAAATAATTAGAAAAACTGACATTTATCTAGCATTTTAAGGTTTACGAAGCTCTTTGCATATATTATTTTCTGTTAGTCCTCATAAGAATCCTGAAAGGCAAATATTATAGGCATTATTATACCCATTTTATCCTTTCAGGAAACTGAGGGCTGAATGAGGTTACCTGATTTGTTTAAAGTCACACAGATAGTTACTAAATTGTCTGAGACACGACTTGAACTAGGATTTTCCTGGTTATATGTCTAGCATACTATATACTAAGCAAGTCCATATCTACTTAAGGAGTACTGAGGGATGTTAACAGAGCCTTCTGTCCCTGGACAATGTTTTGCTTTAATTTTAGTACATTCATAAATTCCAGGTCTTCAGGATGCTTGGTCGTACATGGGCACATTGGCTGACATTGGAATCCAAATGAAACAGGTCACGTACTATTCCAGAAAGTGCCTGACTGGGTGAGAGGGCTGGCAGATTTCCCAGAGGTCCAGAGCCTGTTGGGCCTCTGAAGGGCAGGGAATTCCCTGCTGCTGCTGACAAATCTGGAAGCTGTTCTAAGGATATGTCCAACGTTTGGCTACCTTTTGGCCACCATTCATCAACAGCTGCAGATTCATTTCCTGGAACCTGAGAGGGAGCTTTCTTTTTCATCCTTAATGAAGAGGTTTCTTGAGTTATGCAGCTGGATCTGAACTGCAAAGAGCAGAAACACCATCGGCTTTTAAAACCAAGATTCTGTCTATTCATAAACAATAATTTCAGGGTCATGTCTCTTTCCCCAATATGAAGATGAATTATGTGAGTTAATATTGACATAGGAGAGCTAGGTATACAGGTGGATAGAATTTTGAGCCTGGAATCAGAAAAACTCAGCTTCCTGAATTCAAATTTGGTCTTAGACATTTCCTAGCTGTGTGATCTTGGGCAGATCACTTAACCTTGTTTGCCTCTGTTTCCTCATGTGTAAAATGAGCTGGAGAAGGAAATGGCAAATCACTGTGGTGTCTTTGCCAAGAAAAGCCCACGTTAGGTCATATAGTGTTGGGAATGACTGAAAAAACAATTGAACAATAATATTTACACAATGCTTTCTCCCTCTCTTCCCCCAACCTATTGGCAGAAAATTGAAATTGTGGAATGAGTATTGGTTTTAGTTTTAGAATACTTGGTTTTGAATCTTATCCCTGATGTTAGCTATATGAAATCATACAATTCTCTTAGTCTCTCTGAAATTTAATTTCCTTTCTTTAATATGGGAATGATATTACTTAAATAGAAAGAATATCTGGAATCATAGAACCTAGCCCTGCTACTGAACTGTTAACTAATTTTCCTACTGCTCCAACACAGTCCTCATTACCAATATACTTCGTAATACACACTTAAAGAGGGTCAGAATACCTAGAAGTCCAAAACAAGGAAACATGAAGCTCTCAAAAGAATAAAGGAAGTCAGTTTTATGGAGGGCAGATACACACAAAACAAAGGGCAGTTAGGGAGAATAATGGAAATTGTTGAAGTCTGTGGGTCCCAGGGTGATTTCAAAATCAAAAGTCATTTTGTGGGCCCCCGGAAGGGGGGAGATCTCCATTTTCTTCTCTATAAAATGAAGGAGTTACTACCTGGTCTTTCAGGTCATTTCTATCCCAAATCTTGTGACTTGACCTGTCATGAAAACTTTCAAAAAACCCTTGAAACTATTGTTATTAATAGCAATATCAAAAGGGTGAGGGAGAAGATTATGAGGGAAATCTAAATGATATAAAAACAAAAGATATCAATAAAATATATTTTAAAATCACAATAGCCAGCCATTTTATAGCATTTTAAGGTCTGCAATTATTACCTCATTTCATCCACAATAATTCTGGTAGGTGCTGTTGTTATTATTATCTCATTTTACAGATGAGGGAACTGAGGCAGTGACTTGCTCAGAGTCATTTAGTATATATCTGAGAATAGATTTGAATTTAGGTAGGTCTTCTTGATTCCAGGCCCAATACTTTCTCCACTGGACCACCTAATAGTAATATTGCTAATAATAATTAACTTTAATATAGTACTTTGGATTTTAAACTACTTTACTGCCCTTATCTTAATCATTCCTCACAACAAACCTGAGAGGTTGGTTCTATTGTTAGCACCATTTTGCAAATGAAAGGAAATGAAATTACAATCGAAATAATTCAAAGAAATTAAGTGATTTGTCTTTAATTAAATAGTTAGAAAATATCAAGAACAGGATTTGAATTCAAGTATCTTTTTACTTCTAGTCCAGTGCTATGCTATTAGATTAAAACATTAAGCCTATTCCTTAAGCTTAAAACTTTGATCCTTATTCAAATGCACCCCATCTGTCTCACTAGGATTTATACTCTAAGCTGTCACTTAGACCACAGTAGGAAAGAATTTGAGGTCAGAGTCAGTGAGAGGAGGGAGTCTAGTATAGGAGAAGGGGCCCAAAGCAGATGAATGTGCAAGCTGAAGATATAAAGATCAAAGGATTCAGAACTCGAATGGATCTTAGACATGATCTCTTATTTCACAGAAGAGGAAAAAGAGATCCACAGAATGAAACTGACTTGCATAAGCTTTAATCACCTTAAAGTGATATAGGATCTGTGACTTTGGTCACTGGAGGGAATTTTTGCTTTGGGGAGTTTTCTTCATCACTGTGTGTCACAAATTGTTTTAGAGTAGACTTGACTTGGGTCTCTGTAGAGCCTTAGAATTGGAGGGAAGTGTGATACTTGTAGGCAGTGCAACAGATAACAAAGAGAAGTTTACATTGTCACAGTGTGGAAAGGACACAACATAGTATGGCACTTATTCAGGTAGAGCACCTCATCCTATCCTTCCTTTCCTTCCTCCCAAATGAGATCATCACAGTACATTGAATATGGTGATTCTCACAGCAATGGGACATTTGCCAAGTCTAAGGGGCTCTTGTTTTTTCCATGTTGGCATTTTTATGGCCTAGGCATCTGGAAGACTGAAGCAACAGCTCCAACCTGAGCCAATCAAGTCTAAGAGACAGCTTTCTTGCCTTTTAGGGGAATAAAAACTAGCAGAGACTGCTCCTATCATAACAATGCATTTATCTATGACAAATAAATCCTAGGAACTTGCCTACATGTACATATAGGTTAAGTGGCTTGCCTATGGTCACATTAACTAAAATCAGAGGATTTGGGTCTATCCTCTTGATTCCAAACCTGGCACAATATCCATTGTATCAGGCTGTATCACAGTAATCAACAAATATCAATATTGTATATGTTATTATTTATTTTTGTATATTTTTATATGCTTTTAATTTTTATTTCTATTGCATAGATCTCTCATCTTACAAGTAGGATTCCTTAATTCAAAAAAATTCTTTTTTTTTTTTTTTTTACATTTTTTTATTATAGCTTTTTACATACAAAAGATATGCATGGATAATTTTTCAACATTGACTCTTGCAAAAACTTCTGTTTCAACTTTTCCCCTCCTTCTTCACCCCTCCCCTGGATGACAGGTAGTCCCATGCATGTTAAATATGTTAAAGTATATGTTAAATACAATATATATACATACGTTATTAATGATTAAATTGTACTAAGATTTTTGGGGCACCCAATATGTAAATATCATATACATAAAAATCTATAATTAATTTGCTTGTAACAGGCTTGCTCAAATAATAATTACATTTTAGAAATCTCAGAGAGTCATAGAGGAAGTATGACTAGTGCTCCGTGTTGAACCTATAATTGAATAGTGTCCAGGCAGATGTCTCTGTTATTTGAGAACAAGAGCAGCCAGTGATTTGCCTTGCTTGGAAATCATCCAGACAGAGAGAACATTAATCCCTATGACCAGAAAAATCCTAGCTGGGTTTCCAAGAAAAGAGGCCCTTATAGCAATCTTGGTATCTCTTCTCTCCCATCCCTCTGACATACTCCTCACCACCAATATTCCTCTTAACAGATTCTAAGAAATTCAGACTACCAAAATCCAATATAAGGAAATATGAAACTTATGTCAAGAGAACAAAACCAGTCAACTTTATAGAGGGGAGAGATACACAAAACAAAAGGCAGTGAGGGAGAAAAATGAAAAAAAAATAGGTCAGGTCCTCTGGATCCTCGGATAGAATTGAATACTGTCCAGGGTCCCTGAAGTAAATAGTTTTGCTTTAATAGCTTCCCCTGCTACACAGCTTCCCTGTTAAGGGATTTTGAGTTTCTTCATTCTTTTTCTGGTTTATGTTTTGTTGCTGTTGGAGAGACTATCAATGGGTCCCTACCTCCTATCCCATTCAGTCCAAACTCTTCTGCCTGAATTTCATAGGCCTTGATTGTCTGGTCCCATCCAACCTTTCCAGTTTTATCTTGTATAACTTTCTAACAAGCATCCCCTATTCTAATGTGGCCAGTCTTGTAATTATCCCATAAACATCCCTGGCTCTTAAAATCAGGCCTAATGGCTATGAGTTTTTTTTTTTTGTTTGTTTGTTTTTTTTTTTTTTTTTTTTTTTTGCTTCTCCTCTATAATCAAAAAAAAAAAAAAACAACAACTCTTTGCACTCATTATTTTCTCCTTTGGTCCAATTTAAGAGCATAAGATTGCCTAGCTCATTGTCAGGACTAATCCTTCCCCTTGTGCCCTTGATCTCATCCCTTCCTGACTCTTTTAGTACTTTAATCAATCTGTCATGCTTTTCTTCTTTCATCTTCAATTTAACCTTGTCTGTTGTTTCCTTCCTAGATGCCTGTGAGCATGTCCACTTTGTCCTATTTTCAAAGAACTTTTCCCTTGTCTTTCTTGACTAGTACATCTTCTCTTCCAAACTTTCCTATTTAGTTGACTACTTTATATCGACTGAGAATATATTCTCTCATTATCTCTACCCATTGAAAACTTTTTCCTTCTCTGTTCAGTTCAAGCGTAACCTCTTCCATGGAACCATCACCTTCCTGACAACTGAAAATCATCCTTTTTTTAAAGGTTTCCTGGGGGCACTTCATGTATTGTTTTGCATCTTTCATTCTACCTTGTACCACACTTATTTGTGTACATGTTATGATTATCCTGATAAATTATAAGCATATTTTTAGCTAGAGATTGTGCCATAGATATAAAGCCAGGAAAGTGATTTAAGAAAGTAGTTGGAGTTATAGAACTGGAATTAACAAGATCTGGGTTCAAGTCTTGTCTCAGATGTGTGCTTGTGGATAATTTACTTTCTATCATATTTCCATAGCAGAGGTTTCAAAATCTTTTGCTTCTTAAACCCTTAAATCTACTTCCAGACCTTACATTAATAACTGAGCTTGCCTCAAACTTGACTGGATCTCAGTTTCATTATCTGTAAAGTGGGGAAAATTATACCTGCCTCATAGAATTGCTATCAGCCTGTCACAAATTTAGAAGTAGAAGACTTTAGAGGTCATGTAGTCAAGCCCCTAATTTTGCTTATTAGTATATTTAGGCTCAAATTAATTGACTCATTATGGATCATACAAACAGCATAATAGTCTCTCAAGTAGTATAATAATATCTCTAAGGCAGAATTTGGACTCAAGTCCTTTGACTTCAGATCATTGTTTGGCTTTCATTATAATGTATATGAGGCATTTATCAAATTTTAAAAAGTGCAATATAACTGTCATTAAGTATTTGTATTTCAGTATATTTAGGCTCAAATTAATTGACTCACCATGGATCATACAAACAGTATAATAGTCTCTCAAGTAGTATAATAATATCTCTAAGGCAGAATTTGGACTCAAGTCCTTTGATTCCAGATCATTGTTTGGCTTTCATTATAATATATATGAGGCATTTATCAAATTTAAAAAAGTGCAATATAACTGTCATTAAGTATTTGTACTTATTATTTAACAACTGTAACAATAATAACAATAGTTAGCCTTTACAATGTATCTTAAAGTTTTCAAAGCATTTTACAAATATTAACTAGTTTTATTCTTACAACCCTGGGAGGTAGATTTTATTTTACAGATAAGGAACTAAGGTAAAGGTTGGAGTTAGCTAAGTGATTTGCCCAAATTAATAAGTGTCTAAGGCAGGATTTGAACTCAATTCTTCTTTAATCCAGTTTCAGTGTTCTGTATTACATAGACGATAATAATAAAAATGTTTATAGGATGGAATTGAATCCATGGATTGCATTAGATCAGACAACTTCTTGGATTGAGCTATCATAGGTGATACATAGATTGTATTATCATGCATTGTAATCTCACACATTTCTTTTTTACATTTTCCTCAGCAGACAGTGCTTTGTGAAATGAAGAATTGCATTTGCAAAACAATCTCTAAAGTTTTTTTGACTTGATTTCAGAAAACTTTGTCTGGGCTGGTAATATAATGTTATTATATTTTTGCAGATATTTTGAGGATAAAATTTTGTTTTCAGTAAAAATTGAGAGCTAAGTACATTTTCTAGTTGTCATTTTATAACTCATTTTTATACCTCATCTTCTATTTAATTAAATAAGTGTATATTAAGAAGTTGGTGTAAATGAGAGAGAATCCAGGAGATGACTGAATTAAAAAGGGTTGGTCTAATCATGTATTGAGAATGAGGTCACATTGAAACAGGCTATTCACCAGATAGAGAGGTGATAAGCTCAGAGTCCAGACTGAGGCTTATAACTTTGGATTTTGGAGGGGGGGGGGTATGCTAATGTGGGAATTTGTTGTGCTTGACTATACATATCCGTAATATGTTTTGTTTTCCTTCTTTTTCTTAGTGGATGTGGCAGGAAGAGAATTTTGATCTAAAAATAAAACAAAATTGGAGAGAGAGAGAGAAGAGAGAGAGAGAGAGAGAGAGAGAGAGAGAGAGAGAGAGAGAGAGAGAGGCAGAAAGACAGAGAGGCAGAGAGACAGAGAGAATGAGAGAGAGGCAGAGAGAAAGAGAGAATGAGAGAGAGAGATAGCAGAGACACACAGAGAGAAAGAGACAGAGTAGACAGAGAGAGACATTCACACAGAGAGAGACAGAGACAGAAAGGTAGACACAAAGAGACAGAGACACAAAGAGAGAAGAGAAAGAGAGAGACAGAGAGAGAAGGATAATACATGGATAATACAATATTCATCCTTATGTTGTTTTAAAAAAAAGACCAGAAGAAATCTGATATCATGTTGAGTGGAGCATTTATAGAAAATTTATAGACGGACACAGATAAGAGTTCCATCTTATGAAGAGGCATAGATTGATTCTGATTTGTAGCATTCAAGGACATACCTATTTTGATGTCACAGATATTTTGAAAAAGTTACCAAAAGTTACCAAAAGGTGAATCTCAGTAGATATTAATGTAAAATTCTATGATAACTCAAAAAATCAACTTTGTCATCATAAGATAAAGGAAATATGGATAAGCAGAAGTTCATTTGAAGAAAAAAAAAGGTCTGGGGTTTTTAGTGGGTTAAAACTCAAGATGCATGTGATATGGTAGCTCAAAATCAGTACTAAATGTTTTTTGTTTCCAATCTTATTATACAATATTCTTCTCTGCTCACTCTACATTTAAACTCATTGTTACACACAACATTCCATTTTCTGTTTCTTGTCTTTGCATCGGCTGTCCCCATGCAGGAATGTGCTGGAGCCAACTCAACTCCTTAACCAATTGTTAAATTTTCATTGTGAGAATTTATACTTCAGAATCAGCATCACTACAAAAATTAGAATTGGCTTATTATTTTGTGGATTGTACAGATTTGATAAAATGTAAATTAAATTTAAAAGAATATATGCACAATTTTTTTCAGAGATCCATTTTTTATTATAAATTTTTTTTATTATTAAAAATAGCTAAGTGGCCATAGAATTGTTGATCTGATTTTATTATTGCTCAATCTTAATAATAAAGCTTACAGTATACATTTATTTTAAGGAGCCCTAGGCTTACAGAATTATGAAAAATATAAAGCAAGCTTTGATAAAAGCTTAGTAAAAGTGGAACAGTAAACCTGGAGAACATGTAATATTTCTTAATATTGAAATGATGGTGGTAGCAACTTTACAAATATATGTATTTGCATACACCTATATAGTTATCAGATACCTATAGAACCTTCCCTCTGAATACTTATCATAGAACTTTTTCAATTGTTTGGTAACCAAAGAGGTATGGCAGTATTCATCCTTTCTGAATTATCAAGTTATTTATAAAATGAGCACAGTACATAGTAGAGCTATCATAAACTTCACATTATGCTTTGCAAAATACCATTCTGCAATAAAGAATAAACTATTTCCTCTTATATTCTCTTATTCCTTGATATGACAATCAACAGTTTTTTTATGATGCATTTCATTTTTGGCATGTGTTACTTCTGTATTTATCCACTGTGAATGTTAACACAACTGCTTGTGTGCCTCAAAAATATGATTGTTAGGCAATCATATAGAAAGCCTAGTTGAATAGAAAGTCTTGGAGCTCAGATTGGGATTTTTTAGGGTCATTGTACTTGGATTAAGGTTTGGACAGAACTAAATGTTTTAGGAAACTCCTAAACTAGATTTTTGGCTTAGGAATTTTCCAAGGAGCCTATATTTGTCTCATATTAT
Organism: Antechinus flavipes; assembly: GCF_016432865.1. Taxonomy (NCBI): domain Eukaryota; kingdom Metazoa; phylum Chordata; class Mammalia; order Dasyuromorphia; family Dasyuridae; genus Antechinus; species Antechinus flavipes. The sequence continues at coordinate 218,280,213 of NC_067399.1, read as the reverse complement.
AGCTTTTCTTAGAAAGAGAGAAAGCTAACTGACTTCTTATAACCTTGTATTTTCTACCCCTGCTGTCCTTATTGATCCATTGACTGCTGTCTTCATTCTTATAGTAGCAGATATGTTTCTTGAACAGTCCCAGACCTGGTTTTGTGTTTAATGACAGTTCCCACTGCTCTATGGCTAGAAGTATAGGAGAGAGAGCCTTATGCTCAGAGCCTGCTTTAGAGCTCATGCAGCCCTAGGGAGGAGGCACAGTAGAAGCATGTACTTATTGGTGCTGTCCATGAAAATTGCCTTTGATTTCTTGAATATGGAATATAAAAAGTAAGTGGCTGTTAGGACATGATGGTGAACGAAAAAAGACTATTTAAGATAGTGGAACAAGTGTGTTCTACCTTTTAAGGTCATTAAACTTCTATCTCTTATTTTTTTAGATAAAGATAGATAGGGTTGCAACCTCAATTATCTATTTATTTGTTAGGGAGCAAATGTAGAAATTACAAATTCTTAAAGAATGGTATCTAAGGGGCAGCTAGGTGGGGCAGTGGCTAGAGCACTAGCCCTGAAGTCAGGAGGACCTGAGTTCAAATAAAAAAAAAAGAATGGGGCCTTAGTCAGTCACTCAAAATATCCTATCATGATAAATTAGAGAAAGGATATGATAGATATTTAATTAAGCTCGATTATCTAGATAACCAAACTCAAAAAACCAAATATCCTATTTGGACATATTTACTAAATGAAAAAAAATGGACAATATTTAGAGCTATGCTTTTTTGTTGTTGTTGTTGTGTAGGCACATAATGAGTGAACTGATCTCTGAGAGCTTTAAAAATGATATCATGGCACAGCTATTGAATATTTTATTTTCAAACATGAGCCATCATTGACATTAATTTCACTCATCAAAGCTGTTTGGAGAAAGTAATGGAGCTCAGGATGGCTTTTTGGATGAATCAGATGAAACTTCTGCTTCAAGGTCTTGGTTATTATCAGGGTGAATCCTGTTCCAGCTTCTATATTTTCTTTATTAATGAAAGGGGTTTCTCCTGGGCTTCTAACTATGTTGACTTTTCTAACAAGTCTCTCAGATCCATTTGGCCTTTGCTGGAAGTGACTATTACATTTGTGACATGAATTGATATGTTTGCACTGAAGTTTCAGGGAGAAACTCTGAAGATCAGAAACTGTAACCAGGGGCTTTCTTTTCTTCACTGAAGGTAGAATCTTACTTCTATCAGTAGAACCCTGTGTATTCTTTAACTTTAGATTGAGCAGATCTTTAACAGTTATATGCATGGGAAAATCTTGTTTTAATGGTACAGTTTGAAATGTTTTTATATGATGGGCTTTTTTGAGCAATAAAGGTGTTGAGTAAAGTGGAAGAGGCAGAGGTGGTGGAAGTGGTGGAAAGGATAGAGGAAGAGGGGGAGGAGAAGGAGGAGGAGGAAAGCAGGAAGGAGAGAAACAGGCTGCAATATCACATGTGGGAATATGGATATCTGGTTTGAGCTTGAGCAAAGTCCTTTGGAATTGAGCCCTTAAGCAACATGTTTTATGCTAATTCTGGCAAGAGGAACACTATGAGGTAGGGATCTGAGAGAACTTCAGTGCTTCCTGGAGCTTGTAGAATTCATTTTCAAGCTTGTCAACCTGCTGTCTGATCAGGCTGAGTTCCTGGAAGTAGATACAGGATGGAAATAGACAGTCTGTCGACATCCTTAGATTCTGTGTAATATTGCTCTGGCAACACCAAGAGAAAGGCCATACCATTTTTTTTTCTTTTAGGAATTTCATTGCATTCTTCATGCTGGAGAATGTGATGCTCCAGGCTAATGTTGGTTAAGTCTGGTCACAATCTGTATCTGTGGGAGGAGCATCTATCATCCTTTCGGGTGGAGGTAGAATTGACAATAAAGAAGTAGAAGAAGGAGAGGAAGGAAGAAAAAGAGATGGAATTAAATCACAGTGACTAGCTTTTCCTTTTTTGAATAATATCTCGACTCTGGTTCTCAAATTCCTTCCTCTCTGTATTTGTGCTTGGTCATTTTTCAGTATGAGAGCTCTGGGAGATAAATAGTGTGAGTAATGTCTTTGGCTGAAGCATCTAGGAGAATTCAGAATTAAACCCTTGGCATGAACAGGTCAATCAGAACCATTATCTCTATTCAATTAAACTCCTGGTGGAGATCCAATTGTTAAACAATAACTGGCAAATCACTGTCCCCATACCTGGAATGCATTTCTTCATCTTGGCCTCTTAGAGTTATTATCTTATAAAGTCTCCTCAAGTGTCACCTTCTGTGTGGAAACCCTTCCTGTTCCCCCCAGATGCTAATGGCTTTTCTGTTCTCCAAACATTTAGCAGATATCCATGCATATGTTTATGTTTTCTTTCTATACATATGTGCATATTCTCTATATACACATATAGGAACTTACACATATATATGATATATACTTATATGTATTATATATACATTTGTGTACATGTTGCTTCCCTTAGAAGATAAGCTCTTAATGGAATTTTTTTTCATTTTTGTCTTTGTATCTCCTGGTCCTAGCATAGTAGCCTAAATGCTTGTGGATTAATTGATTGATTGATTTATATTCCCAGTATATTCTTCCCTGATCATAATATTGTGTTCTGTTCTGGATGTTATATTTTCCAAAATATGTTTATAAGTTGTAGATTGTCCAGAGGAAGAGCAGTCAGGATGATAAAAGGCATTGAGATCATGTCTTAGGATTCGCTGAGTACACAGGGGAATTTAACTGAGTGAAGAAAAGATTTTGGGGGAAAGGGATATGATATCTATCTTCAAATATTTGAAAGGATATTATATGGAAGGCGGTTTAGATTTATACTGTGTAGACTTAAACGTTAGAACTATGAATCATGGGTGAAAGTTATAGAGAAATATATTTAAGCTCAATGAAAGAAAAAATAATTAAAGGTTAAAAAAAGAGTAAAAGAGGACTCCAGGAAGTATTCACTGGAAGAATTCTAAAAAACCTAGATACCTGTAGAGTAAGTTGAAGAATGAGTCCTTATTCAAGTCAGATATTTATTAAATGGCTTTTGAGGATTTATCTGGATTTGAGATTGTGTAACTCTGAAATAAAGTATTAATGGTTACTCTGCCTGATTACTCTAATATATGACTTAAACTATATTGTTAAGTCTGGGATAATAAAGATATTTAAGACCTGCATTTCACCTCTTAGAAGCTAACATTCTAGTATGAAAAATGGAAGGTACATACATTACTATGATACAAATTATAATAAAAGGGCAAGATAAATGATACAAGAAACTAGAAAATAGGTCATTCATTTTAAGCTAAAGACATCAGGAGAGGCTTCATGGAGAAGGGAGCATCAAGTAGGACCTTGAAGGATTAGAAGGGTGTAAGATTAAATCCTACAGCACTTCTGATTATAATAGTGGTATGAAAGGTTACATAGAAGTCTATATCTCTCCCAAGTATTCTAGCAAAGATTTGAATAGAGAACCAACTAAAAATTGATTAAGGAAAAACAACAACAACCACAAGCTTCCTCATCCAGCCAGGGATGCAGGGATCCATCCAGCCAAAAGTCTGTAGGACCCCTCTGCCAGGGAAGCCAGAAGGCGTGCAGATAAATAAGTAAGAAGCTTGCCAATTATCTGTTCAGAAATGTTCCAGGAACATTTGAAACCTGCAGTGATCTGTTCCAGGAGCAAGAGGAAATAGGGAGTTGAGGAGGTGGTAACCAGGAAGCCTGGGCTGTTCAGATGGAGAATAATGTCATGAAGACCATAGGATTACAACCTTGGTGCTTCTGAGTATAGGCAGTAGAAAAGGTAGAATTGAGTCAGAAGCCCAGAAAATTAAGGTCAGAGTCAAACGGAAACTGATCAATCCATTCATACAGAGTCTTAAGGAATAAACTAGAATGGACAAGGGGAAGCCAGAAAAATTATGGTATCAAGAAATAATAAAACGAAATATAAAGAATGAAAAAATGGAAGAGAAGACATTTCATAAGAAAAACAACAGATGTGGAGAACAGATCAAGAAGAGAAAATATAAGAATAGTGAACCACCTGAAAGCTCCAATCAAAAAAAGAATCTTGATCAAATAATAACAGAAATAAAGAAAATTGTCCTGAAGTATTAAACCAAGAGGGGAAAGTGGAAGTAGAAAAAAAATCCACTGATCTTCACCTGAAAGCAATCCTTCAAGGAAATATTATTGTCAAATTCAAAAACTACCAGATTAAAGGAAAAAAATTGTGAACAACAAGAAAAAAATCATTTCAAGTATGGCTGAGTCACAATTAGAAGCATACAAGACCTATATTAAAAACATTGCAGGTCTTAGGACACCGTATATTGAACAGTAAAAGAATTAAGGTTTCATTCAAAAAACCCCCTAAGGTTTGCATCCAGCAAAGTTAACCATAATTCTGAACAACAAAATATATAGTCAATGAATTTTCAGACTTTCAGTATTTTGTTGCCAAAAAACCTGAACTTAATAGAAAATTAGACATAGAAGATCCAAGAGAATATAGGGTTTATAGCAAAGATTAATTTCAAGGGTCTCAATAAGAATCAACAGCTTATGTTTTATATGTGGAAATGTAAACCATATGTCTAAGATTGTTGTTAGTAATAGGGTAGTTTGAAAGAAAGTTTGGGGGTAGAGCTGAGTGTGATGTAATTCTAAAAAACAATAATGTGTTGGAAAAGGTAAAAAGTAATTATGTTATATGAATGAAGTGTAAGAACAGGAAGTGACACAGAGGAATTACACAGAGGAGGAGGGCTGATAGTTCTGGAATCCTACTCAAATCAGGAATGGGTTAAAGAGGGAAATATCTATATCTATATCTATATCATCTATATCTATCTATCTATCTATCTATCATCTCTCTCTCTATATGTAGTGTATATATATATATCTAGAAGGATATAAAAGTCTTCTAAATTTATAAAGAAACAAGAGGGAGGATATAGGATGGGGATAACAGAAGGGTGTATAGATTAATGGGAATGGGATAAAGAGGCAAGGAAAGCATGAGAGAAAGGAAAGGGATAAGTTTATTCCTTAATGAAGTATTAGAACAAGAGGGGAAAGTGGAAGTAGAAAAAAATACTTACAATATGTCTTTGTAATGCATATGATTCTGGAAAAGATAATTGATAATTAATAATGGAAATTGGGTACTAACACCAAACTTAGGATTTGATTCCATAATGTTAGACAAGGCAACACCTTAATCCTTCAGGAGCACCAAAACATCCCTTAGGTGGATTATGTAGTCTTCCTCAACTGGAAAGAATGAGTCCACTTATTGCTATAATTACAAAATAAGGGGAGTTAGGTTAAGTAATAGCAAGGCAAGATAGTGGATAAAAATAAAGCAGTGGAGTAAGTAGGGATAAAAAAAAAGAATTATGCACAAACATAAAAATAATGATCAAGAGTAGAATTTATTAGAAAAAAAAGCAGGGTTAGTAATCATTGATCTCAGACAAAATTAAAGATAAAATAGAGTTGATCAAAATAGAAAAATAAGGAAACTACACTATATTCTTGCCATAATAATCAATATCTTTTTAGACTGTTTAAAATAACTAGATAGCATAAGGTTGGGATTTTGCTGTGGTATAGGAAATGATGGGTTTAGAAAATTATGAAAAGACCTGAATTTATGAAGGATGGTATAATATGCATTCAGAGAAACAGAGAACAAACAAGTATAGGATGGCCTTACATAAATGTATATGAATGTATATGAGTATATATGTGTAGGATTATATATATATGTGAATGTATATGTATATATAAATTTAGGTGCACTTAATTGGAGCCTTCTTTGGGGAAGTGGGGGAATATAGAAAATGGGGAAAATACAGTAAAGAGTTCACAGCAGAGAACACAAGAAGACAATGAAGACAAAGGCAAGCAAAGAAAAAATGGACAACTTTGAATACAATATGTGTTATTTATTACATAGGCTTTCTAGAAATGGAAATTTATTGTCTCATATTTTGAATCCTGTCAGGTTTTTATGTGCACATGGCAATTTTTTTCTTTTTCTTTTTTTTTTTTAAATTTTGAAATAAAAAAAAAGAAAATACATCAATTCTGAGTCTATTCTTCCAAAGGACCAAGGTAATATCTCCAGATTATAAAGGGTGGAAAAAATGCTTGTACTTCTTCATGTCTTTGTAATGCATATGATTCTGGAAAAGATAATTGATAATTAATAATGGAAATTGGGTACTAACACCAAACTTAGGATTTGATTCCATAATGTTAGACAAGGCAACACCTTAATCCTTCAGGAGCACCAAAACATCCCTTAGGTGGATTATGTAGTCTTCCTCAACTGGAAAGAATGAGTCCACTTATTGCTATAATTACAAAATAAGGGGAGTTAGGTTAAGTAATAGCAAGGCAAGATAGTGGATAAAAATAAAGCAGTGGAGTAAGTAGGGATAAAAAAAAAGAATTATGCACAAACATAAAAATAATGATCAAGAGTAGAATTTATTAGAAAAAAAAGCAGGGTTAGTAATCATTGATCTCAGACAAAATTAAAGATAAAATAGAGTTGATCAAAATAGAAAAATAAGGAAACTACACTATATTCTTGCCATAATAATCAATATCTTTTTAGACTGTTTAAAATAACTAGATAGCATAAGGTTGGGATTTTGCTGTGGTATAGGAAATGATGGGTTTAGAAAATTATGAAAAGACCTGAATTTATGAAGGATGGTATAATATGCATTCAGAGAAACAGAGAACAAACAAGTATAGGATGGCCTTACATAAATGTATATGAATGTATATGAGTATATATGTGTAGGATTATATATATATGTGAATGTATATGTATATATAAATTTAGGTGCACTTAATTGGAGCCTTCTTTGGGGAAGTGGGGGAATATAGAAAATGGGGAAAATACAGTAAAGAGTTCACAGCAGAGAACACAAGAAGACAATGAAGACAAAGGCAAGCAAAGAAAAAATGGACAACTTTGAATACAATATGTGTTATTTATTACATAGGCTTTCTAGAAATGGAAATTTATTGTCTCATATTTTGAATCCTGTCAGGTTTTTATGTGCACATGGCAATTTTTTTCTTTTTCTTTTTTTTTTTTAAATTTTGAAATAAAAAAAAAGAAAATACATCAATTCTGAGTCTATTCTTCCAAAGGACCAAGGTAATATCTCCAGATTATAAAGGGTGGAAAAAATGCTTGTACTTCTTCATGTCTTTGTAATGCATATGATTCTGGAAAAGATAATTGATAATTAATAATGGAAATTGGGTACTAACACCAAACTTAGGATTTGATTCCATAATGTTAGACAAGGCAACACCTTAATCCTTCAGGAGCACCAATACATCCCTTAAGTGGATTATGTAGTCTTCCTCAACTGGAAAGAATGAGTCCACTTATTGCTATAATTACAAAATACAGCTGGAAAATTTTAAGGGATTTGATTTTTAAAAGTGAGAATGAAAGAATCTAGAAGTATCAGATTTCTAATAAATAAAAATTGATAAATGGAACATATTAGGCCCACAAGTTATAGAAATAGAAGAATGCTGATAAATGTTTAATAGCTGACTTCTAAAAAAAGCATTTATAACACAATTTTCATCTACTTTATTGGCATCTTATTAATTAACCTCTTTCCATCATTCTCTTAAGTCTGGAAAATATCAACAAAACAATAAATCAAGCCCTTATTTGTGCTATTTGTTAATTTCTGAGGTATAACTGATCCCACTGAAAATTTAACAATTGACTTTCTCTTACTGGTATGACCTGGTTCCAGTACACTCCAGAGGTACTGAAACATGTTTTATTGAATAAATACAAAAATCTTACTTACTAAGGTAAAGACTCCCTGTTTGAAAAAAAAATACCGCAAAAAACAGGGAAGAGATAGAGTTGAAATTAGGTTGAGACCAGCATCTCACACCATATAAATTTCAATTGTATGCATGATGTCTATGTAACAGGTCATATTATACAACAATTAGAAGACAAAGAAAGGACATATTTGCAATTATGGATTGAGAAAGAGTTCATACACAAAAGAGATAGAAAGGATTGCAGGATATTGAATGGGTAGTATTGATTACACAAAAAATTGAAAAGCTTTTGCATGAACAAAATTATAAGGGACTGCTGAGGTATAAAAATATTTGTAGTTAAGTTTTTCTGATAATGTCTTATATCCAAGATATATAAGATACTGATTCAAATATATTATAATCATTCCCTAAAAGATAAGCAAAAGATATGAGTAGCAGTTCTCAAGAGAAGAAAAGTAATCAATCTGTTAATAACTAAATAATAAAATATGCCAAATCACTCATGATACCAGAAATATAAATGAAAGCAACTCTAAAGTTTCAACTCACACTCATAAGACTGGAAAAGATGACAAAGAAGGGAGGTGAAAATTGTGAGAGGGGCTATGGGAGAACAGGATGTTAGAATCCTCACAAACTGTTAAGTCATTAGAATTGACAGGGACAATAATTATCTAATTTAGCATGGTTCAATATGATTGATTGATCCTACAAGGAGATGTTATGGGCCAGAACTTGAAACAAGGTTCTAAGTGGAATTGAGGAGACAATGTTTAAATCTAGTTTAGAATTGATTTAATCCTACAACAAATAATGGTTTCCCAGTGATAGAAAGATTGGTGTATACTCAGTAAACAGCATATAAGCAAGAATCTCTCAGGGACAGACACAGAGCACTCTGGGAGATACAGAAGTCCACAAGCCCACTCTCGGAGGTGAAGTCAGATTCATTCCATCTTCCATCTTTGTGCTGGCTGGAGGCTGAAGAAAGCAGAGGCAAAGGACAAGCTGCAAGAGCTCTTGGAACCAAGCAGAGAGATAGGCCTCTAAGAAAGCTAACTGGGCCCAAGGAAAGAGATAAGAAATAAACATTTGGATTTTATCAGCTGGCTATATTTGCGGTGATTATTATTCTGATCCGAAACTAAGGCTGCCTCCAGAAAACCTCTCCAAGAAACTTGCTCCCAGAGAACCATCTTATATTATACAAAAGAAGAGAACACCACACAGGAGCACTGGTATTTTGCTGGAAAGGCTAAGAATTTATTTGATTGTTCTGGAAAGCAATTTGGAATTTTATTAAAAGTTAATAAGCTACGTATGCTTTAATCAAGAAATGCTACTAGTAAATATATATCCCAAAGAGAGGAGAGAGAGAGGGAAAAAACATGCTCATGAAAAACATTCTTAAGAGCACTTTTTGTTGTAATAATAAGGTGGAAACCAAAGGGATGCCCATCAGTTGGGGAATGACTGAAAAAATTGTGATAAATGAATATGATACAATGTGATTGTACTATAAGAAATGAAGAAAGGTCCTGCTTTATTGAACCTTGTAAAGACTTGTGTGAAGTGATTAAGAATAAAGTGAGCAGAACCAGAAGAACAATTGATATAGTGGCTACCTCGTTGTGGAGAAAATTTTGACAAACTCAAATACTCTAACCAATGCAGTGATTAACCATGATTACAGAGGATCAATGATAAATAGTACTTTCTTCCTCCTGACAAAAAGGTGATAGTGTAGAGGTACAGGATAAAGTATATATTTTCAGACAAGGTCAATATATAAATTTATTTTGCTTGACTATGTTTATTTTTTTCCATGGAAGAATTTTTAAAATTGAGAAGGAGATTAGGGGAAAATAAGGCTAGCAAAAGAAGAAAGAAAAGAGGTTCAATGAAGCAATTTAAGCCAAGCACAGAAAAGTCCAGAAGGTGATAGAGAGAAGAACACAAGTTAGGTAGCTGGTTATTATGTACTCTAAAAAAGTAAGCTGGATATGGGGGAGATTCACAGTTTCATGTGTAATACAACTTTTCTCTTTTTTGTAAATTAAAATATCCTTACTTGTTAGTGTCTGTCAACTTCATTATAACAAAAAATTAAAATAAAAACAAACAAATAAACAAGTCCTTCTGATCAGAACATGGACCACAGATAATCCAAGATCCATGCCTTGATAACCTGATAAAGGAATAATATAGGATGCTAGTAAGTTGTTCTTTTCTTTGCTTATTTCCAACCACAGTACATGAATTTAAAAGTCCAAAGAGAAAAGTAGTTTCATTCCATCTTCATTTTGCCTTATTCAAAAGCCTCACACTGTAACTAGGATACAGGGATAACATTTGTTCTGAAAATTATTTGCAGCTTCCTAATGAACAACTCCTGTAGGCTTGACTTAAAGTTTAATATAAATATCAGATGTTCTCTCTCAACATCTGTGGTACATTCTGCTGTTACTGAACATCAGTTTATGCCTGTGTCTTAGTGTCTGTGTGAGTGGAATAACAGGCAAGCATTTTTTCTTTTTTATAAATATTAGCACTGACAGATATCATAATCTGCTGATAGTTACAGTAAAAGGTGTTTTAGATGTCGATAATTTCAGAAAGGACATTAGAGATGATCTTGCTTCATGCTCTCATTTTATAGATGAAGACAGAATGAGATAAGCTCAGAAGTATAAAGTGAATCCTTCACAGAAATATAAAGATGAATATAGCCACACTAGTTTTGGAAACTCAATTCATCAGTGAGAGTGTAACTTAAGAATTTCCTGAGTGACATTATTGTAACTGGTAAGGCTCATAGTCATTTATGTTGCTATTATCTTCTCTGAGAGACTAGCTGAAGATTTGTGGTAAGGCATAAATAAGATAAATTTGAAATGAGAGTTTTGAATTTGGGGTCAGAAAACCTCAGTTGTCATTTCAGTTCTGCCAATTGCATTATCTTCAGCTAGGACTGAGGTCAACTCCTTGTTCTGCTATTTACTACCCATGTCATGTAAGGCGAATCACTTATCTTCTCCATTTCCAAATTTGTATTGGACTTTAAGTTCCCCTCTAGTTCTATGATTCTTTTTCACAAGGAGATTGGATATAAAATGTCAAAATCAGGATCAAATGAGATGATGGAGGTAAAGAGCTTCATAAATGTTCAAGTATGATAGAAATGTTAGCCAGTTATTTGGTGTGTTTTTAACTTTTTGTGTTTGTAACATATCTGGAGAAAATAGAAGCTTTACTGTATGGACTACAGGAGATATTAATGTGCTAGTGAAAAGATGCTGATTTGGAGAGGAAGCTCCTATTTTTAAAGAGAGCTTGATTCAAGATGGAGAAGAGCAAAGCTGATGTTTAGTCTGATTTTTAATTTTTCATTCCATAATGAAGCACAGGCCCCTTTTGTGTCAAGACAGAGGTGATGTGTGAAGCATACTGGCTTGTATAATACATGTGGTCTTTTTATAGCTCTAAATGTACAGATTATTTATAGCTGCATCTATAGGAATAAATATAGCTTTAGAAATAGGAGCTCTTGGCTCTTCATTTTACTTCTCTGCTAGATTCCTGCCATTTGTCGCTGCTGATATCACGGTTTAATTTACAGACCTGAGGTGATGCCTTCAAGTCTTTTCAGTTTTTGGTTTTACAATGGGCTCAATTACTCTCTCTGCAGGAACAAGGGGAAGATTGAAAGGAAGGAAAAAAAATGCTACCTAGATAATGATACTTAGTAAGAAAAACCTAAGGATTTCTTCTCAGAATGCTTAAAAAAATAAAATAAAATACATAGGATTAGACAGGAAATGAACTATATTGAAATACAATTTCAAAATATTAAAAAAAATCCAAGTTCTTGGACCCTAGGTTAAGAACCTCTATCCTTTAATTATTAACCTTATTTTATAGATGGTCCAGAGGGACTAAATGGCTTCATCAAAATCCCAGAGCTAGTTTTAAAGACAGGATTTGAATCCAGGTCTCCCTGACTCCAAATCTATAACTATCTAATTATGCCATGCTAAAACAAGAAAGTTTTGTTATAAGAAAAATATTTAGGAAGAATATTGGAGTTTTGATTTAACTGTTGAATTTATAGTTGAAAGATTTCTATTCAGTGTTGAAATATTTTAAAATATTATTATAGTCTCAAATGGCTTTCTCTTCCAAATTTCTCAAATCACTTTCCTTCTTCTCAGTCTTCCTTTTATCATACTTAGTTGAGGACAAGAAGGGTATTGTTTTTCATCTTTTCATCATTTCATCTTAACATCTCCATTGACTATTACAGATCATTGCACAAAATTGGCATTTAATAAATATCTTAAATCGAATTAATATACTAGTCAGGATTCATTCTTCAAAAGATAAAACTCTGAAGTCTTCAGCCTACTCTTTTCTGTGTTCTTTCTGCCTTTGAGGAACTCCCTTCTCCATCACAGGATGTTCTTTCTGTCTACACTTTTATTCTCTTATCAAATTATTCCTCTCAGAGCTTTCATTCATACTGAGGGACTTTAACAGCTTAGCGTGTGACCTTTGCCCAGGGATAACTGCTGAGGAACAAATATCTTAACTAAATAATAGATTTCTCATGTTGGCAATTCTGCAATTTCAAAAGTGGAAAAAGCTGGGAGTAGGCCTGAGGTTACCTGAAATTACACTAATTAGGATTCTGTCACTAGTATAAAAATACACTGAATATTTATATGAGACAATGTAGAAAACTTTTATTTTTGTCTATCACTGATCTCTGTAAAGAAAACTGGTTTCAAAATGTGGATCAAGAATAGTGCTTCATTCACCAAAGGTAAGACCAGATACCTGTGATGTAAAGAAGTTGGAGTTGAAGGTTTAAAGCTTAACTCCCAGTTTCTAGCATTATACTATGAGCAAATCACTTCTTTCCCCTCTGTAAAATTGAATTGAAAGAATTGCTCTCTGAATCCCTTCCCAAATCTAAATACTAGGATTTGTGATATGATGTAAAGACCAATGAATTTGGAATCACAGATCTTGAGCCCTAATTTTGGCTGCACTGTATACTACCTATTTGAATCTTGGGGCAATTAATTATATACTTTCTGATTTTCAGTTTCTTTACTTGTGAAATGAGTATATTGAAACAGATTATTTAAAAGGTCTCTTCCAGCTCAGTTTATGATCATATGAAGAATCAAAAACCAAAACCAAAAACCAAACCAAATCACTTTGCTTATGTAGGGGCAGTGGGAGATTTGGTTTTTCCTTTCCTCATCCATAGCTTCTTTGTATGGAAAATGAGAGGGTAAGAGGTCATAATTATTAATGTGTTAACAGGTGCTAAAATTATGATTCATTTAAGAAATGAATTTTCTTTGAAAGAATTAAAGGGAATGATCACATTGGATATCCAAAAATTGCATACACCTTTTTAGGAATTTAAATAGCTAAGTTTTTGAAAAACTGATCAGTTGGGGTGAATCTGTGTTGGGAAAAGGAACTTGGGTTGTAAGAGGAATTGCTCTTGTGGAGGAGGAGAACTTGGCTGACTCCTCTCTCTGTTCCATAAACCATGTTGCTTTGAAGTAAAAGTATTCATGTAAGAGGATACATTGTATCCATCAGAAAGCTGAGAAACATATTTGGAATAAATATGAATATAGAAAAGCATCCTCTGCTCAATGAGTCCCAGTGTTTCCCTATCATTTTCAGAATAAAATATAAAATCCCATTTGAAATTTAAAGCCGTTCACAGACTGCATCTTTTTTACATTTCCACTTCCACTTCCACATTCCGCTGAGATTTATCTTTTCCAAGAGGCTTTCTCCAGCATCTCATCTCTAGTGATAATTGTTTTTCTCTAAGATTATCTTCCAAGTATATTGTATATATATTTTATGTATACAATTAGTTTTATATTATCTCATCCATTAGAATATCCATTATAATTCTTTAAAATTAGAATTCACTAGATTTCATTAGAATCTCCTCCATTAGAATTTGAGTTCCTTGATATCTGGGATTATTCTTTTCCTTCCTTTGAATCTTCAAAGTTTAGAACAGTTCCTGGAACACAGTAAGTACTTAATAAATGCTTATTTACAAAGCAACTATGTTATTTTAGTAAATGCCTTTGTTAAGAGCTAATTGTATCTAGTGGCTGATTGTAATTGGGAAGATTATTCATAGGGGCTCATGAGCTGTATAATAGTGGGAACACTGATCCACAGGGTACTTTAGAACCTGTAATTGTAGCAGCTATCTTTTGTAAACTCAACTGCTTCCTCCTTGTGTTGTTTCCTAATGAATGAGTGCCAAGTTGGGGAAATAATCCAGTGAGAGTGTTGCACACTTTTATCTGGTAAATAATTATATCTTTTAAAATTAAATAATATGTTATAAGCAATATTAAACAGTGCAGTCAATTTAGCTTTCTTTGTGGATATTTAAATTTAAATAAGTGACTTTCAGTATTAAGACATGACTCTTTAAATCATTATTTCAAGTTTCTTCAAAATTCCTTGTTCATCCATTCCTATTCAGTCTTTTTTATATGGCTATAATCAATTTATGTTCTGGTTCTAGTTATGCTTATTTTCATTTTACATTGTTATATAAAGTGCCTTATGAATTGATTCATATTTCTTATACTTCTCTATCTAATAATCTACATTAAATTATAACATTTCATTATATTAAAGTGTTCTCCTTTATTTAAACCTTCCTCAATTGTTGGATACAATGTTTTTGTTGCATTTTTTTTTGGCCATCACAAATAACACCACTATAAAAAATCTTTGAACAGAAAGCTCTGTATTTTTGGATAAATTCAATTCTTCAGCATCCTAGAATCCTAGGATTTGGAAGAATGTTAGAGACCATCTGGACCAATACTCCTCCATCTCCATTATCCTATTCTCTACCCCGTTCAGAAATTGCCTCATTATCATATTTTCATTGTTTCTTAAAATTTTGTCACATCAATATGAAGGTTTTTCTACCTTCAGTGTTTATTTAATTTTGTGTAGGAGTCTTTGTATGTCCCTGTAGTGTTGAAAAAGCAAAAGCACCAATGGTCTATGATTCTAACTAAGCAGAACTGGGTTTAAGCACAGGCAGAGTAGGTGGCCACCCACATGTCAAGCAGGCCTTTTTTGTTCCCCAAATATGTTGTTTCTTCTTCCCTTCCTCTTTCTTCTCCTCTCAACCTATACTGAATCTGAGATTCTCAAATTATTTCCTTTTTGGGTTACCTTTACTTAAATTATCAATGTAGGTCCAGTCACAAGTAATTGCCAACGAGTGGAATAAAGTATATTTTGGGAGAAAATTTTTTTGGGTAGTGATCAATAGAGATTTATCAAGACAACAGACCCCAAACACAGAGTTTCAGTATCTGAAGAAAATATAGAATGCAGATTCTCAGAACTGAAAGGGAATAAAATATATAAACCTTAGAATATCAGAGCTGAAGCAAACAGAACACCAAATGTTAGAACTGTGTGTTAGAACAGACTTTAGAGCTCAGAGTGTCAAAGTGAAAACAACACAGAACTTTCAGAGGTAGAAGAGAACTTAGAATCCAGAAGATTAGATCTAGAAGCAAATTAGAACATAAAATGTTAGAATTGTAATGGCCCTTTGAACATTATCAGATTTGAAAGAGATCCTAGAACATAAAAGATCTGATGTGGAAGATAGCTTACAAATTTTGTTTAACCTTCAGCTCCTTTCCATTTTTAATAGGTAAGAAGACTGAAGAATCAACTTCAAGTAGCATGTCTGGTAAATAGCTTCATCAAAATTTCTTTTCATTCCAACACAGATTCCCTGTCACACATTATAATTGCAGTCAGAAAGAGAGCATTATTTCTAAATGGATAGGAATAATTGTGCTATTGATATCATGACTAAGACATTAGAAAGTTGGGGAGAGTCAATTTTTTTTAAAAGGAGCATGAACCATATGCTTTATATCTCTGTGTATTTGATTTGTGAGAAGACACATAGGATCATGACATTATGATTATTCAGATCAGTTATTATGAAACATTTTGCATGTGACAGTGATTATTAAGTCTTGCAAACCTTGCATTTTCTTTCCATTGTTGGAAAATGTTTCCAAATTTGAGGGTGAGAAACCAGAATTTTTTGCTTTCTGACTCTTTTCCCCTAACTTTTTCCCTTGCCATCCTTGTCTTCTTTATGATAAAGTTAACTCCTTTTTTTCATGCTCTGCTGACATGTGGTTTAATCAACTGTCTTGGTTTATACTCAACAGTGTTCCATTGTATTAATAAATGGAATTCATATTTCCATGATATCTTGAGGTTTACAAATCATCTTTCTCACAACTAATCTTTGTGCAAATATTATCAGGTCAGTTATATAGATAAGTAAATTAAAGCCCAGGAAAATGAAATGACTTTTAAGTTGGTCATACAACTATGTCTTAAGGCAAGATATGAACCCATGTTTCCTAACTCTATATTCTGTGTCAATTCTATTGTAATTGGGGTCCAGTACATGCCCAGAGGGCCTCCAACATCTCTCCATATAAAGAGGCTCAGAGCCAACTTCCAATAGAGTTGTGATGAAGAATAAGGAAACTGACTTGGAGATGTTGTTGAGGATGTATAGCCATCCTTTAACTGATCTCAGTCAGTTAAATATTTAACAAATGGGAGGTTCTTTGTCTCTAGAGTAATTCAAATGATGTTAATAAGCTTTTGTAATTTTTCTCTTGCTTCAGTCCTTTAGGCTGTTTTATTTGTAGCTTGGACTTGAGAAAAGAACTTAGAAGAGAGAGTTCAAGAAGATATGATATTGTTAAAAGATAAAGGCCAGAGACTGCAGGGTTGTGGACAATGGGAGGCTAATAGCAACCACTGACATGCTACTACTGGCACAGAGTATGGAGCCCTATGTCTGGAGTCAGAAAGAACTGAGTTCAAATTTGACCTCAAGTACTTACAAGCTGTATGACTGATTAAGTCACTTATCTCTGATTGCCTCAGTTTCTTCAGTTATTAAAAAGGAATAATAATACTTCCAACCTCACAGCATTGTTGTGAGAAATAAATGAGAAATTTGTGAAGTATTTAGAATACTCCCTAGCACCTTGGCAAATGCTTGTTCCCTTCCCTCCCAATTCTTGGAGTTAAGTAGGTAGGAATGCAGTCCAAAGTAAATGACAAATTCCTTCTAAGACTAAGTAGTAAGACTACTGGCAGGAGATCAATAATCAAAAGTACCTTAAAGGAAAGCTGAAAAGAACTTTGAAGAGAGAGAGATAATAAAAACCAAAGGTCTGTTAACCAGCTTGGGAGTGTTCATTCTTAAATTTTTAGGTTGAGCATTTATACTTTAGAAACTCTACAAATAAAGGCTTCCTTTATTATTTTGTTGATCTCTAGATTTAGGAAATTATATATATATATATATATATATGTATATATATAATGTTATATGTGTGTGTATGTATATGTATATATATTTCAGCTAAATATCTAACTGTTAAATATTCATCAATACATGCCTCATAGAAGTGGTCTAAGACTTTTTATAAAGATAGCTAGGTGGTGAAGTGGATAGAACACTGGGAGTAGAGTGAGGAGGACATAAGTTCAAATCTAGCCTCGGACCTTTACTAGCTATGTGACCCTCGAAAAGCCACTTAACCCTGTTTACCTCAGTTTCCTCATCCATGAAAGAACCTAGAGAAGGGAATGGCAAATTGCTTCAGTATCTTTGCCAAGAAAAGCCCAGATGGAGTCATGAAGAATCAGAAATGACTGAACAGGCTGGAGGTGGGGAGGATGTGGAGTTATTGACTCCTCAGAAAGAGGGGTGATCTTCCAGGATGAGAAGGCTATTGGTGGATGGTATAGTAAGAAGACTGAACCATGATGATGATGAAAAAGGTCTGGATCATGGTAGAAAAAGGAGTCTAGAGGGTCAGAAGCAAAGCTCAAAGAGGAATCATTATTTGTGTTTATTCTTTCCTGAACTCAGATGAACAAGTATTCCAAAATGGCAGCGCTCAAACCATCTGATGAACTTAGGAGATCCAGAGATCCCATTATAGAACCCATTAGCAACAGAAGGTGATAGCCAAGTTGCAGTAATGTAATGACAGAGAAATTTTCTGTAGTCAGAAAATGAAAGTCAGTCATCCAATGACAAAGGCAGCATCAGCATCAGCAAGACTCCTTGTAGCAAAGAAGTACAGCAGAGGCACCAACCCTTGGAGCTCAGTAGAGAAGTATATCTAAAGGGAACTTCATGAAGACCTCATCAAAAGGATTTCTAATAACTAGAAGTTGTGCAGTATCTTTGTCATATGTATTCTCTATATGTTTCTTTCACTACCATTGTACTTTAGTTTTCAGCTATCTTCCAATTTACTTTGTGTGTGTAAGGGGAAACTGAACACTCAATATTTCATTCTAACTATTCTTACTATACTGCCTCCATAAAACCCTTTTCCTAAAAAAACTAATGGAATTCACTTGGCTTATTGAAAATGAAAAAGATCTGGGGGCTCATTAAATACTAATGAATTATCCCCCTTAAGATGATCATTAGAACCCTGAGTACTATTAAGAGTCGATCAACTTTCTGTGCACCCCAACCTGAGAGTGCAAATGCAGCTTAGGAGAATGAGGGCAGAAGGAATGCTACATATAAACTACATTCCCTAAAGGATACAAAAAGAACTGCTAACTATGTCTCTCTTATCTCCTATCTGGTGAGAGGAGATCTATATTTAGTCTAGACTCACTGCATTAACCTGTTGTCCAGACTTCCTCTATAACTCCAAGAGGGGAAAAAGCTCTAGCAAGTTTTGATTCAACTTTATTCCCCCATGCCTTCACCATCTATAGGATTCATAATAGTAGCAAAAGGCAAAGTCTGGATTTTTTCCGTTTTCATTGTGCATTTATGCCTAGTTGCTCCTAGGTTTTGATTCTTATAGTTCCCAGACTGAACAAGGCTTTACCTGGAAGCTCCTCTACTTGCTAAATTTATTCCATTGTTCTGCTAGCACTCCTTCAAATTCTCAAGTTGTTTTTGAGTTTACAGAAAAAATACTTGACATCTTTCCATTTGCTTTTCCAACTCTTATCATCCTTCCTCTTTTCCCAACCCCCCACTATAATGTTAAGCCATGCAAATCACCCTAAATTTCAGGAAAGCAGCAAGATAGCTCTAGGAACATTGAACACAGAGGGACAAAGCTGAAAATAGAGGCTCAGAACTGG
Source organism: Antechinus flavipes (assembly GCF_016432865.1). Taxonomy (NCBI): domain Eukaryota; kingdom Metazoa; phylum Chordata; class Mammalia; order Dasyuromorphia; family Dasyuridae; genus Antechinus; species Antechinus flavipes. The sequence goes on along the minus strand of NC_067399.1, from coordinate 218,261,064 downwards.
TGACTATGATTGTCATGGTGACCATGGTGACCATGTTAGCATCAGTAAAAGCTCATTTCTCTTTTGTGTTGGAATAATGTCTATTGAAATGATGATTGCATGCAAATGGATCTTTTTGAAACATTTGAAAATTATCCTTTTACAAAATGTCCTCAAAGAATTTTCTTAGTTTATTAGTTCTCTAATATATCTTATTAGCACTTTATGTAGCACTTTATGGTTTCAAAGTAGGAAGGAACTGCTCTGGGAATCAAATAAAATGCACCTATATAAAAATAATCTAAAATAAATCTATATCTATGTAGTAAATAAATTACCTATGTAATAGATAAATAATTAATAGATAAATAAAGGATGTCCCGCAGACATATTGCTCTGTGGGATTTAAAGCTGAAACTTTAAAGATTGTTTGGCAATATAACTTTGAATTTGAATCTGGCATCAGACATTTACTAGTTGTGTGACTTTGGACAAGTCACTTAATCTCTGACTCAGTTTTCTCATCTTCAAAATGGGGATAACAAACTCGCAGTGTAAGTGTGAAGATCAAATGAGATGACATTTGTAAAGCCCTTTTCAAATCTCAAAGTGGTTAGAATGCTAAATCTGGAGTCAGAAGACTGGAATTCATATTCAATTTCAGTACCTTACTGTGTGATCTTTGGCAAGGCAGTTAATTTCAGTTTGCTTCAGTTTCCTCATCTATAGAATGGGCATAATAATAATAACTATCTTCTAAGGTAGTTGTGAGGATCGAATGAGATCATAATTGCAAAGGACTTAGTTCACTTCCTGACACATAAATGTTTACTATGATGATAATGATGCTATATAGCTATTGGAAAGAAGAGAAAATAGAGTCCCAGAGAGGAAAGGTAGTATGCCATTTATGGATTATAAATTGCAGAGCTCTGATCTATTTTTAAATTCAGCAATATGTCAACCACCTTCACTGTTTGTCAAACATTAATGACTTCTGCGAGTCAAACTGCTTGGGATCTTCTCTAAGGACTTTTACCAAGCAATTGCAGAAGGATGAAGATGGTTTAGTGGAAAGCATATTGTATTTGGAGTTATTTTGAGTTGAAAGATACTTTGAGATAATCTAGCCCATCTTTGCATATTTCTTCATTCCCTCACTCCAACATATTTTTCAGATAAAGAAAATAGATCTGGGAAAGAGAATTTTTTTGCCCAAGATCACATAGTAAATTGTAGAATTAAGATTATAATCCAAGGCTTCAAACTCTATATCCAGTGTTCTTTCTTGGATAATTTATCTCATTATTTCTCATAGATTTAATTATTATGTCTATGAAGATGATTCCCAGATCCATATATCCAGCTCTGATCTCTCTAATGAAATCCTTCTACAAGTCTCAAATTTCTTTTTGAATATCTTGATTGTACTATAGGCATCTCAAATTCCACATGTGTAAAGAAATTCTCCCCAAATCTTTCCCTCTTTCCTAATATTTTCCTAATACTGTCTAGAATAACACCATCTTCCCAGTCATTCAAGTTTTAAATCTCAGTGTCAACCTTGATTTCTCATTTGTACTAATCTCACATCCCAATCTATTCTATCTTCTTTCCTACTACCTTTTGGGTATATCTTCTCTCTCCCCACAGGGTCACTGCCCTAGTATAGGCCCTCATCATCTCCTGAACAGACTATAAAAGCAGTCTTCTAAATGATGTCTTGCCTCTAATCTCTCCCCACTCCAATTCATCCTCCACTTAGTTTGTCAAAGTAATTTTCCTGAGGCTGAAGTCTGATCATGTTACTTTGAATCAATAAACTCCAGTAGCTCCTCACTACCTTCAGGATCAATTGTAAAATCATCTGGTTTCCAGAATCCTTCACACTAACCCCTCTCCACTTTTCTAGCCTTTTAAATATTCTACTTCCTTCCATACACTTTGTGATCCAGTTACACTGGCCTACTGCTTCTGACTGCATTTTAACTTGCTATTCCCCATGTCTAGAATGTTCTTCCTTCTCATCTCTATTTCACTCTATCCTGTCTTCCTTCAAGACTTATCTCAAATTGCACTTTATGTAGGAGGCCTTTATTGGTTCTTCCTGACCAGTTCCTCCCATTCTTCTTAGGCTCTCTTTCCTCTGAAATTATCTTCAGTGTATAATACATGTATATCATGTATGTTCAATTGAACAAAATAAATATGCACTTAATCCCTACTATTTGAATACATATATTTATAAATATATATAGATCATATATGTACAGTTATTTGTATTTAATCTTCACTATTTTATATATATGCTTATACACACATACATACATACACACACACACACATATATATATCACATATGTAGTTATTTGCATTTAATTGCCACTATTCAAAGGTGAGCTCTCTGAAGGTAGAGATCATATTTTTGCCTTTATTTGTATCTCCAAGGGCTTAATACAATGTTAAATACTGAATACTGAAAAAAAATATTCTTTGACTAGCAACCAAACCCAGTTAACGCAATTAAGATGCGTTCATTGAAGTCTGGGATCTAGAACTAGAAATGCATTAGTCTTATGCTATCTTGAGTGAGTCAGAGCAGTTTTATCTTCAGTTCAAGTCACCACATTTTGGAAATCATGTAAATGAGCTGGAATATGTCCAGAGCTAGGTGACCAAGATAGCAAGGGAACTGAAGACCATGTCATGAAAAAAATTTTTCATTGAAGGGACCGAGGATGTTTAATATGGAGCATAAAAGATTTAGGGAAAATATAATAGATGTAACATTTCTGTACCTACATCCCTTCCAGAGCCATTGTTTTCACTAGAGCTGAGCCCTTTTGATGATATGCTTTGATTATTTTCAATGGGGCCCTTCATAAAAGACATGCACAACTGTTTTTTTTTTTCCTGGCTGTTGGCCACAAAATACAGGAGAGAAACCCATTTAATAGACTTTAAAGAGAGCAGTTTTTCTCTCTTCGAGTTCCTCTTTCCTTGTTTCAAATGTTTAAAACTCTTTCTCAACATCCGCCCCCCTCCCAACAATGTCATTTGCCTTTCACATGGCAGCCTAAACAAACCTAAGATTGAACCTCAAATCTTTGGCTATCTCTTATACTTTGTGTTTTTTTTCCTGAATATAAGTGACTGAGTAACCATTCCAATTTGGATATTTCCAGCCCAAGTGGCAAATTCATGATTCGAGAGTTTGGGAGCTTCTGGATCTGGGTGCTGGTTTTCCAGTAAGAGATGACCTCTGAAATATCTTGTTAGAGAAGATGAGCATCACCAACCCCCTCCCCCCAAACAACAACAATAACAACAACAACAAAACAAAAGACCCTTGGTTTGTCAAAAGACTTGAATCTTGAGTGAGTAGCTAACTAGCTAGCTAATAATAGATAGATCCTAAGTGAAAATGAAATACCAATTTGCCAGTGCCCCTACCTATTTCCTATTTTGATGTTTTAAGTATCAATTCCAAATGAGTATGGTAGGGATTATGGATTATTACTTCATATTTTGTCATCTTCAATGCTCATATGTAAGTAGTTTTTGTGTTTTTAACCTCTCTTTTGTGATAGAGGAAATAATAAATAGTAGTTCTGTAACTAATCTACTTTCTACATAGAACATCTTCTAAAAGAGACCTTGCATTAATAAGGTCCATTTTGGAGTCTACTTGTGGAGTCTCTGGCCATGAGCTGGACAAAAAATCTTTAAAAGATTTACCTTGAATATCTGAAGTGCATGTGCATTAAGTCAAAGTATATAAGAAGAGTCCAATTCATTTCTATGGACTTGGGACACGAACTTAGACAATGTGAACCTAGAACTAGAACCCCTTAGTAAGAGAAGTGCCAGTCCTTGGACTACTGGGTCTGTTAAACAATTATTTGAAAGGTTATCATATAGAAATGAGATTAAACTTGTCCTAGTTCTAGGGGAGAAAGTTAGGATCAATGGAAAAACATTGCAAAGGTAGTTTATAACTCAATATAAGGAAATTTTTCTAAAAAATAGAGATATCTGACAGTGGAGTGGATTGCTTCAAAAAGTAGTTGTTTACTCATCATTACTGATGAGGGTCTTTGTCCCAGGAGGGACATGTATAGGGTACTACCAACACTTGAGACCCACAGTCAAGAGGGCCTGGGAACAGGAGCTTAGCCTTGTTTTACCATATTGTCTTGTGAGGGGGGGGGGTCTTTTAGAGAAGAGAGAGACAGAGGATAAAATCTATGACTTAGGGATGGAAAAATAGACTCTTCCAAATAACTAGGCCTGAACTCCTTAGCTACAGAACGGATTGGTGGAGGGAGGGGATTGTGGAGTAAAATATGCTCAAAATTTATACTAAAGTGCCATGGCCTGGGTCAGGCCCAGTTCTCTGGTTCCCTTGAAGGAGAATTCTGGGCTTCTGGTCTTAGGGATGGATGAGCTTGGGACCCTAGTATACAGGGGAAGCACTGTTACCTCAGCTACTTGTTCTAAATCATGAGATAGGGGTCAGTTTATGGGAAGCAATGGTGTCTCAGTGGAAGACTAATTATTAACAGTTTAGCTATAAGAGAGATGAATTAGGATTTAAGAAAGCTGAGTTCTAGTTTCTATTCTGAGACTGTCTCAGTTCCCTTCCCTCTTCTATAAGATGAGGTGATTGAACAAATTGTTTCAGGTCCAATTCTAATAGTCCGTGAGTTTTTGGTAATTGAACTCTACTGGATTTTTCCTTAGTTCAACCTTGATTTTAGGTAAAAATTGAATAAATATTTTTCTGTGATCCCCACTTTTCATTGCCTCTCCTCAATATCTTCCTCTGTAGAATTAGCAATTGGACTAGATGATCTCTAATGCTTCTTTTAGCTTTAATATCCTGTGATGACACTTGGAGAATTCAGAGAGTGACTTTAATTTCTCATTTATCTCTTTCTCAAAAATCATATTTCTCTATCTCTACTTATCCCATCTCCTACCATTAAAAATTAAATAATTAAAAATGCTTTGTGGATGTCAACTTTGAAGAAACACCCAAACTAATCACCTAGGAAAACTAGTTAAGATAGGAAGCAACCAAATTCATTCATTCTGGCATTTATTAAGCTCTACTATGAACCAGGTTCTATGCTAGTTTTTTTTTTTTTGATACACAAATATAAAAAATAAGAAATAAAAATAAAATAAAATTAAAATAAAAAAATAGTGCTTGGCTATCAAAGATCTTACATTGGATCAGAGAAGCCTGCTTCGTTTTTCCAAGTAAGGCCTCAGTGTATCCTGGTCTTTTGTCACAGATATTACTGCTGTCTCTGTCTGCTACTGGGAAATGGTAATCTCTTTTTTTCTAATAAAGCTTCCATGATTTTGTGTCACTTGCCTTAGGTACAAAAATTCCTAGCTCTGTCTCTGGCATTTTCTGGAGTCTTCAGTCAGAGGTCAGTTGACCACCTGCTGAAGATGTTAGAGATGAGAATTTGATCATATCTGGGCTAAATAAGATCTCTTTCAACTTTGTGATTCTGTAAAATATGACTCACAATTTTTAGCCAGGTCTTCTGGGTCCAGATGCACCTTGTCTTTCTGTCCTTCTTCCTTGATTATTTTTGAGAAGCTTAGCTAGGTACTTGACAAAAAATGAAATGTAAATTTCCAATTGAATGATTAACTTCATTTTGATGAAAGGCACTATCACAGTAAAATACATAGAAATCTTAACTGAGCAGAACTAATAATTCCCCTCATCCTTCCCCCCCAACAAAAAAGAATAGATTACAGTTTGACTCATCTAATGTCTAGACAAATCACCTCAACTTGGCATGCGGGTGCTGGTTTTAATTAGCTCTCTGGTAACAGTGTGTTCTGTTGCCCAAAATGTTATTGTTTAACCATTAAAAAACACACCAACACATTTAATAATAATAAAAAAAGAAGCTTCATTATGGAGTTTCAGTAATGCTTGTGCTTACAAAACAGACAGTGTTTTTATTTTAAACAAGAAATCTCATGCAGCTGAGCTGTCTTTTGAGAGCAAAACTAAAATTTTTTATGTCTTATCCCTCCAAAGAGCATGCCATAGAACGGATGCAACTAATAGCAATCATACACAAGGCTGAGCAAGCAAGTCACTTACTATGGGAGAATTACCATTTTTAGCCACAAAAGCCCAGCCATTGCAACTATTCAATTCCATTTGATGATGATGGTAATTAAAATGCCTACTATGTGCAATGCTCTCTCCTTTGTTCTGGGGATGAAAAAAGCAAATAGGTCAATTCATTTATTCAATCAACAGATATTTATTAGATGCTTAATATGTTATAGGGTCTGCGCTAACACTGAAGATACAAAGAAAGGTAAAAGATAGTCCCTTGCTCTCAAGGAACTCACAAAAATTTATTAAAAACTTTTTATGTGCAAGACTCTTGGTGCTGGAAATGCAAGAAAGAGAAACTGCACGATTTCTGCCTCCATAATTTACTGGGGTCTGCTATAGGTACATAAATAAGTGTGCTTTGAGAAGAGATACAAATAGAGGGCAGTGAGAAATTTGAGGAGAAAGAGATGAATTTCATTTGAGGCATCAAAGATCATAGAATCAAGGATCATAATTTTAAAACTAGAAGTCTTAGAGACAATATAGTATTCAAACTCCTCATTTTTACAGTTGAGAAAACAGAGGCCCCTAAAGATTAAGTGGATTTGCCAAAGGCACCTGGATAACTAGCAACAGAGCTGGGTAGTGAACTTATTTCCTCTTGTTTTACATCTAATATTCCTTTTATTGTTTCACAAAGGAAGGGAGAATATCTGAGTTGGAACTTGTAAGGAGAAACTTCAACAAATGAAGATACAAGGGAGGGAAATGTTTATTTCAATATGGAGGATAATAATATTAAGAGTTAATATTTATATAATGCTACTGTATTCTAAGCACTGTACTAAATGTTTTACAAATATATCATTTGATTCTCACAACAACCCTGGGAGAAAAGTGTTATTATCCCATTTTAGAGGTGATGAAACTGAGGCAAAAAGTGCTTTCCTAATGGTAACTATTTGAAGTCAAATTTGAATTCAGTTATAGCTGATGCTATATCCCCTGTACCACAACTGCCAAACACAAACATAGAGATGGGAGAGGGAAAGTTGAGAATAGGAAATAGAGACAAGATACATAACATAGCTTGAAAAAACCCTGAAACAGAAGTCACAAGTCTTTCCTATAAACCTTAGCTTTGTTGACTTCTCAGTTTTGGATGCACAGTACTTCCACTCAATTCTATAAGAATTTTAATTAAAATCTTTTCTCAGTGTAGGAAAAAATGAGACATTGATTCACTGTTAGTGCAATTGTGAACTGATTCAGCCATTCTATAGAGCAATTTGGGACTATATCCAAAGGGTTATAAAACCATGCATATCCTTTTGACTTAGCAATGTTAGTACTATGTATCCAGAAAGAGATGAAAAAACAAAAGGGAAAAGGACCTACATGTACAAAAATATTTATAGTAGTTCTTTTCTTGTGGTAGGAAGTTCGAAATTGGGAGGATGCCCATAAATTGGGAAATGGCTGAACAAATTGTGATATATGATTGTGATGAAATACATCAACAGAAGTTCTATAAGAAATGATGAGCAGGATGAGCTCAGAAATTCATGAGTTGATGCAAAATGAAATGAATTGTGTACAAAGTAACAGCAAAATTGTAAGATGATCTGCTGTGAATGACTTGGCTATTCTCAGCAATACAATGATCTAGCTCAACTCTGAAGGACTTATGATGAAAAATGCTGTCTATCCCCCAAAAAAGAACTGATTGTGTCTGAATATAAGTTGAAGCATACTTTAAACAAACTTTCTTCATTTTAAATGTTTCTCTCTATCTTTGTTTCTTTGTTTCTCTTTCTCTCTCTCTTTCTTTTCTTTCTTTTTTTCTTTTTTTCTCTTTCTTTTTCTCTTTTTTACAACATGACTAACATGGAAAAGATTTGCATGACTATATTATCAAATTACTTGCCTTCTCAATGAGGGTGTTTAAAATGGTTTTTTACGTGTAACTGGGGAAAAACAAAATACTAAATTAATTTAATTCTCAAGAATTTTCTTCATGTCTCTTCACAAGATAAGGGTTATAAGCTCAGTACCCTTAGGATACAAGTTCTCTTGGTTCTCTCTTTCTCTTTCTCTGTCTCTCTTTCTGTCTCTTTCTCTCTGTCTCTCTCTGTCTCGTCTCTGTCTGTCTGTCTGTCTGTCTCTCAAAGTTAGCAATTATGGTAATAATCTTTCAAAAAGGACCAAGATATCACCCTTCTAATGTGATTGATTCTCTTTGAGAAGGAAGGATAAACAATGACATCTTTTAAACCCTCAGTCTTTGCTTCTCTGGAGAATGATGGTTGTACTTACACAGTTCAAAATATAATTGCTGCTTAAAGAAACAGTAACAGTACTCTTGAGGGAGAGTTACTGAAATTGATATCACACTACCATGGGTTTAACCACTTTGTTCCCCACCTGGAGAGAATAAACTCCTTCTTAAATGAATATGTACTTTCTTTCCACAGGCTTTTTAATGTTACACTTTGCTCTGTATGAGTGTATCCATAATGAGACTGTTCTCTGTGTTGCTATATCCAGCACTTTTCTATTCTCCCTTTTACATTCATCTTCACTCAGTTAAACTTGCTCCATGCATTGTTGTAACTGGGTACTGCTCCAAAATTAGTTTGAAAATGAATATATAAACCAGGAGGTTCTTGTAGGTTCTGTCCTCTAGACCTAACCCCCAACACTCATGGAGATGTGGACGATTTAATAGAACTGACTATCTTAATATGTGGTCTCTGAGTCATTCCTTCATTCTCCTTAAAACAATTCTGTACATTTCCTGAATTTCTAAGCTCTCTTATTCCTTCCTGGTAAAAATATCTTGGAAAAAAAAAAGGAAAATGAATTCACTTCATCAGCCAATTTGAAAGTATCATTTACTTTCCAGGTCTTCTTCGATTTTCAATCATATACATTCCTTATCAGCCCACTCCTTTTCCTGATTCCCCTCCCCCACATTAGACTCATAACAAGTTTTTGGGTGATATGTTGTCGCAGGAACAAATTCTAACTTGAAATATTGGAGTCTTTTTAAAAAATCTGATTGTCTTTGCATTCTTTGTCTTTTTCTTTATGAATTGATTTTAAACATCAGTGAAACGAATCTAGAACTAAAGAGCTATTTCAGCCTCCACATTACATGTAGTAGTTGTGTACCTTTGGTAAATCCTATTTCCTTTCTAAGGCCTCAGTTTCTTCTATAGAATAACAATCATAAACTTATTCAACCCACCTTGATCAGGTTGCTATGAAGAAGTATTTTGAAAGTGTGTAAGTGCTAGAAGAGTGGAAAATGTTGATATTATTTTGGGGATAACAATCCTTCAACTATCTGCCTTAGGAGCCTATTATAAGATTCCTATCAGACAATAGATGTTAAGTACTTAATAATCCTAAAGTTTTGAATAAAGATAAACTGTGATTATGATTGTGGTTGCTATCTTTATTCTTTAAATTTTTTTTCCTCATGGATTTCAGATAAAAACAGTTATGAGACAAATTGGTAGTTTGTTATTATCCATAAATAGTTAATATTCTGCATATCATTATACAAGCAGAGAAAGTAATTTCTTTTCTTTTTTTCTTTTTTTTTTTGTAATTAAGTTAAAGTATTAGGATGTAAGCTCATCTCCTGAGGCTCATTGGAGGCATTTTAGGAAACACTCCAAAAGCAGATTGGATGACATGTGCTTCATTCTGTTTCCATAGGATTTTTATTTCTTCTGTCGGGCCTTGTTGTTCTGTTTTTAGGATCAATGTTATATTGAATCTTATGGTTTAATGTTAGGTCTAGATGATTTGGGGCAATGGTTCTCTCTGTGATATAAAGCTCTAGCACAGTTTATTGGTGAATTCTCAATGACATTTTGAGCTTTATATTTGTTATATAGAGATTTTTAATGTGTTTATATTGTTATTGTTGTTCTTTGGAGTAACACTACTGAACTGATTTAATTTGAGTAAATAACAGTTGTTAAATTGTGGTTAAGAAGAGTCACTGAGAGGAAGTAACTAGGTTTACTTAAGAAAGCAAAGGACATCTTATCAGGGACTGCTAGAGGAATGAAGGATCCTACTTGTGAAGAAATTGTGACGGAGTTGGTGGGGAACAGGATAGAGGAGTCTGTGAAGCAATAATTTCTTAGAAGATGTGGCGAGAAAAGATCAGTGGAAAAAAAGAGTGGGAAACAGTGGAGATGGGCTGCCCATGCTAATTAGTTTGGATAAGCACTTGATTATGCAAACAATTTTCTGCCTCCCTCCCTTTCTCCCTTCCTTCCTCCCTTCTTCCTTTCCTCCCTTCTTTCCTCCCTTCCTTACTCCCTTCCTCCCTCCCTTCCTCCTTCCTTCCTTCCTCCTTCCTTCCTTCCTCCTTCCTTCCTTCTTCCTTCTTCCTTCCTTCCTTCTTCCTTCCTTCTTCCTTCCTTCCTTCCTTCCTTCCTTCCTTCCTTCCTTCCTTCCTTCCTTCCTTCCTTCCTTCCTTCCTTCCTTCTTTCCTTCCTTCCTCCCTCCCTCCCTCCCTCCCTCCCTTCCTTCCTTCCTTTCTCTATCTCTATCTCTCTGTCTGGCTCTATCTTTCTATGTCTCCCTTCCCAATATTGTCTTGATTGTCATAACTCTAAATAAACTCATAACAGGCACATAATAAATGCTTATTGATATATTTTTTTCAATTAACTTGGAGATTATAGAGAAAACTGGGAGGAGTGTGGCAGCCATAACATCTGCTAGGCAACCCATAATAGGAGTCTGTTACAGAGCTAAATTGAAATATATGTCATATTATTGTTCTTTTTAAATCAGAAAACTGAGGATCAAAGATGTAGAGAAATTACCTTAGCATCATTAAGCTAATGGATGGTGGAGTCAGACCTTGAATCAAGGGATCCTGACTCCAAGTCTTTTTTTTTTTTTTTTCTTTGCATCTCATCACATTGTACTGACTTTCCAACCAAATAAATAAATATCTTTAGGCTTGTTCTACATAGGGAAATATTTATTTTGTGCTAGAATTATGATTTGAAATGGAACTTTTCCCAAGTTAATGCTTGTTGTGGGGAATAAATAAGTGCAAAAGCAATGGTGAACTGGCAAATATTTAATAGCCAACTTTTCGGTGGGGGGAAAGTAGGCTAGGTACATTTTGAAAAATTTATCTTCATCATTAATATTTTCCCCATCACTTTCTTGAGTGCAATTAACAAAACAATAAATCAAGCCCTAATTCTAGTTTGCTGATTTCTGAGGTGTAAATGCTTACACTGAAAATATAACAGTCATCTCTTATGAGTTAGTACAAGTTGGTTCCAGTACAACACTGGGCAAAAGCATTAATTTTACAGGGTGAGGGTTGGAGCATTTTGTTTTTCTGTAGATCCATGTTCTCATTTGGCTTAAAACTATTCAGTGGAAAAGAAAGTATCAGAGTGTTCTTCATAGATAAGTAATAAGGAAAAAAAATCAGTGGTTAGAGTATGGTAAAGAATATTGTTAAAGAGAATCCAGATCTGATTAAGATGATTCATTCAATCATTCAAGTCATTCATCTACTCATTTCATTCATTTCTTGATTAATTGATTCATTCATTCAACCAGCATTTAGTAAGTAGCTATTATGTAAAAGGCCTTGTGCTGGGCACAAGCAGGGAGGAGGGGGGAAAGAGGGGGAGGGAGGGGAGGTCTCAGTTAAATTCTAGCTTTCATGATAATTTGTATGAAATTAGGCAATTCACTCCTTTGTCTCAATTTCCTCATCTGTAATGAGAAGTTTGGTCAGACTAGAAGATCTGGACATTTCCTTGTAAATTCTAAAATATTATGATTTTATGAAATGATATGCTTCTGATGAAACTTATAATAACAATCACAAAAATGTTTTCAAAATACATAAAAACATTTTTAAAAGATTGTAACAATAATACAGTGCTATAAGATTTGCAAAGCGCTGGGCATGTTTTCTTTTTGATACTCAAAACAGGTCTGAGAAGCAGGTGTTATGATTACCTCCATTTTATAGATAAAAAGATTGACTTATGATAACACAGCTGATAACAGTAAACTGCAAAATTTAAACATAGATCTCTTCTAATTCCAAGTCTAGTGTGTGTTCCATTATGTCTAGAGGCAAAATTATAAATAACTAAAATAAAAATATAGAACATAATATGTATGACAGAAGTTTGAATAATGTTATAAAAGAGGAGAAAAAATCATGTTTGCCAGGGACTTCATAAAAGAGATGTCATTGGAATTGGGTCTGAGAAGAGGGATAGCTGAATCATTGTCTTTATATTTTAGCAAGGCTCAAATAATTTCCAAAAATCTTTTAATCAGGGGGCAACTAGGTGGTGCAGTAGGTAGAGCACAAGTCCTGGAGTAAAGAGAATTTGAGTTGAAGTTTGATCTCAGATGCTTGCTAGCTGTGTGACCCTGGGTAAATCCCTTAACCCTGATTGCCTCAAAAAAAAAATCAGTCAGATAAGGTTCTTTTTGATCTAGAATCATAAACTTAAAAATGGGAGGAAGTTTCAAGGTCTGAATCCTTTATTTTATAGTCCATGTAGCACAAATTCTTTATTTTGAAGTGAGTTGATAAGGGTCACACATAGTGACACTACAGTGCTTTGAATCCAAATCTTCTAATTCTAAATCTAGGTAATCCTTCCTCCATACGATCTACTGGACTTCCATCTTCTCTGTTCCTGTAATATTGCTGAATTAAAAGAAGATGTATAGGAATAAAATACAAGTAACACAGTTTCTTTTGGGAAGGGGGTGGGCTCAGTGTAGCCTAACAATTAGAATTGTCTTGGAGTCAAATGAACATTCTCGTCTGCCTCATAGGAAAAACTTGTCCTGTAGCATGATGTAGAGAAAAGAGTGTTGGAAAAAGGAGAGACTCCAGATGATATGTATCTGAATCCTGATCATGTCATTTACTACTTATGTGGTCTTTAATAAACCAATTAAACTCTCTGGACCTCAGTTCTTTCATTTGTAAAATAAGGGAGGAGGGGATGGATTTGATCTTTGAGCTCCTTTCTATTCCACATTTATGGTCTTAATGAGGCCATCACAGAGGTTCTCAAGACTGGCAAGCCAGTTGGTGGTAATGAACTATAACAGAGCTTCTTAAATTTATTTTTCCATTTATGACTTTTTTATTCCTGAGAAATTTTGAAGCAAGCCTATCTCGAATTTGAGTTGAGGTATTTCTAGCAGCATTTATGCATGTGCATGCAGTCAGTGTAAAGTGTGCAGGTTGAGTGTTTAGAAACCAAGGCTGTAGTGAAGTTGCATGCTAAAACACAGGCAAGAGCTGCCAGATACACTTCGTATTCATTATACATTTGATTTTGAATTAATTTTTGGTTGTTGCATTCAGAAACATTTTACTGTTGCCAAATTTTGTCAACCCACTCATTCAGTTATGTGATCCCACATGGGACTGAGACCCACAGTTTATGAAGTTTTGGTCTAGAGAATATGGGTTGAACCAGTTGGTTGCTGGGGTGCCTTCCATTAGTGAAATTCTATGCAGACACACCACCTCTCTGGACCTGAGTTTCCCCTTCTAGAAGTGAGAGCGATGGACTAGGTCAGAGGTTCTTAAAGTTTTTGATCTCAGGAATGAGAGTGATGGACTAGGTTAATAGTACTTAAAGTTTTGGTCTCAAGCTCCCAAAGACTATAGTTTTTGCTAATATTTTGTTAATGTGGGTATGCTGGTAAATGTTCAATAATCTGACAAACTTTTAAGTTTAATTTGCATTGTTCACATTTTCTCCATTACTTTTCCCCCATCCCTGAGGTAAATGGGATTAAGTGACTTGTCCAGGGTCACATAGCTAGGAAGTATTAAGTGTCTGAGATTAGATTTGAACTCAGGTCCTCTTGACTTCAGGGCTGGTTCTCTATCCACTTGGCCACTTAGCTGCCCCTTCTCCATTACTTTTAACTAAATCTAGATAATAAATAGAACAGTTAATCAAGCCCTGATTTACAGTGGTTTGTCAATTTTTGAGATGCAAATGCTCAAACTGAAAATTTAATAATTGACTCTCACTGAGAAAATTCTGGCTTCAGAACATTCCTTGTTTTCTTTATCAATATTTTCCATATCAGATATGAAGACATCTTAGTTATAGTGAAAATCATTTTGATATTATGGACTCTTTGAAAGGGTCTTGGAGATTCTCAGGGTTCCCCACACCAAAGTTTGAGAACCAATGGAGTAAGCAATCTAGAATTCTTGAATTCTTTGAATTCTTTGCCAAGAAAACTTCAAAATAGGGTCACAAAGAATTGGGCATGACTGAAACCACAAAAATTATTGTCTATAGTAAACCTCTCTCAGATTCAGGTTCCTTCACTATAAAATGGTAAAATAATAATAGCTTTCTCTCAGTCCTTTCAGAATTGATATGAGATGATAACTGTAAAGCACTTCACAAACCCAAAGGTGTTATATAAATGCTAGATATTAGAAACATCATGTTTTTAAGTTAAAGTTAACAGCCAATCCATTACTAATACTTCCCTCACAATTGTCAACAGTTGCCTACCCCTCTCCCCCAAATTTGACTTTTTTACACTTTTCTCAATAGCTCTGATTACCTTGGTTAGAGTGTTATGATATTATTTTATGTTAATTTCAGAAAGTGATTTAGAAATCCATCATATATTGAAACACAAGCAAGTAGCCAAACTATTGCAGCTGGGACTGTAGAGTAACATCCATTTCTTGGCAGCTAGGTGTTTCAGTGGATAGAGCACTCAGCCTGGGGTTAGGAAAGCTTGAATCCAAATCCAAGCTCATACACTCATTAGCTGGGCAAGTCACTTAATAACTTTTGTTTGTCTTAATCCACTAGAGAAAGAAATGGCAAACCAATCTGATATTTTTGTCAGGAAATCGTATACACAGTCACAAAATGTCAGACTCTGATTAACAACTCTCTTCTTTAGTTTATATCAAGGCTTCTTAAACTTTTTCCACTCATGACCACGTTCAATCAGAGAAATTTTTATGTGACCCTGGATAAATAAATAAATATATAAAACAGATATATAAACCAAACATTTACTGATAATAAATCATAATTTTATGACACCTCACATTTAGTTATGGGACTCCATATGGGGTCTCGTCCTATAGTTTAAGAAGCTGGGGTTTACATAGCACTGCTCTTTTATTTCTCACTTTGTCTTCGATCTCCCATGTTTTCCTCTCTAACTCTACTGTCCTAAACATGAATGCTTGGCTCTTTTGTCTTTTCTAATGATCTCATATATTCTGAAATTTAAAGCTATCACCTCTCTGCTAGTGAGCTTCAAATCTCTAGTTCTAACCAAAACCTCTCTTCTGAGCTCCAATGTTGCATTCATCAGTGACTGAATGGGCACAATTGCCACAAGATTTATACGAATAACAAATATAATTCAAGGTTCACAGTATGAAAAAATAAGTAACTTGTTACTCTTAGGGAAGGCTCCCTGCTTAAGAAGGGAGTTGAACTTGTACCTTTTACTTTATTTTACTAGATTAAAAAAAATTAATGACTTTGTTGTTATATCACATTCCCTTTCAAATATTCCCTACTTTCTCCTAGTCAAAAACCTTAAAAGAAAAAGTAAAAGCAAAAGTTGTTAAGGAAAAGTAATGAACATATCATTTTGCCAGATAGAATATGTAATATTCAATATCCATAGTTCCCCACCTCTAAAATGAAGGTAAGGAGTATCATGTTTTCTTTTCTTCTCTGGAGCCAAGGGATCTTGATTCTTGAAGTATCTAGATAAATAGGAAAGAGAGGGTATTCCAACAGATAAAATGGAATGTTAGAGGCGGCTAGATGATGGCACAGGGAGTACTAGAGTTTGCCTCAGTCATGCTGGTCAAGTCATTTAATCTCTATGGGTATCAGTTTCTTCTACTATAAAATGAGAGGGTTGGACTCAAAGGGCCCTTAAAGTCACTGCCAATTCTATGTTTTTGATCTTATAATCCTAAACAAGTGTGTGCTTTTAAAGGTCTAACCACTGGTTCTCTAAAAAAGAAGAATAACACAGTTTAAAATTTAATTTCTGCATTGATAACACTTTCTTAAGTCTAGATAATGAAAAATAAATCAAGTCCTGATTTGTTTGTGTTTAATAGTTTCAGACTCTTAATGATCTCATTTTGGATTTTCTTGGAAAAAATTCTGGAGTGGTTAGCCATATCTTTCTCCAGTTAATTTTACAGATGAGGAAACAGGCAAATAGGATTAAGTGACTTGTCTAGGGTCATACAGCTTGTAAAACTCTGAGACTAGATTTGAACTCAGGAAGATGAGTCTTCTTGATTCTAGATTTGGCACTCTATCCATTGTGCCACCTAGCTGCCCTTATGTCACTTAGCTGTCATGATTTGTAGTATTTGCCAATTTCTGAGGTGTAAATATTTACACTGAAAATTTAACAGTTGGCTCTCTTGGGCTGGTTCTAGCAGGATTCAGTATATCCTGTGTATAAAGGCATAGTCAGGAAAGGTCAAAGCATGTTAGAGAGACAATAGATGTACTTATTTGGTTGGAGCAAAGAGATAGCAGAGAAAATCTCTAATAATTAGGATTGTCCAGCAATGCAATGAGTTACCCTCAAAACTAACAGGAATAAAAAATTTAGAACTGGAAGGGATCTTAGAAACCTTAGTCCAACTTCATCATTTTGCATACAAAGAAACTGTGGAACTAGATAGAGAAAGGTTGCCAAAGTAGAAAGAGGCACATCTAGGATCTCAAACTCAAGTAAACATTCTTCTCAGGAATATTATAGAAGGCATTTCCTCTGTGTGTGAGAGTTTGGACTCAATGATCTTTAAGTTGCAAGATAATAATTCTATGGGTAGTAGAAGATAACTTTGGAAAAAAAGTTGGGGCCACATAGTGGAACATTTTAATTATCAGGTTAAAGAATTTGGACTTATTCAGTTGGCAATGGAGAGCCAATAAAAGTGTTTGAATAGATTTGTGACACGATGAAAATGATGTCTTATGAAGATTATTCTGTTAGCATGAGCAATGATTACCTTCAATTTATTCTATATATGTCTCATCTACTTGTAGTAGATTTCATGTTGTTGCCCCCAATTGACTGTGAGATTCTTGGGAATAGAGACTGTTTTTTGTCTGTCTTTGCTTTTGGTCTTTTTTTATATCCTCAGAACTTAGTACAATTCCAAGCACATAATAGGAGCTTGCTTATTTGATTTGACTAGAAGTATTGAGATCAGGATATATTGAAATAACGCCTAAGTAGGGAATTTGACAAGGGTAGTAGGCATGGGAATGGAAAACATGGGCTATTTGGGAGGAACTTTATGAAGGAAGAATTGAAAGGATTTGATGACTGAGTGGGGTGTGGGTGGCAAATGAGGGAGAGGAGGAGTCAAAGATGACTCAGGTTTCCCACTTGGTTGACAGGAAGAATGGTCAAGATGGGGGAGCTGATTTTAGAGAGGAGATGAACACATAGGAAGCAAAAACAAACAACACAATTAAGTGCTGAATTATGTGGTGGAAAAATAGATCAGCCTAGTGGAAAGAACATGACTATCACTCAAAAAAAAAAGATTCCAGTCTTGTTGTTGTTGTTGTTTTTTCCCTATTAACTAGCAGTGTGATATTGTACAAATTGCTTTCCTTTTCTGGGACTCTCCAAAATGATAGAATAGAACCTACATTCTCTAAGATTTCTTATAGTTTTAATATGATCCGACCCTGTCACGAGTTGGATAAAATAGCAAGTGGAAATCCCGGAGTAGAGAAAATTTGATTTGAGCTTTGAAGGATGGGAAGAATTATGATATTGAGGATAGAGATTTGGATTAGGGACATAGGCATTTTCAGCTGAATGTGTAAGATTTTATTTGAAACCCTGAACATTTCTTTTTTTAAATTAAAAAAAATTATGGAAAAAAACATTTCCGTAACATCCACTGGGGCAGCTGGGTGGTACAACACTGACTTGGAGTCAGGAGGACCTGACTTCAAATGTGGCCTCAGACATTTAGCTGTGTGACCCTGGGCAAGTCACTTAACTTAATTGCTTCATTCCCTCTCCAACCCCTCAGCATTCGGGGGAAAAAATCAATGGCCAAGGTCACAGCCAGTAAATGGCAGAGTTGGGACAAGCTTTTTTTTTTTTTTTTTTTTTCCCCCTCCCCTGCCAGTTTCGTAGTTTTTACACTAAGCCCCTTGTTTTATCAGTTCCGACAGTTATATTATTTTAAAGCTGGACATCCTTTTTATCTGACTTTTCATTACGGGCTCAGAGGGTGTGAGAGTCAAGGGTCAGATATCAGGGATTTACAGCTAAAAGGGAGCTTAGAGACCAAGTAGTCCAGCCTCCTTCTTAGGAGAGAAAATTGACTCCAAGAGAGATAACCGTCTGTTGCACAGTAGCAAGAAGGAGAGTGTTCAAATTTGGGTCCTCAGTCTCCCGACTCAGGACTAGTTCTCTTTCATTTACATCTGCTAGAGAGGAGGCAGCAGCAGCAGAGGCAGCGGAGGCAACGGCGGTAGCGGCGGCAGCAGCGGGAGCAGCAGCAGCGGAGGCAGTAGCAGCAGCAGCAGCAGCTGCTGCTTAAGCCTGCTCAGACTAGTCTCTCAGCAGTGAGTTGAAGCTTTCTTGTGCTTTGCTAAATTTCACCAGAAGAGGGTATAGTTTTGAAAGCTCTTGACGTCAGCCTGGAATTCCTATTCTGTTTAGAAACAGCATTGGAAAAACAAACCCCTCTGAACAAGTTCTCCCTCTGAACACTTAACACTTAACCGTGCCGTAGGAGTCCAAAAGTAAAGTCAGGAGGACCTCAAGCCAAGCAGCGCCAGCCAACAGCTTTGGACTTGCATTCGAGGCCAATGGGGTGACAGCTCCCAGTGAGGAGGGTTTGGATCATCTGACCCATTGAAGCCTGCCGATGATACCTCTTTCTGTTAATTTCTGCAAAAGACTCCTGGCAGTTTTTCTGAGTCCATGAAGAGACATCCCTTAAAGAAGAAAAAAGCCCGGGACCTTAAATTTCAGGAGCACCCACACAGAAGGTGAGTTTCTTTTGCTGCTTTCTTCCATCTGAATCACACAAAAGTAGTTTTTCCTGGCTCAAGTTTCCTCTTGACTCCCTTTCTCTCTCCCTCATCCCCCATTCCCCTCACTCCCCCCACCAGCCGCCTCGTCCTTCCCCAGCAGCCTGTTACATACCTCGCAAGCTTTGACAGATTGTAAACGCCTGCCCGGAGCCTTCCTTTGCTACCCCAGAGCAGTCATTCAGAGTTTCACTATATGATCCCTGACTTGTGCCTTCATTGGTCTTTACAGAGACGGCAGCCTGGTGAGGGTTGGATGGAAGAGGGGAGCAGCCAAGACGGCAGGATGAATGTGGCAGGGGATTCCAGCCTGTTGGAGCTGGACAGTAACGGGTCAGAAAACACTGAAGACATAGAGATTGTGGTCAATGTTGGAGGAGTGAGGCAGGTTTTGTATGGAGACTTGCTAAGCCAATATCCAGAAACCCGGCTGGCTGAATTAATCAACTGTCTGGCAGGGGGATACGATACCATTTTCTCTCTGTGTGATGATTATGACCCAGGGAAGCGAGAATTTTACTTTGACCGGGACCCTGATGCCTTCAAATGTGTTATTGAGGTCTATTATTTTGGGGAGGTTCACATGAAAAAGGGGATCTGTCCCATTTGCTTCAAGAATGAAATGGAGTTTTGGAAAGTGGACCTCAAATTCTTAGATGACTGTTGTAAAAGTCATCTGAGTGAGAAGCGGGAAGAGCTAGAGGAAATCGCCCGCAGGGTCCAGTTGATCCTGGATGATTTGGGAGTGGATGCCTCAGAAAATCGCTGGAAAAGGTGCCAAAAGTGTATTTGGAAATTCATGGAGAAGCCAGAGTCCTCTTGCCCAGCCCGGATTGTGGCCATCCTATCCTTTCTTTTGATATTGATCTCATCAGTGGTTATGTGCATGGGAACTATCCCAGAGCTTCAGATTTTAGATGATGAGGGAAATCATGTAGAACATCCCACTTTGGACAACATTGAGACTGCCTGCATTGGCTGGTTCACACTTGAATATGTCCTTCGGCTAATCTCATCTCCTAACAAGCTCCATTTTGCTCTCTCCTTTATGAATATCATTGATGTGTTGGCCATTCTACCCTTCTATGTCAGCCTGACTTTGACTCACTTTGGGGCCAAGATGATGGAGTTGACCAATGTGCAACAGGCAGTCCAAGCCTTGCGCATCATGAGGATAGCAAGGATCTTCAAATTGGCCCGTCACTCTTCTGGGCTGCAGACCTTGACCTATGCTCTGAAACGGAGCTTCAAGGAGCTTGGGCTGCTCCTGATGTACTTGGCTGTTGGGATTTTTGTTTTTTCTGCCCTTGGCTACACTATGGAGCAGAGCCACCCAGAGACACTTTTCAAAAGCATCCCCCAATCCTTCTGGTGGGCCATCATCACCATGACAACAGTGGGATATGGGGACATCTACCCCAAGACCACTCTAGGAAAGCTGAATGCTGCCATCAGCTTCCTCTGTGGGGTCATTGCTATTGCCCTTCCCATACACCCCATCATCAACAACTTTGTCAGGTATTACAACAAACAGAGGGTGCTAGAGACGGCGGCTAAACATGAGCTGGAGCTGATGGAACTCAACTCCAGTGAAGGGCGACCTGGAGGCTCCCGGAGTGATCTAGACAATCTCCAGCCACAGCAGGAAGGGAAGGAGGTCCCTTTGTGGAGCAGCAGGCTAAAGGTTTCCCACAGTGACACCTTCATTCCCCTCCTCTCAGATGAGAAACATTATAGGACCCGGCTTCAGAGTTGCAAATGAACAGCAGGGTTTGGGGACTCTAGCCCTCCCATTTGGACACAAGACTGATGAGCTGCTGCCGAGGATATTGTAAGAATTGTCATTTGGGTGCCTGAAAACTGTTTTCCTTTCATTCCCCCTCTTTTCCCTTTTCCTCCACCTGAATACAAATCTTAATTACCCATTTGGGTAAGACTTTGCTTTTATTACCTGCCAATAGTTCATGACAGAACAAGGTCTAAGAGGTGATTAGAAAGCCAGCTCATCCCTGATGAGAAAATGAGGTATGTTAGTTACACGTCAGGCAATAGCTGTGACATAATTTGGGTGTGCCATCTGACCAATTTTCAGTTCTGTATCTGGTCTAATAAAGCTCCAACTCTATATACCACAAACCTGTGTTTTGGGTTTTGTCCCTGGACTTTTACCTACAAAAGACTTTGCTTGGTTCAAACACCAAAGCTGACTGTCATCCCTGAGTTGTGTGCAGTAGGTGTGGAGCCAGAGGGTGGGGGAGTATTTTTAGTCCAGATCTAATTAAAGATGTGAACACACACTGTAGGGATATGTCAAGTTAAGGAGGTTTGCCACATTCCAGACAGCTTCACATAGATAGTAGCAGAGAAAATGCTGAAGTCCTAGGTCTATATCCTGGTTCTTCCATTGACTAGACAATAAAAACATTTTCCTTCTCAGTACCTAGTTTTCTCACCCAAAATATTTGTTTTGGTGTCAGAATCCCTGGATTGAATTTCAATTCTTTTTTTTTTTTTTAGTCAAATCACTTTTTTGGACCTTAGTTTCCTCATTTATAACATGAGATGTTGTTTGAGAAGAAGGGTTCTTAATTTGGGGCTCTATGAATTTTGTTTTTTATTTTTACAACTATATTTCAATACAATTGATTGTATTCTATGTATTTTAACTTATCAATTTGAAAATCTTATTCCAAAGAGAGGACTAAGAGCTTTACCAGCCTGCCAAAAGGGTCTGTGACACAAAAAAATGTTAAGAAACCCTGGCCTAGATGATCATAAAAAGTCTTCTAATTCTAAATTTAGGATCATTTGATGAGGGAGGCAGAACTGGAAAGAACACTGAATTTGGAGTCAGAAGAAATGCACTTGAATCCTGGCTTTGTGATGCTGGGGTTAAGAGACTGCTTCTCCCTAAGACTCATTTTTCTCAGCTGCAAAGTTATGAGATTGCTCTGATTCCTTCCAGCTCTAAGATTAGACAATCCTAAAGGAGGGATTGTTGAAATAGATGTTGCTAAGGATCCTTCTAGCATTAAGATTTGCTTCTATTATGGGAACATTTTCTTTGTTTTCAAAAATCACATTTCCTTCTCAGCATAAATCATTCTTTAAGGTAGTTCCTTGAATCATTTTTATAAAGAGATGCATGCATAGAAACCAGTAAGGGGGAACATTGTTCTTGTTAATGACAGCACTGGAATTTCTGTAGAATGGTAAAATTATCAAGGATGGAGGTAGAGGGTCGAATAATACTTCTCACAATTGTATTATATTCTCTTACTGTCTATGGTCATTATGTTGCAAGATGAATGGAAAAGCTAAAAAAATACAAGTTGGTTGTATTATAATAGGGTGATCCAAAATATTCCTTCATGGTTCTGGGGTGTTTCGCTGTCTTCCTCTCAAAGCTGAGATTTTCAGCCCAAATTCACACTTTGCACAACTCTGTTGAAAATGAATTTGCTAACACTGCTTTATTGTTCTGGAGGCATAGTAGGAAACAAGTGCCTACAAAAGATTGGATGGAAATGGCAAACCACTCCAGCATCTTTGCCAAGAAAACTCCAAGAATAATATGATCCATGGGGTCATAAAGAATTGGACATGACTAAGCAATAACCATAATAATCAAAGTTGTGACTAGTGGTACCAGGGCAGGTTAAACCATTAATGATGCCAAACCATGGGATAGAGTTCTCATTAGGAGGGCAGTCTCGTGAAGCATGTGCCAGGGGTTACAATCAACCAGGCTTTACATAAAAGTGGGGAAAGCATTCCCAAAACATAGCTGGCATGGGGGCCTGGATCTGGGGCTAGCAGGCTTCTCTCAAGGGTCTATAATACTGCTTTGAAGTCTTGGATTTGGAACTAGAAATCCTGGCTCTGTTACTTAGTACCAGAATGACATGTAAAGAACCATGTGAGAACCTTTCTCTGGGTCTCAACTTTCTCATTTGTGAAATAAGGTTCATTATAGCTCTGAAGCCTACACTTTTCCTTCTAAATAATAATAAAAATAACAATAGCTAACATTTTGCTGGTCTCTTAAGGTCTGCAAAGCACTTTACACATGTTATCTCATTTAGCCTGACAGCAATTCTGTGAGATAGGTACTATTAATCCCATTTTACAGATAAGGTAACGGAGGCTGAGAGGTGACTTGCTTAGGATCAGAAAGCTAATAAGTATCAGAGACAGATTTTGAATTCAAGTTTTCCTGATTCCAACTTCAGTGCTCTTTGATCTCCTTTCCCTTCCTATTCTTCCAATTTACCCTTGATATACTGCAGGAATTGAACTGCTAATGTATAAAGCTTTGAGCAGAGCACTTGTCCAGTGAAAAGCCTCCATGGCCCCCCTTTCCATTCTGCAGTATAAGTTCTCACTACCAAGCCTAATTGTGCCCCTGGCACTAAGGGATGCAAGCTGTGGCAAGGGACCCAAGATGAGGCTGCCATGTTATGGGTGCCTTGTGCCTAATAGATGATCAATAAAAGGTCACCCACATTTAGTGGGGATAACAGAGGCATCTCAGCACAATGAAAGGCATCTTGGGGTTGGAGTCTGAGGGCCTGGATTTGAATCCTGTCACTATTATTGTTGTTCTGTCATTTTCAGTCATGTCCGACTCTTTGTGATCCTATTTGGGGTTTTCTTGGCAAAGATACTGGAGTGGTTTGCAGTTTCCTCCTCCAGTTCATTTTGCAGTTGAGGAAACTGAGGCAGAAAGGGTTAAATGACTTGTCCAGTGTCAAACTGCTAGTAAGTGTCTGAGGCTGAATTTGAACTCAGAAAGATGAGTCTTCCTGAGTCCAGGTGTTCTATCCACTGGGTCACCTAGCTCTCCCTGAATCTACTGCTTATTAGCCATCTGACCATGGTCTAATCAGTTATTCCCCTTTGACCGACAGCTTCTTCACCTATAAAATGAGAAGGTAGACAAAGAGATCTTTAAAGTGCCTGTTATCTCTCAATACCATTATACCTAGAGGGTTCAGGCCTCCAGTTGTCCTTATGATTCCCTCTGCCTTCCTGCTTCGCCCTACTCCCTGATATTTCAGCATCCATGGACTGCGTTTAAAAGGCCATGTAGGGAGAGGATTGTAGAAGTGGGTGTGAAAAGGGGAAGAGTTGCTTGTGTTGCTCTGCTGACAGGAAGTAGGGGTGGTGGTGTTACATGCTGACATTAATTGTATTTGTTAATTGTATTTTCTCATTTTGCTGTTGCTTCCTTTCCTTCCCACCCTGAGTCACTGAGCATCTTCAGCTGCCTGGCCACTGGAGACATGGGTATGTGTCTGTGTGACTGTATGGTTCCAGAGGTGAGCATCCTATTTGTAGGCACCCACAGGTGCCTGTTTGGGGCACCTCAGATCAGAGCACTGCTGTGTGGTGTGTGCCAGCGGGGTTAGGGAGCTGGAGAGGCAATGCAATTTAGCAGAAAGAGCACCAGACTTAGAGTCAGAAATTCTGGGTTTAAATGCAGCTGTAACAAGTTACTGCATTTCTCCTTCCCTCAGTTTCCTAAAATGGGACATAGTCCAGGTATTACTACCAACCTCAGGAAAATATTTTTTAATATTTTTTGAATCTCCATTATTAAAGAGAGGTTATAGAATGTCCTTCCCTGGAGGTCTTTTGAAATAAAGATCATGGTCTTCCCCAAACCTTCAGATTTGTAGATTAGGTGTATTTCTGACTAGGACAGAGGATTTTTCTCCTGAGCTAGTATCCAGTTTATCCCAGTGGGCAGAGCCTGACCAGAGAAAGGCCCAAGGGTTTCCTTATAGAGAGGGTTTTATGATTTGGAAGAATTGATAGGTATCCATGCAGCAGAATTTGGTGGTGCTGGAGAGGCTTTCTAAATATGGTGTCTGTGGCCCCCTTAATTAATGAGGCAGATAACTTGATTTCTAGTTCTTATTCTGAAGCATGGTACAAATGGAAAGTGTGCTTTAACAGGAGTTGGAAGACCTGGTTTCAAATCTTGTCTTTGTGATAGTCCTGAGATGAAAGTCCCTTCAATAGGGTCAGTAGTAGGAAGAGGAATATATTGGTGGTAAGATGATCTCAAGGGAATAAAAAGGATTGACTAAAGAGAGAAAGACACATGGGAAAGGCACACAGAACTTTATCCTTATTTCTGACTTGACCCCTCTTTTCTATTCTGGGGCTTATAGTACTTAAACCAGACATCATAAAAAAGGGAACAACTAAGATCACATCTCTGAGTTCACTTCTTTTATTTAAAGAGAGGGAGATTTGATTCCAGTACTAAATACAGAACTACAACTATAATGAGGGCATTAGATTCTTCTTGGTCTAATGTACTTAATTATAAGTTAATTCTTGATAAAGTTTTATTATCTGATGGTGGTTTGATGTGCTACATTTTCTAAGTAATATTTGATTAAATTTTAAAGATATTATTAATCACCTGTTGTCTACAAGGAGTTGTGTTACCTCATGCAAGAAAAGCAAGCCATATTTTAAGGTTGAGGAGCAATGTGGAATGAGGAGCAATGTGGCAGTGCAGAATGATACACATGCTGACTGTGTGACACAACCATGTGACATGAGTTCAAGCCCCAGCTCATATGGACAACAATGAAATCACAAATATAGACCAAAAAAAAAAAAAGATTTTAACAGGGGTCTTTAACACTTTAATTTAAGCAATATGTCTAATACTACAATTTCAGATAGACAGGACATAGAGTAGAAGAGACAAGGGAATTCCAAAACCCTAAAACCTCAGGATTAAAACGAACCTCTGTAAATAATTTAATCCAATTTCCTAGCTGATTTGTGGGTATATTGTCTTTTGGTGGCCCTGAAATAATATTATAGGATGGTGCCTGTGTCACCTGGGCTCAGGTGTAGCCCTCGTTCATACTCCCTCAGCAACAGGAACCATCTTGCTCACGGATATAATTAAATATCTCCTCAGCCTCCTGTTAATCTCCAAGGGAGATGAAAGGCAAGTCGGGGTGGGGGAGGAAGGAAAAAGGCTTCAGAGATTCCACCTACTCATTACTCTCAGAGAAAAAGGCAGTTGAGTGTGGTGTATTCCTGGGAAAGGCATGTTTCAAGCAGACCTGGTAGGAAACATGGCAGTAGTTATAAACTGAAGTGCAGGCTACCCAGTAAGCAAACCCAGATGGAAGGCTAAAGCCCTGTTTTTAAAAAAGGAAGGGAGAGGGGCTCCTAGGAGGTGTAATGACCCTGGAGTTAGGAGCACCTGACTTCAAATTTGGCCTTAGATATTGACTGGTTGTGTGACCTGTACAAGTCACTTAACATTGATTGCCTCAAATGGGAGAAAAAAGAGGGAGAATTTTTTTTTTTTCTTGAGGCAGTTGGGATTAAGTGACTTGCCCAGAGTCACACAGCTAGGAAGTGTTAAGTGTCTGAGGTCAAATTTGAACTCGGGTCCTCCTCACTTCAGGGCTAGTGCTCTATCCACTGAGCCACAACAAGAGAGAATTTGAAATATTTTGTCCTAAGTGTAAATGGGTGGTTGTAGAAGCAGTATTGGACTCAATTGTATTGGAAGTATTGTTGCCTCATTTGGAAGACAGGGTTATCAATATCTGGTGCAGGTCTTTATTATATTGTCACTGGATTATTGGAATAATCTTTTTGTTAGTCTTCTTGCCTTAATTCTTTCCCAAGTCAATTAAAATAGGGGATATATCAACCCCCTAATATATATATATATGTATGTATATATATACATACATATGTATAGGTATATACACACATATGTATATGTATATAAACACATACATATGCTTATCTATCTACATATATCTTTTTATTTCTAGTATTCAGTACAATGACTAATGTCAGCCATTGTCTTGAATACTGAGGATTAAAAAAAAAAAAAGCAAAAAATAGTTCTTGCTTTCAAAGTATAAAATTCTTTGTTTGATTTTTAGAACTCTTCTTAACCTGCTTCCTTCCTATCTTTCTAGTCTTCTCACACCTTATCTCCCCCTCCTTCTTATCTCTCTTACTCTCTGATTTAGCTACATTGGTCATCTGGAACGAGACATTCATTCTCTCTACTCATATATACCATCTGTATACCTCATGTCTTGATCTTTCTCTTTACTCATTATCAAGTCCTGCCTTTCTTTGTTTCGTTCACATCCCAACTAAATCCTCACCTTGTGCAAGAAGCCTTTCCCATTCCCTCTAATGTTGATACTTTCTCTTAGATTATTTTCAATTTATCTCATATTTATTATTTTATTTGTATGTAGTTGATTATATATTAACCTGAGAGCTTCTTGTAAGCAGGGATTGTTTCGTTTTGTTTTTGCCTTCCTTATATTCCCAGTACTGAGCACAGTGCAGATACTTAATAATGACTTATGGACTGATTTACTCTTTGCATGAAATTACTGTGTGACTAGGTTCATTGTCTGTTCCTGAAAGTACTCTTTTTTTTTTTTTTTACAAATGGTTCTTGGGTTTCAAAGATTGCTCATTTCTTTCTAGTATAGGTTTCATTCATTTTCCACATTCCAGGAAAAGAAGTTGTGAATGAGGATGTTTACCTCTCATTTGCAGATGAGGAAATTGAGACTCTAAGAAGTTACATGTTAAAATTTAGATGAAAGGGAACATTAGTGTTGAAATTTGAAAGGAAACTAAGGTCTCTCTATTCATAGACTACAGAATCTTTTTAAAGATTCTATAGAATCTTAAGTAAATTAAATAAATTTATAGAATTTTGTTAAGCTTAAGAAGTAAGCAAGTACTTTGATGTTGGTTATTGACTAAATGTATGGATAAGGTCTAAGGTCTCTTCTAGTTCTAAATCCTAAGAAACACATGAAACCTCAGCTGTAGTTGAACAGTGGGTTAGTGAAAAGCATACAGGGGTCTTCTAACTTTTTAAATAGGGGACCAGTTCACTGTCCCTCAGACTGTTGGAGGGCCGGATTATAGTAAAAACAAAAACTTTGTTTTGTGGGCCTTTAAATAAAGAAACTTCATAGTCCTGGGTGAGGGGGATAAATGTCCTCAGCTGCCACATCTGGCCCGCAGCCGTAGTTTGAGGACCCCTGGACCAGAAAGGAATTCAGACAAACTGTTAAATTTAATTCACTGGTTGATCTTAGGCAAATGATTTCCCATTTCTGGATCTTACTTGACCTTTGCAGAGAAAGGACTAGATACAATGACTTGTAGGATTTCTAGTCGTGTGATTCTATGATTCTGTGCCAGGTGGTCCATACTTCTATTTGACCTTTCAGCTCTGTCCCCATGAAGCTACAGAGTCACTTTGAAAGAGAGACACATTGCTAGTGTCCTTTTGTAAGAACACCCTCTACACACTTCAACCTCAAGTGCATAATATTGTGTCTGTTGACAAGGACTTGGCTGAGAAAATGGAATTTGTGATTGCAACAATAGTAGCTAGAATCCAAGGAAAGGGTGCAAATATTAATATATACATGCAGAATTTCTGTTCATACATATGTTGCCTAAGCTGTTGGGAGCTAATGCTTACAGCCAAGAAGTATGTCTTTGCCATGTTCTACTTGTCTCATTCCTTTTCAGACTGAGGAGAAAAACTCAGCTAATGCATCCTTCCTCCCGAAGGACAGATACGATAATCTGGAAAAGTGGATTCCCTGCCCTTGGGGTCCTATTTGTACACTCTAAGAAGGATACTCAGAATCTGGGGTCCATTGGACAGGCCCAAGGAAAGAAAATTTCTCTACCTGATGAAATCACTAGGATGTATCTCTTTTAATGAAAAAGGCACAAAGAATGGGAGAAAAGGGCAGTGAAGACTCATGCACCTTTTGAATATAAAGCATAGAATTTTGCATCTGGAAAATGCCTTTGAAAGTAGAACATACAAGTTCAGAGCTGGTGGGGGTAGATGGGAGCTTAGAGCAGAGAATATAGAATATTACAGTTGGAAGAGCCCTCAGAACATAGTCAGTGTGGTGTAGTGGGAAGGATCTGATCAGAATAGTAAAGAGGAACAGGGTTTTAATTCTGTCTCTTCTCTTACTAGCTCTATGAGCCTGCAAAAGCCTTTGAGCCTTATTAAAATGAGGATAGCAATAGCCATCATCTCACAGTATTGTTATGAGAAACAAATGAAATAAAGAATAAAAGTTACTTTATAAACCTTGAAGTACTACATACTTTTTTCTATCATCATTAGCAAAGGGTGCCAATAAATGTTAATGAGTATCTTTAATATAGAATGCCAAAGTTGGAAGGGATCTTAGAATGTGAAACATGGAATAATTAAAGCTAAACATAAATTAGAGATCATCCACTCATAGGCTTATAAAATTTAGATTTTTAGAAATGCCACGTCTTTCCCTTTGATTTCACAGATTTAGTTGAAGTATAGTAAGCTATCGGCAACTAGATAGTGCAATGGATAGAGCACTAGGCCTGGAGTAAGGAAGATTCCTCCTTCTGAGTTCAAAGTCAGCCTCAAACACTTAGTAGCTGTGTGACTCTGGGTAAATCGCTTAATCCTGCTTGCTTCACTTTCCTCTGTCATATAAGCTCATGTGTCAAATAAGCTAGAGGAGAAAATGGAACCACTCCAGTATCTTTGTCAAGAAAACCCAAGAAAGGGATCACAAAGAGTGAGACAAAACAGAAAATGATATAAACAACACAAAAGTAATTGATAATGTCCAATGTCATAATGATGTTAGTGGTAAATTAGAACTCAAAATCAAGTCTTTTTGATTTTCAGTGTAGTGTTCTTTTTAACATGGCCTGGATAATTTTTTCCCAACCCTTACCCCATCTAACTGTTCTCTGGGTCATATGTCAGAACCTATGAGACTTGGAGACCAGGTCTGAAGAAGATCAAGTTAATGACGGCTTACTTGCCACCAGTAGATCTGATGGCTTAAAGTATGTAATGTCCATGGAGACTAAGTCATGCTTAAGCAGAAGGATGGTATAGTGGAAAGATTATTACTGGATTTAGAAGCAAGGGGTATGGTTTTGAATCCTGTCTGTCACTTGCTACCTGTGTGACTTTGAACAAGTTTTCTCAAACATAAAATGTAGAGGTTTTCTTAAGATGCTATTTTAGATCTTTCAGCTCTCCATCCTATTATTAATCATAACTTACTGTTTCCAAAGTGCCTTCTTGTCCACCAAGTTCTTTCTTCTATGACCTAGAGTATCATCATTGAAAACCAGAACATTAAAACCCATATGTTGCTATTTTTTAAGATACAGAAAACTAGAACCAGTTTTTGTGTCCCTTTCTTGTATTTCTTGTATTAGTACCATATTATTAAACTGAAATAGCATTTCACAAAGCATGTGGAAAATACAAAATTGGAAGCCTGAAATAATATTCTTGCCAATTTCTGACCTCTAAATGAAAGTCAGAAGATGTTAAATCTATTTTCCTGACCCCACAGCTGTTTTATTTTCTACCATCTGCCTTTTCTAAAAGCAGAAGAAAAATATTGTTTGCACAGCTAGCAAAAGGGAGATATTTGGGGCTGTGTGTGTTTTTCATTTATAAGTGATTCAGTAACAAATTCCCTTATTGGTTTGGACTGGTGTAGAGAGTGGATATTTAAGATGTCCTAAAGGGTTTGTGGGAGTGCTGTGGGCCAGGTAACTTGGCTTCATTCTACAAATGGGCTGCCATTCAAATTCTAGATAGTTGTCTTGTAAATGTGCATCAATGGTCATCTGGAGACTGCATAAGAATGTATAACAGGGCTGTTACAATGCAGTGGAAAGCCCAAGATTTGAACCCAGGTTACCTGACTCCAAATCCAGTTCTTTTTCCTTTGAACTATACAGAATTATTGACTTCCATGACATTATACACCCTGAGTTCTCCTATCAATCTATTGCTCTTTTTTTTTTTTATCCTTTTTCTTTTCCCGACTCCTTACCATGGTTATACACACGGCTTGAATCTCAAAAGTTAGAAAGAATTCCACAGACCAACTAGTACAAGTTGTTCTTGGTCAGGAATTCTCTCTATAATATCCTAGTCATTAGAATTCTGCTTCTCTTTAAGACTTTTAGTGATGGGGAATCTGGCAGCCCATTTCACTTTTGGATAATTCAAGTACTAAGAAGTTTTTCCTTATATTGCCCTTAAATCTTTCTCTCAATTTTCTACTGAGAGCAAAGGTAAATAAAGTTTTAACCTGAGCATAGTGAAGTGCAAGTTGCTATTGCTTTTGTTTAGTTCTCTTTGTGACTCCGGCTGGAGTTTTCTTGGCAATGATACTGGAGGGGTTTGCCATTTCCTTCTTCATATCATTTTACAGAGGAGGAAACAAAGGCAAACAGGATTAAATGACTTGCCCGGGGCCACATAGCTTTTAAGAGTCTGAGGCTGGATTTGAACTCAGGGAAATGAGTCTTACTGACTCCACTCTATCCATTTCACCATCTAGCTGCCCTATAAAGAGTAAAGAGCTAGCCAAAGTAGATTTATTAGTAGAATCATATATTAATCTTGTTCTAGTGGACAAGACTTTGTCCTTGGAGTCAGGAGATGAGTTCAACTTCTACCTTAGACGTTTGTTAACTCCATGTGATCCTGGGCAAGTCTCTTTGCTTTAGTTTCCTCATTTGTAAAATTAGTGGTTAGAGTTAATAGCCAATAATGTCTTTTCCAGCTTTAAATCTATGACCCCATGATCATAAAGAAACTTAGACTTCATTTAGTCCAACTCTTTCATTTTATAGATGAGGAAACCAAGGCCCAAAGAGTTGAAATAGATTAAGATTTGACTCAATTATATTAATATTTAATAAGATCTTTGCCCTCAAAAGGGTTTAAAGTCTATGCATGTGTCATAAGTAGAGTAGTGAGAAGTCCAACTAGTAGCAACCTATAACTTAGTCAGTGAACTTTTGGGCCATAATATTCTTTTGAATACTTTTGGACAGCTAGGTGATATAGCAGATAAACTACCAGGCTTATAGTCAGGAATGCCTGACACTTCTTAGCTGTGTGACCAGTGGCAAGTCACTTAATTCTGTTTGCCTCAGTTTCCTCATCTGTAAAATGAATTGAAGAAGGAAATGGTAAACCACTCTGATATTTTGCCAAGAAAACCTCAAATGGGATTATGAAGAGTTAGATATGACTGAAAAATGACTCAACAGCAACAAAAATTCTGTGAACTCTCCTGCAGATAGTTACTCAATTCCCCCTACTTTTTGAGAATTAATACAGCTCTTAGAAAATGATAGCTAACTATAATTAGCATGGAACCCCTAGTTCCATGGAAGTATTTACCATTTTATTTTCTTCAGTTAAGATTGGAATCTGCTTGTTTATAAAAGGCCTTAGGGTAGAGAGGAGTTGGCAGTTGATCCCTTTCTGTATAAGACCTCTTCAGGATTGCAGACTGGTTGGGGAAAATATCCTGCAGCCTGAAAGACACTTCCTTTAGTCAGCTACCTGATTTGTTGTTTTTAGGGAGAAGTTAGTATATGGTCAAAAGAATAGAAAAGAAAGCCATCAGTCAATAGTTGTAGGTCTAGGAGAGCAATCAAGTGAAGGTCATGTAGGGACCATTTTAGAAGAAGCAGAAAGACAGGATTATTTATATAAGGACTTATTTATATAAGGACTAGAAGAGTGATAATTATCACAGAATGAAGAATAATTCTCTGGGGATTTCATTAAGTGTTTTTAGGAATATGATTCTACTGGAAAACAAAAGAAAAGTAGAATAGAAGAGATCAAAGAAAAAAGTTTTGTAAATAGCTTTTTTTTTTTTTTTCCTTTTTTTTTTTTTTTTTGGCTGTAAGAGGCATATTGCCTACTACTTTCTTCTCTTTGAAATCCTGGTGCTGGGTGGATGTGTCAGCATGTGTGGGGTATAGGTGAGAAATGAAGGAGGGGGTTGGCACCCTACATTCTAGTGTGATAGTGAATGAGATATGAGCACAATCTCAGATGGCTGCATCATTGGGTTTGTACGTCATAGACCATAAGATTTAGCATCTGAAGAGAGATTATCCCTTGTGGCTAGAATGCATTCCCTCCTCACTTCTGGCTCTCAGCATCCCAAGCTTCCTTTAAGTTTCAGCTTAAAACACCACCTCCTCAGAAGCCTCATTCTGATCCTACCAGCTGCTAGTATCCTCCCATCTCTGAAATTACTTTGTGCACGTAAAGGGGATGGAGTGTGGTTCAGTGAATGGAAACTATGTCTTAGAGCGAGGAAGAGCTGGTTCCAAAAACATGATGGTTCTGGGAAGAAAATGATGTTGTCGATGATAATGATGCATTTAATAGTGTGACATTTAAAAAGTTCAAGAGTTAGAATTTCTGAGTAATTAACTATTGTATTAATTATTAATATAAAGTATTGATAATGCTAGTATATTTTAATAAAAGAGTCAGTGACACTCTACAGTGCCCTAAACCCCTCATGGAATTCACTCAAATCTTATATGTTCTTGGAAGAGTCATTGTTCCTGAAGGTGACAATTGACTCTGATTGATTAATAAGTAATAAGAGAGAATGAATATTATAATGAAAGAAGGAGTTATTCTAATGAGGGATAAGGGGATATGACTTTGATCATGTCATTTACTTCCAGATCATCCCAGCCTTGGCAATTTAATCAAAGAATTTACTTCCAAAAGAGGGAAATGAGTGATATTCAACAGTTTTCCTCACCTGGGTGGGATCTGTACAAGATATAAAGAAAATTAATATAATCTTATTATCAGCAATGTCCTTAAAAATTGAAGAACCTACAAGCTTCTGAAAACATCCTGATCATAATTCAGTAATTAATTAATGAGAGATAAATGATTATTTGTCTCAGTAGCATCTTAAAGATTTTGTCAAGTGCTTACTTTCCAATAACACTATGAGATAGGTAGTGCAAATATTATTACTCCAATTTTGCATATAAATAAACTGAGTCTCAGAGAAGTGACTTACTCAAGGTCACCCAGCTAGGATGGGAATCCCCTGACAGTAAAGCCAGGAATTTGCCCATTCTGCCATAGTGTCTCCTTTGAAAGCCATTTAGAGGAACGGAGGAAATTCTTTATTCTGGTTTTTAGGAATTCTTTGTTAAAGCTGCACAACAAAGATGGTTGTGTTCAATTTGTATGCTAAGAGAATGTAAAATGTAAGTAGCAAATGGTGGAAGTAAAGCATTCTTCTGCACTGGTACAGCATAAAGCTCTGAATATTAAGGTCTCACTCCCTAGAACAAAACTGTGGGTTCTGTCAGTGAGGGGACCAAGCATTTGCTAAGTTTTTATTTTGTGCCAAGAATTATGCTAAACACTGGTGACAGAAAGGAAGGCAAAAACAGTCCCTTCCTTCAAGAACCTTACTTTCTAATGAGGGAGAACCATATGTAAATAACTAGATATATCTATCTCTCTGATTCTCTTTCCCTCGTCTCTATCTGTCTCTATCTTCTGTCTGTCTCTCTATATATCCATAGTTGTAAATACAGATTCTAGATAAGGTAAAAGGGTCTCAGAAAGAAAGCTAATTATCACATTCTGATAAGAATCTAAGACCTACTCATTTTTTTTAAAACATAAAGTTTACTGGTGCTTCTTGTTTTTATATCCTAA
Organism: Antechinus flavipes; assembly: GCF_016432865.1. Lineage (NCBI taxonomy): Eukaryota > Metazoa > Chordata > Mammalia > Dasyuromorphia > Dasyuridae > Antechinus > Antechinus flavipes. Next base: position 218,226,239 of record NC_067399.1, on the reverse strand, counting down.
CATTTCCCAAATTGAGCCCTATCTTGGAACAAGGGAAGACAGCTAAAGATCTACATAGTGACCTTGCTTGACAACATGCATACCTTCCCCTCCAGTCAAGTAGTCCTCCATAGAGGGCTAGAGGATGGAGGCATATTTAATTCACAGTTCTTGGAAGCTATTATCACTTTTTCAGTTACACAGAGTTCAATTTTCTTCTGTTGATCTTTTCACATATATTGCTATAGTTGCTGGAAACCATACATTCTTGAGAAGCAAGAGATTAAGTTACTAGGAAAGGAACAGTGGGTCCCAAAATTTTTCTTTCAGAAAAGAGAAATATGGGTCTGAGATTTTGTGGTAGTTGTTCTTGTTTGTCCTTCTTTCTTGATGAAGACCATGACATCAGGGAGGTGATGCTGTGATTTACAAATAAATTGGATTGAAGGGAGGGCTGACTGAACAGAAGGAAGACTGGTTCAAGGACTTTGAGAGAGAGAGAAGTCAGAGACCATTGAGACTGATGGATGCTTTGACTCTCAATTTACTTTTAGAAGGTCCTGGATACTTCTAGTGCCTTGGTCTCTTCTGATTTTTTTTTTTTTTTTGGATAGGAAAAAACAGTGGTTTTGTGTGTGTGTGTGTGGGGAGGGGGGAGGTGGTAAACTCAAAACAATGAAAGATGATCTTACACCAATGGGGTTTTGTTTTTTTAATATTTGTCTTTAGGAGAGAAAGAACTTTGAAATGCTTTCTTAGATGACATGAGCACAAAGGACAAAGAAATGAGACTTTTATTCCTTATAAAAACCCAAGAATAAAATCAGTTATTTGGAGTTTCTTGTGCGATGTGAGTTCTATTTATTTTTCTGTTAATTTTAACTCTTAATCATATTAATGCATATTTTTTTTGTAGCATTTTAAGGTTTGCAACATGTTTTTCTTACAACTGCCTTGTGAAATAGAAAATACAAATATTCTGATGACCATCTTATAGATAGGGAAAATGAGGATTATAGAGGTTATGATCTGGACATAGTGCACAGTAAGTAATTTCAGAGTCAGTATTTGAACCCAGGTTAAGTTCAGAACACTACGATAAACATTCATGAGTATATATATATATATATATGCATGTATATGAACATATATAAATGTGTGTGTGTATATGTGTGTAGTTAATATCCCAAAAAATTTTGCTATCCTACTATTAGTCTCAACTGCAAGGTCGCTCTGCCTGAGTTTGTAGAGATCATAGAGAAATTCAGTGGAGGATTCTAAATTTGGAGCTAGAAAGGATTTTGGAAGTCACAATGCCCAGCCATTAAATTTTACAATTGAAGAAACTGAGGCAGAACCTGACCTCAAGTCCTGACTTTAATGGTCCAAAATCTTGGAGTTAGAAAAAGACTTCAAGTACTTGAACAAGAATTTTCACTACTCCATAAAAAGTCGTCCATTAAAATTATTTCTTATACTGAGTGAAGGTCTGTCCCTCTAATTTCTACTCAGTTCTCCTGGTTCTGCCCTTCAGGTCTACATGGAACATATCCACATCCTTTTCTACTCAGCAGCTTTTCAAAGCATTGAAGAAGTTATTAGTTTTTCTCTTGACTTTTCTCTTTATGCTAAACTTACCAATTTCTTCAATTCATCTTCATCTGGCATAATCCCCAGGCTCTTTACTATTTTGATTGTACTCTGGATGTTCTCCAGCTTATTAATGTCCTTCTGAAACTATGGTACTGAATACATAAGCAAGGTTTGATTGGGGTTCAGTAAGACTATTGCCTCCCATGTTCTAAACAATGAATGATCTTATAAAGCTTGTGTTAATTTTTCTGGACACAGTAACATACTTTTGACTCATATTAAACTTTTCAGTCCTCTAAAATTCCCTAATTTTTCCATCGTTCTTTGGGTTACTCATCGTTTTACTTCTTCAGACATCATGGTCTTCCCTGATTTAAAGCCACATAGCTTTTCTAAGAGAGAACACTGGCTTAAAAGAGATGGGCTTTTGAGGTAGTGAACAGCTTGAGATCATTAAAAATACTGCATGACTTGATATTTTCATTAATTAATTTAGCATCAATCCCTTTCATTGTTCACAGAGCTCACGAGAGTCTACAAAACATTATTCTCTGTTCTTAAGTCAAATACTGTTTTACTTTTTGTATTATTTATATATATATATGTATATATTTAGTAATTTCTGGACAGCTTCTCATACATATTCATATTTGAGACTCTAGATTTCTGGTAATGATTCAGATGTTTGTTGCACATTGTAATTGATCTCAATATAGCTATAATCACCAAAGAATACAATTCCATGCATTCTCCTAAATAAATGCAGTCCACACCCCCACACCCTGTTGGGGCGAAGGAAGATACACCATAACAACTATCAACAAACAACATAGACTTCCGTAATCATCCATATCTATACTGGGTTGGTAGGCATTGAAATAAGGTTGCTGGGAATGCACATTTTGTGTGTGGGTTTTTATATGTGCTGGTTTAAAAAAATCTGGCATTTAATCCTATTGTAAGAATTATCACAGGCTGCTTCATGTACGAATGGGCAAATGGGGGGCTTAAGCATTTATACTTGAATGTTCTAAGTGTTAAATGTCTTCATGTTAGTCCATGATTTAGAATCATACTAGACTGGATAAGCAAGATCCATAGGGGAATGGAAAGGGAGAGGAAAGAAATAGCATTTATTAAATTCCTACTAAATGCTATGCATGGGACAACTATGTGATGCCATGGATAGAGTGCTAGACTTAGAGTCAGAAGACTTCATGAGTTCAAATTCAGTCTCAAACACTTATTAGCTGTGTGAAAAGTCAGATTGTGGATATACATTTTGCATATTTTCTTTATGGAGTCAAAATTCACAAAATCTTGCTTAATTCAATTTGACATTTGTTAATTATCTATTTTGTATAAGTTAGAGGTACCAGTGACCTGGGAGAATCACTTACCCCTGTTTGTCTCAGTTTCCTCATCTGTAAAGTGAGCTGGAGATAGAAATGGCAAATCATTCTAGTGTTTCTGCCAGTAAAATTCCAATGGGATCACAAAGGGTTGGACTGAAAAACGACTGAACAACAAACTGAAAATGCCAAGCATTATGCTAAACCCTTACATTATGATTCTCACAACAATTTTGTGAGATAAGTATTATTATTATCCCTATTTTTTAAGAGAGGAAACTGAGGAAAACAGAGGTGAAGTGACTTGCTCCGATTTCATACAGCTAATAAGTATCTGTCTCTGAATATACAATCCTATCACTTTATCTACTGTATCCTCCAGCTGTTTGTTAGAACAATAGTAACAATAACTCATTTTTATACAACACTTGAAGGTTTGGAAAGCATCTTTCTAAAAGCCATCCTTTGAGGTACAGATCTCAAGATGGACAAAAAATGGACACCAGGTGGAAAGAAGTCAAGCAGTAGATATTCCTTGTGCTTCCCTTTAGGAAAATGATGAGCCAGAGTTTGGATCAGTCATTCCTTCTCTCTCCACCCCCCAACCTTTTGTAAAAATAGTATCTCATGTCTATACCAGTTAAACATCTTCTGCAAATCCTATTGAGGTATGGCGCACAAATATTAGCATTTCTATTTAACAGATGAGAAAAACATGATGTGATGTGAATCCATAGACCAGAACTGGAAGGGTTTTTTTTTTCTTCTTATGCAAGCAAATTCAAAAGTCTGAAGAAAGTGAAATGGTCATTCTTCATTCTCAAATTACTCATCTGGCAGCCTTCAGTGTAGTTTCTGATAATAAAACATATAGTTGCAGGGCTGGGCATGGTAACAAAGGTCATATACTCCTGTGTGGGAAGATGAAGAGTTTTCTAGAGAGGCTAAAGGATGTGATATAGTGATAAGAAAAGTCAGATTGTGGATATACATTTTGCATATTTTCTTTATGGAGTCAAAATTCACAAAATCTTGCTTAATTCAATTTGACATTTGTTTATTATCTATTTTGTATAAGTTAGAGGTACCAGTGACCTGGGAGAATAGGGTTCTAGCTTGGAATCAGGAACAGCTAGGTAAAATCTGTACTTTGATGAAGCTTATTTTTTTGGGTGATCCAGGGCAATTTCCTTAATTTCTTCCAAATAGTGTCCTAGAACTTTTCTACTAAGTAATCATTAGGTCACATATCTAGAGCTACAAAGAACTTTAGAGATCATTTAGTCTAAATTTTTTTTAATAGTCATTTTACAAATGAAGAAACTGAGACCTCCAGAAGTTAAATGTTTCTCAACAAGATCATAGAGCTAGTGAGCATCAGAGTCAAGCTCTGAACGATTTCCAAAACCAGTGATGTTTTGACTACACCATAATATATCGTAAATGAGTTATATCTATGTTAGGGGAGGGAGTTCCTACATTGGGAATCCCTCATGATGACAAATTCATAAAATCCTTGCATATTTTAGTATGTCCAAAGCCTTATACTAAGTAGGCATGGGAAATCCACAGGGGGAAAAAACACTTCTTTCTCCTGTTGAGCTTATTCTGTGTAGAAAATCAGCTATAGATCCAGGTACACAATGCCTGGGTTCCAGGAGGGATCATTCCTGATCAGATTCTGGTGGGGATGATTCCATGCCAAGGTTTTAGTGGGGATCATTACACATCTAGATCCCTGTATGAATTATGCTATCAGGATTATTCTAGACAGTGGTTGGTATCTAGAGAGTTTTATTACAAATCTTGATTCCTTTTAGTGGGAAACAGTTCATTCCCTGGTTCTAATAGAAATTATTAAAACTGTAAGGAAATGAACTCATAAAAAATGAAGAAAAAATGTCATTTAAATCAGCAAGCCATGAATTTTATAATAGATTTTGTCCTAGGGAGAAGGAGATGAATTTGATTAGATAATTTCAGCTTGATATGTCTGAGTCCACACCTGATCCAGGAAGACAAACATGTTTGGTTAAAAATTTTTTGTCTACCCACCCCTCCTTCAGTATACATCAGGCTCCTGCTGACTTTGGATTTACATTCAGATAGTGATGTCAAAGCCAAAAAAGGATTTATAGTTCAATGAATGAGGGCTTGATATAGCATCTGGAGGATTTGGGTTTGAATTCCAACTGTGCAAACTTAGCTATATTTCTTCATTTTTCAAGTTAGTAAATCAAGGGCATTATCTTGCTTTCCTCTATCCTTCCCCCACCAAGATATCCTTTCTGACCTGTTTCCTATTGCCCAAATCCCTTTAATGAGGGACATAGCTTTTTATGCACAATGAGAACTTAGTTTTAAAATAAAAACACATCTAGAGAAAGATAGTTTCTAACATTCTTAATGAGAGAAATTGTCATATTCTGCTCAAGAGAATGAATGAGTAGAAAACTCTGAGAATGGAGAAAGGGCAACCTCTACATGGGCGCAGAGGAGGCTAGGCACTCATTTGGAGAAAAAGAATTTTAACTTGAACAACCAGGCTTGATTTCTCCTTTGTGTTCACCCAGTTACCAGGGTGTCTGTGGAGCAAACTGTGATGAAAGAGAAAAAGGAGTTATTAGAGCAAAGATTCAGGCCACTAAGTCCAACTGAGATCAGAAAATGAATTGTAAAAGATGCTGATGGGTTGACAGTTTTTCTGGTCCAAGCTGTCTCCCCAACATGTCACTCATTTTTTTCTAGCTTCTGATGTTCTGTGACAGTCTATTTTCTATCCTAGCTAACCTGCTGTCATGGTATGTCCAGGACTATATATGGTCTGCTGTGCTAACTCCAGACTCATTTGTTTCTAACTTAGGGAGGGTTCTTATATATATGATGGTGATGCTTTGATGAACTCTTGGAGCCAGCCCAGTTACATTGTCCCCTCAGGATTCTAGAGGTACCCTGATCGGTTTGGGGTATCTCTTTAATGCTATTGGTTTGAGCTCTCAGTGATTGTATTTCCCTTGTTGTTGGGTCTCAGTAGCTAGCCCTCCTATTAATCTTTAGTTAACCTCTTAATATCAATTACCTTTTTATTCAGTGATATTTATTTTGAAGATGTAAATTTAGTTCAGTTCCACCATATCACTCAAAGTTCACATGAAAGAGCATTGCTACTGGCTGAGTCTTTGTCTCAGCTGGACTCTGAAAATCACTTGAAGATTATTCTTTAGTGCTTAAGGAAATGATGCTAATCTGGATTCAAATTACAGGATGGACTCTAAGACTCCTAAAGGCTCACTCTTTTGACTTTTCAAAACTCATAAAATAGAGCCTTCAGATTAATCTCCTATATTTAAAGATGAGAAATGATAAATGTTAAGGCAAAACAACTAAGGTTATTTCTATAGGAATATATGTTGTTTAGTTGTATTCAGTCATGTCTAATTCTTTGTGTCTCCTTTGATACTGAAATGTAGAATGGAACCACATTGGAGCAACTTGAACATTCAACAGCATTCTGTAACTGATTCTGGGATGCTAACCATATGGTTGGAGCAGTCTTTTCAATTGTCTGGGTAGTTGGAAACACGGATGTCTCCAAAAAAGTACTAGTGACCAGAGACTGTCATTTTCCTCAATCTTGCACTCTGGCTACTTTCTTGGCTGACTCCTTTGCCGACAGTATCTGAAGAGAAATGATACTATATGGCTTTATGGGGGTGGTTAGGAGTACCGGGCTTGGAGTCAGAAAGGTCTGAATTCAAATCTGTTCTCATTTGGTGGCTCTATACCTCTTATTTGCCTCAGTTTTCTCTGGCAAATCATTTCAGTATCAAAGGAGTCCAAGGAAGATGGTTCTCTGACCTCTCCACATGGGGAAACACCATCAGAGGTAACGCCTATCAAAACTTCTGAAAAATAAAGATCATTGTGAAAGTAGGTATTTAAAAGTAGTCCTGGGGATTAGGGAGAAGTATCCAGACAAATTTTGCCAGATCCCAGTTTCACTTACGCTTATTTCTAGGGAGAAGAAAACATGACATAAGGCCTGACTTAATGTTCTTTTAGCAATACTGATTCCAACACTGATTCCTTTTCTGAATAAGAATCCTTAGCCCTTGGCTACGTGTAGCAAACCTATTCTAGATCTCCAGTTTCACAGATTCATTAGGTTAAGACTAGAAGAGATCTACGAGGGCATTCTATATAATTCTATTTGCAACACCATTATATATAGGTGTCTCCATGCTTCTGGAGGGTGTAAATGACCAGTATCCTTACCATCCTTTCCTCTCTATCTACTGTGTATCTGAAAATGTAAACAACCCCATCTACTATAATAATCAGCTCATTTTTTTTATCCTAGTGATAATATAATATCCTAAGGTCCACATGATTCCCACTTCTACTATTTTATGGCATTTGTATTAAATGAAACAAAAAATCAGGGGTAGAATTACAATTACTGAGACTCCCAAGTTAGAAAAATTCCTACCATTTGCACAGAGATTGTCTCTGCTTTAATTTAAATTTATGTATATCTCTAGTTATCTTTTAGATTCTTTTTAGTGAAGACAAAGTTTAAGTTATTAGCACTGTTTAGTTAAAGAAGTGAGCAGTGTTTTAGACAGTGTCTATTAAGGATCAGGCATTGGGAAAAGAAATTGGAGAAAGAAGAAACTTTTTTTCTTGGAATTTCCCTTGGTTTTTGAAAAGGTGGGTACAACCAATGACTTCAGTTTGTCTTCTGCTCTGAGCTCCCTTTAGGATTTATCAATCTCTAGGATATTTCTCTGGTGCATTTAGGTTCTATTTTTTTTTCTTCTTTTCTCTTTTGCTCTGGTGCCATTCATTTTTTGTGCAACAAACAGCTCTTTAAATGATGGGTAGACTTGGTGAGGATGCACCTATTCTTAATATTGCTTCAAGAACTTTGGTGTATGACTCAGTTGTGCCTTCCAACTAAAATACCAAATTACTTCTCCTTGTCCTGTCACTTCTCAAGGGTGAAAGGGGAATACTTCTCTCCATGAACTATAAATCCCAATAAACCACTGCATGTTCAAATCCTTCTTACATATTATTTTTAGATTTTAAATTAACGTGAGTTTAGAAATTTAATAGTCTATGATTCTAGTATTTTAGGATACTAATCATCTAGAATTTGAGGAATCCAGGCTTCAAGAATTCTAGGATTCAAGGATTCTCTTTGGTACTGACTTTAACATTTGTGGGCTAGCCAACAAGAGACACATTGAAAAAGTGATTTTTAAGTCCTGGCTACAGAACAGAAAAGGAAAATATGGACTTCATCCCAAACCTCCCAAACATTGAGACAGAGATGATGCATTTGTTTTTTTATCTGCACATTCAAATGGAAAATCATTTGCTTTTTTCTAGACTTGGATCGGATTCTTTTTCTCTGGCCACTTCCATGATAGCCTTGCCAACCACTTTGCCACTCACATGAGAAGTCATACCCTAGAGCAGGTCCCAAGCCTAGGATTTTGTTTTAAAAATATTTTGTAACTATATTTCAGTTTCAGTTCAAGGCATCTATGAGAACAACAGTAAAAAACAACAACAACAACAACAACAACAACAAAAACAACTCCTTCCCCAGAGGAACTTTTGTCCTGCAGTCCCCATCTCCTGATTGTTATTTGGCCTTTTCCTTCCCTTTCCTTTCTTTTTTCCCTTCCCTTCTCTTCTTTTGTCTTCCCTTGTCTTCCTTTGCCTTGCCTTGCCTTTCTTTGTTTCTATATTATATTCCTTCATCAGTTATTCTTGATTTGTGAGGATCTCTTGTAAGAAATAAACAAGTTGAATTAAACTAAGTGACCTAATTTGGAAATATGTGAACCTAGAACACCTCTCCACTAACATTCTCTATATTTATAAGTTAACAAAAATTTTCTCTTCTCCATTCCATTACCAAAAAAAGAAAGAAAAAGAAAAGAGCAATTTTTTGGGGGATGACAAATATGTATAGACAAGTAAAGCAAATCTCCCCATGGCGCTCTCTCTCTCTCTCTCTATATATATATACACACACACACATACACATACACACAATGGGTATGTACAAACACACATTTATATATACTGACTATGCATAAATATATACATATTTGTATATAGTCACATATATTTATCTTCCCCATATATGTACATGTAGATCTACACTTACATATATGTACATATGTATATATAAACACACAATACATGTTTCTACATTCTAAATTCATTATGTCTGTACAATGGATAGCATGTTTTGTTATCAGATATCTGGAATTACAAATGGTCTTTTATTTCATACACTTATCAGAGGGGCACAGATGACAAAAAGAAAAACAATAAATGTTGGAAGGGATGTAAGAAAACAGGCATACTGATGCACTTCTGGAGGAGCTGTGAATATGTACAATCATTCTGAAAGCAATTTGGAACAATACACAAAGTCACTAAATACTGCATCTTTGACCTACTTTTTTCACTGCTATCCCTTCCCCAAGAGAGATGAAAGAAAGAGGAAAATGTATTTTGTGAAAAAAATATTTATAGCAACTCTTTTGGTTGTGGCAAAAAACTGGATCTTAAGAGAATATCCAACAATTAAGAAATAGTTGAATTAGTAAGTTAGGTATATGAATGTGATGGAGCTCTTTTGGTCTGCAAAAATAAGGAAATAAAGGACTTCAAAAGAGATGAGAACACATATGAACTTTGGCAGAGTGAAGTGAACAAAACCAACAATTTATACCACAATATCAATATAATAAAACAGACAATTTTGAAGATTTTTATAAATTAACATAGGATGAAATGAGCAGAACCACCACAACTATTTGTAGAACATTAATAGTGTGTAATGTCTTCCCACTTCCTTAATTAAAAAAAAATTTTTGCTTATCTTGACAAACTGGAAATGGGGAGATTACTCGTGGATCTACTCCAGTATCTGTCAGCATGGGAGCTTCAACTTACTCTGTTTCAAACCTGGGATGGTTTGTCTCTTCTTAGGTAACCTAGATTACACCTTTCATTACCATATTGATGTCGTATTTAATGCAGGCACTCAATAGGCTTAACTCACTGTAGATCAAGACATCTCCCAGACTTAGTCTCCCTAGTAGTTTTTGTGCAACAAACAGCTCTTTAAATGATGGGTAGACTTGGTGAGGATGCACCTATTCTTAATATTGCTTCTCAACTACCCAGGCATTAAAGAACTTTGGTGTATGACTCAGTTGTGCCTTCCAACTACATAGGGGAGATAATAGAAGTATAAATGCTTTTGAGGAATACCTTTGCTTTTATATTTGTATCCCTAATGCTTAATAAGGACCCTGGCACTAGTATGCACTTGACAAATGTTTTTTCATCCACCCATCCATCCATTAAACTTTAGGGCTACAATTCAATTTTTTTTCAATTTTATAGTCCTAGAGTAGAAAAAGATTTATGAACACAGATAGCTCTCAGTTTCCCTCAATAATATGAATGGATTGGGGATGATCATATCAAATTCCATTTCAGCTCTGAAGTTCTATGAGTCTGAGAATATGCAAAAGACCCTTAGATCATCCAACAGTACAGATCTAAGAAACCAACCAACCAACCAACCAGTCAAAGAAAAATACTTTTATGCAGATTGGAGGAAAATAAAGCATTAGGAGCTCCTAGTCAGGGCAACAAAAAGCCAAACATGCTTAGTGTTTCTGTTTGTGACATTGAGCATCCAGACAGACCTTGAGTCGGAGGCCAGATCCACAATGCAAGTCCTGTATGCTGAATGAAACTAATGACTTGGGAAAGTAGCTCTGCAAGGGGGATGCTGGCTCATGAAACCATGACAATACCCTCTCTCTCCACTGATTGACATCTTGTGTGTGTGTGTGTGTGTGTGTGTGTGTGTGTGTGTGTGTGTGTATGTGTGTAGTGAGATTCTAAGAGGTTTTCCTGAAGGGCATGGAGAAGGCCATACCATCCTTGCTTGGTAGGAACCACTCCATGGAAATGTAGAAATTAAAATCTGGCAGTTGACTTTTTGGTAAAGTATGTGAGGAATTGGATTGGGAGCTTACTCCCTACATTGTGCCTCAATTTTATAATTTCTTCTTTGTCACAGAATTCTAAGAGATTCTGATGCTTTTTGGTTTCAAGCAGTGGGTGTTCCAGGCTTCCTACTGGAAATGCTGTTGAATTTCTTATCCTTTCTGCCTCCTACTTGGAAAGCATATTTTAAAAAGTAACATCTCTGACACTCACTAACTGTGCAATCCAGTCAATTCCCTTCTCTGATCTTCAACTTCCGTCTCTTAAAATGGCATTAATAATATTCTACCAACCTGACTGTGTAGCTGTAAGTCTAAGTAAGTCATATGAATGTCAGTTTTAGAGGTAATTAAAAAAATCAAACCTGGATTTCATCTGTTTAGGAATTCCCAATCAGGAAATTCCTCCTATCATTGAAAATTGGTACCTGTTTTGTCACTTAAAGTCTTGGTGAGTTCTTAGATCTTGGAGAAACTAAGTGACTCACTCATGGCCATTCATAGTGGGATGCTGGTAAATGTTTAACAACCTGGTTTTGTGGGGAGATGGTGAGAAATGTACAAATATACTTTTGAATTTAATCTACATCATTAATATTTTCTCATCTAGAAATCAATAAAGCAATAAATTGTAGAGATGACCAATTTCTGAGGTATGAATGTTTGTGGTGAGAAGTTAGCATTTTGAGATGAGCTCCCAGAAGGTTAGAATTGGGTCCAGCATCCACCCATTCACCCCTGTCTTAGGCAGAAAATATATATTAGAGGTCTTTCTGACTCAAAGGCAAGTTTTCTATCTCTGCTATTTCCAGAGAAGACTTACTAGTCAAATAAGGGAGATAGAGTGAATGACTCTTATGGTCATTTCATCCCCTAAATTCTTATCATTGTTCAGTTGTGTCTGATACTTTGTGACCTCATTTGGGTTTTCTTGGTAAAGATACTTGAGTGGTTTGCCAATTTTTTCATTTTACAGATGAGGAAACTGAGCAAACAGGGTTAAGGGACTTGTCCAGGGTCACATAGCTGGTAAGTGTTGGTGTTTGAACTTGAATCTTCTTGACCCTAGGAATAATAATAACTTACATAATGATCAAAATAATAATTGAAATTTATGTAACAACATTTGCAAAAATTCTTTGCATATATTATGTCATTTGAGTCCCATAATATTTCTAGAAGAGAGGTATTCTAGAATTATTTGATTTTATAAATGAGGTAAATGATGCTTTCAAAGGTTACCTGATTAGTGAATATTGGAGGCAAGATGTGAATATAGTCTTTCTAACTCTAAGTTTAGCAGTCTAACCACTCCATTATATTTCCTCAAAAAAATTCCTGCTAATGATTATTATTCATTATTATCCATGGCTCTTATATGATTATTTTAGAAAAATATCTATATGTGGCTTATGTGCACATTTCCAAAGATATGAGTAATAGAGAGGTCTCCAGTTTCTGTACCAAAAAAAACTCTTCAGGTAAAAAAAATGCATATCAATAAGATACCCTTTATTTTAGTGAGGGAAAATGCAGAATAAAAAGGGCTATTAGGATTCCATTTACAGATACACAAAACACATAAAAGCTCTCATGGTTGTTTCCCTTGGAAGGAACTGAACTTGGGGTTATCACTGGAGTAGCATTCTGAAAATCCTCTAAAAGCTCCACTCTCCCACATGATTCTAGTCAGGTTCTCCTAGATTCCTGGCCCTGTACCATGTTTCAAATCTCACACCCCATTCCTAGAAGAAAAACAACACTTTGGGACTGCAAAATAGATGACTCCTTTGCCATTAGACTTATACAGCATATTTTATAGTAATATGAAGGATAGCAAGGATTTAATGTCTTCTTTTCTCCATGTCATGGCTTTAATCCTCCTTCATTTGTTGTTATTGTGATTGTACATCCTTTGTTTTTGAAGAGGACCAATGATATCTTAGGGTGGTGATTGGATTTAAGTTAGGCAGACTTAATCTTGTCAGCCTTATTCTTCCAGAATCCTAGAAATCCAATAACAAGACAAAAGTCAGAAGGATATGCAAAGCCTAAGATGCAGTAAAGACTTTTGGAAGATCCTCCCTAACTCTCTAGGGACTAGGGACATCCATATTTTCAGTAACTCCTATTTAAGGGTTTTCCTCTGCTTACCAAGTCTTCATTGATGCTTTTTGTTTTTTATATCAAAATAATTTCTGAATATACTTTCCAACATTGTCCAAATGGAGCTTCCCTTATAACAAAGTGTAACAAGTCTTTGGTAAGCATGATTAACCACTTGCAGAACAAGTTACTTAATACTCTTAAAGTTGTATTTCTTTCCAGTGTGAGAAGAGAGAAAGCTAACTCAAGATGCAAAATGGATTTTTACAGCAGAAGTTTTTGAGAATCTTTCAATAGAGGAGAAAGGACACAAGGAGATGAGCCATGAAGAGATGAAAGAGGGAAGTGGCAAGTCTCTGTCCTAACACAAGGTCCAGCAGCATGATCATGGCAACTAGTGGGAAGAACATTTTCAGTTTTCTTCTTCAAACCCAAGCTTCTGTGAAAGGCCATGAGGTGAATGGTAAATGGACAATAAAACAATTCTCCCCCTCCCTTCCTCCCTTCTTCTGCCCCTTCTTCCCTTACTCTTTCCTTCTCTATTTCTCTCTGTCTCTCTCTCTTTCTCTGTTTTTGTTTCTATCTATCTCTGTCTCTGTCTCTCTACCTCTGTCTCTCTCTGTGTCTCTCTGTGTCTGTCTCTGTTTCTGTTTGTCTTTTTCTCCTTCTCTAACTCTCTCTCATATAAGAGATCATTCAGATGGCTAAAGCACTAAGGAAAAAAAAAAACAGAAATGGAGAAACTGATAGCTTTTATTCCTGTTCCCTGTCTTACTTCAGCTAGCTGTGTCTTGGCATGGATTATAAATCATGATCCTTTATTCAGTTAAAGACTGCATTTGCTTTCTCTAATGTCATTTCTCTCAAACACCTGTTATTGACCCTGTACTTGTATTTCTTTGTGTTTCTTTATTTAAGTCATGAAGAAGAGCTCTGAGAGCCATCCAGAAAAAATAACACTTACTAGTACAGATTTGGGATCCCAATTCTCTCTTCCATTGTTAGAGATTTTTTGCTTTCTCACTGGAGGCATCATCAAAAACCATTCCTATGTTGTATAACAAAAAGCAGAATTACTACAAACATAGGTCTATTTAAAATCTACCTGATTAGACATAAATTAAACATAGTAATCTCTCAGATTTACAAAAGAAATGAAAAGAAAACAAAACAGCTAAGCAAAGTCAGCTAAACACTGAAACCATTTTACAGAATACCCAGCATTCATAACTCCAACTCCCACTTCTCCAATAAAAGAAGGAAATCTTTTTTCTGGGGATCAAAGTAGTCATTATCATTATACAGAGTTATTTCATTTTATTGTTATTTTCTTTAACATTATTGTAATAACCACACATTTATTTTCTTGGTTCTGCTTAATTCACTTTGCATCAATTTGTATGGATCTTAGTTTTTCTAAATTCTTCATATTTATCATTTCTTATGGCTCAATAATATTCTTTTTTTGTAAGATACAACAATTTGTTTAGCAATTCTCTTATATTATTCCAAGTCCTTTGCTACAACAAATAGGTTTGCTCTAAATATTTTGGTATTTATGTGACTTTTCTTTCTGTTATATCCTTGAAAGGCCATTAACAGGAATCATTGGGCACAAGATAGGCATAATTTAATCACTTTAAAAAATATAATTCCAAAATGTTTTCTTGAAGGGTTGGCCTAATTGAATGTGGCATAAGTTTTAAGATATTACTATAAGCCTACTTTTCCCTTTACCCCCAACTTCTTTTCTTTTTTTCCAGACGTTCTAGTCAAGTAATGAATACTTTTGCAAAGAGTTTATCTTGGTTTTATTTAACATTGGGCTACTGAATTTGTTTGTGATTCTTGCTTCTCAGGTGTATTTTACTTACCTTTTTAACCATTACCCATTAATGATTATTGCTTTAATAATGTAGTTTGAGGTCTGCTACCTTTTCTTCATTTCTACCACCCTCCCCATTATTTTCTTTTTCTTTCTTTCTTTTATTTATTTATTTATTTTTGCTGAGGCAATTGGGGTTAAGTGACTTGTCCGGGGTTAACAGAAAGTGTTAAGTGTCTAAGATCATATTTGAACTCAGGTCCTCCTGACTTCAGAGCTGGTGCTCTATCCACTGCACTACCTAGCTACCCTCTTCCCCATTATTTTCAATTAAATCTATTTTTTGTTCCTCCAGATAATCTATAAAGTAGCCACTTATAAGTTTGTTTTTTATAGCAATGAAACTGCAATTTATTTGGGTAATCAAATCATTTTTATAATACTGGCTCAGTCCATTTATGAGCCATAAACATTAAAGTTTTCTTTTATTTTTGCAAACAGTATTTTATAATTGTATTGCTATGTCTTCAGGATGTACTGGTAAATTATCTCCCATATCTTCTTCCTTCTTAAAGAGGCATGCTGCTCGGGAATTTCTCTGCTCTTTCCTAAAAGGTCCTTTGTTCTTGAGAGATGATACTATGACATGCAAGTGAATTGGATTTCAGTGGCTGATAGGCATTGGGCTAAATGCTGGGGATACAAAGAAAGGTAAAAAAAGTATGTGTCCTAATTTAGGAAATCACAATCTAATGAGGGAAACAAAAGGTAAATAACAATATACAAGAAGTATATGTTATATACATAGATACATACATATGGATATACATATATATGATAAATTGAAAATGATCAACAAAAGGAAGGCACTAGAATTAAAAGGGATGGGGAAAGAACTAATCATTTTGGGGTCAACACCAGTCACTGAAAACTAGCAAGAAGTTATCATTGTCCTCTAATAGGTTAACAATGGATGTTCCCATACTCTATAGGATAAGTATATTTGATGACAGTTCATCAAATTGACTGGGAAGTGGAGTGGGTCTGGAATGCCCAACCAATGCATCAATGCCTGTTACAATTACAATAAACACTAATATAAATAATTGCTTACTTTGCACAACCTATACAATATATGCTTCCTTTATTAAAAGATGATCTAATTTTATAGCTGACGAAACTGAGATCCAGTAATGGGAAGAAATGATCATGGTATTTAGACTCATATATTTTGACTCCTAGTTCAAGATTCCATTCATACTATACCCCACTCATGTATGGATTTTTTTAGTGACAGAAAATGAATTGGCTTCAGTCAAATGCAAAATAATTCAAAATAAAATTTTAAAATAAGCCACACATAAGCTGTAAAGGTTGAAAATAATTATGAAATCCAAAGTTATTAGCACCTGGAAATAGCAGGGTATCATTCTAAATCATTGTATGTAGGAAAGAACTTAACAGAATCTTTTTTGAATAATTTTGTCTTTCCAGTAGTTTCAGGATTAGAGGGTCAAACAGATAAAAGTGAGTTTCTGCCCTATACCACTGTTTCATGAATGGCCCACTCCATCCAAGCTCATTTCTCTCTTGCAATGCTCTTTTCTTTTTTATGTTCTCTTTCTCATTAGAATGTAAGTTCTTTGAAGGTAGGGACTCTTTTTTTTTTTTTTTTAATTTCCACTTCAGTGCAGTGATGGGTACATTGTAAACACTTAAATGTTCTCTCTCTCTCTCTCTCTCTCTCTCTCTCTACTCGACCCTTCTCTCTCTCTTTTTCCCTCTTTCTCTTTCTCTTTCTATCTGGGTTTTAGAAAAAAAATGTGCTGTCTATGTGGCCATGATATTTTAAATTTTTCTGAGATATGAGAGACAGTGTGCTATATGAATAAATGAATGAAAAATTGTTTATTAGGCACATATGTTCAATAAACCAGAATAAATGTTAGGGGTACAAAGACTCAAAAATGAAGATAAGTTCTACACTCAGATTGCTAATAATCTGAGAGGGAGATGACATTCAAAGAAAGTAGCTAGGTAGCTTAGTGCACAGAGTGCTGGGTTTGAAGTCAGGAAGACCCTTCTTCCTGAATTCAAATCTGGCCTCAGATACTTAGCTGTGTGACCCTAGGCAAGTCACTTAACTATGTTTACCTTGGTTTTCTCATCTGTAAAATGAACTATAGAAGGAAATGGCAAACTATCCCAGACGATAATTTAATCCATAGAAGCTAATGATATTACCAAATATTGTGGGAGAAAAGGAATGTCAAGCACAGTCTTGTAGAAAACTCATGGATGGTGAAGTTGTATTATCCTCCCAGAACTTCCATTTAAGAAGGGGATCTAGATCAGCAATCTCTTCATTTCTCACTATACTTGGTGATTATTCTTTTTGCTTGGATTTGTATTCCAGAACTTAGATGGTGTTTGGCACAAAGTAAATATTTAATAAATGTTTGTTAACTTATCAGCCAATGGATTGGGCCTGAGCTAGTGTACTAGGGAGTTCCCTAAATCTATAATTTACACAAATGATGATGATCTCATTGATTAGAAAAGGAGTTCCTGAATGAGAACTCCTTACATTAATAAAATTACAGGTCTGGTAAAAGAATAAAAAGTATATTTTTCTCAAGATTTATAAAACATTCCTTTTATATCATGAAAGTCCATCAACAATCATACACATTTAGCCATTGTTTGAAACTTTTCTGTAGAATAAAATTTTAAAGAAAACTATTAACTAATAGGAGGACTGAATAATTGGAATAAGGTTATCAGTTTGATTCTACTGGATTTCATCACTACAATAATGACTTGTTTAATACACACACAAGTTTGACATATTCATGTATGTGTATACATTCATTTATATAATTAATACATATTCATGTTAATCATCACATATAATACATGTAGTTTGTTACATATATGTATATTATACATATATATATATATACACACATACATATACATATATGTTTGTGTGAATGTATGTCTTACATAACTTTATCTACTCAATCTCTATTAAAAAGCCTTAATACCTGAAAGTTGTTTTCTATTTCAGGGTGGTTAGAGAGAATTCGTGGGTCTCTTATAGGGTAATTTAATTTTTAGGTCTTTGAAAAGAGTACGTCTTCATGATGATGGCTATTATCAACTATGAAGTCAACACCTACTATCAGTACCAATCAATATCCTCCATCAATATCCAAGGGCCAGGTAGGCACGAGATGCTGCCTATGAAGAGCGAAGAAGCTCTACTACTGTTTATCATGCAATTCATGGTTGGAGAAAAAAGGTCATGCTACATAATTTTTTTAAAAAACTTTTTATTGACAGAACCCATGCCAGGGTAATTTTTTACAGCGTTATCCCTTGCACTCACTTCTGTTCCGATTTTTCCCCTCCCTCCCTCCACCCCCTCCCCTAGATAGCAAGCAGTGCTTTACATGTTAAACAGGTTACAGTATATCCTAGATACAATATATGTGTACAGAACCGAACAGTTTTCTTGTTGCACAGGGAGCATTGGATTCTGAAGGTAAAAATAACCCGGGAAGAAAAACAAAAATGAGAGCAGTTTATTTTCATTTCCCAGTATTCTTTCTTTGGGTGTAGCTGCTTCTGTCTATCCTTGATCAATTGAAACTGAATTAGATCTCTTTATCGAAGAGATCCACTTCCATCAGAATACATCCTCAAACAGTATCGTTGTTGAGGTATATAATGATCTCCTGTGAACTGAACAATTCTCTTGTTGCACAGGGAGAATTGGATTCAGAAGGTATAAATAACCTGGGAAGAAAAGCAAAACTGCAACATGCTACAGAATTGTTATTGGATGTCTCCTCCACCTGTAGGCTTGATGATTGCCTTTGTATCATTGGGAGGATCATATGCTATCATGATATGACACAGGGGGCCATGGCTGCCATTTGTGAAAAAACAGGAGGCATTGCTCCCACTGGTGGCTATGAGCCTGGCTTCTCACTGGCATTATGGTAGAATGGAAGTGTAACGTTAAATGATCGAGCATTGCCTAGAATATGAAGTCTTCTTTTGCATGGAATCCTCCAGACCACCATTATCATCAACTTACAAAGTTGGGGGGATGTCACAGACTACTTAAGGTAGAGAACTGGTTCTGATGTCAGGAAGACCTGAATTCAAATATGACCTGAGACATTTACTGACTGTGGGATCCTGGAATCCCACATTGATAGCTGCCTGCTTCACTTTCTTTATTTGTTAAGTGGGGATAATAATAGCATATTATTATTTTACAACAATAAGCAGGTTGTTATAAGTATCAAATGAGATAATATTTGTGAAGTGCTTAACATAGTGATTGGCACTTGGTAGGTGCTATATGAATGCTCATTCTTTTACGCCTAGTCCAATTCTGAGCTGACCCCAAATCCCTTTTACCACTCTCTCAACAAATGTTTATTCAGTCCTCATTAGCAGACTTCTAATGAGGGGAAATTACTAACTTGTGAGGCATTCAAATCTATTTTCAGACTGCTCTAATTCACAAAATCACAGGTTGAGAATTGGAAGGTACCTCAGAGACCAGTTGTTTGAAGCTTTTCTTTATGTTGAGCCAAAAAATGTCTTTCTTTAATTCCATCCATTGTTCCTGGCTCTGTCCTCTGGGTATCAACAGAACAAGTGTAATCGTTCTTCCACTGAGATAACCTATGTATGTATGGAGCTTTGTAGATCTTAAAATGAGATAAAACTCAGGCTATTAATAATAATGACAATGCCAACAATAATGACAATGTAATGGCTAGTATTTATATAGCATTTTAAATTTTACAAAGGATTTTACATATGTTGCCTCATTTGATGTTCAACAATTCTGGGAGGTAAGTGCAAATATTATCCCTGTTTTACAGAAGAGGAAACTAAGGCAGATAGAGGTCCAATGAATTGTCCAGGGCCATTAGTAGTGGTAGTGATGATGATGATGCTTATGAAGATGCCATGTGATAGACTTTCAAATACATAAAGATAATTATTTTGTCTCCCCTCCATCTTTTATTTTTTAAAGGGTCATAGGAAGAGACCTTAAAGATTATCTATTGCAACCCACATATTGTTTTGCATATAAGGAAACCAAAGCTCAGAATAGCTATGCTAACTGATTAATCAATAAATATTTATTAAGCACCTATTCTAGATGCTAGTAGGCATTGTGCCAAACCCTTGGGATAAAAAAGGTGGTAAAAGTCCTTACAGGGTAGTTAGATGGCACAATTTATAGAGTACCAGTCCTGGAGTTAGGAGGACCTGAGTTTAAATACAGCCTCAGATGCTAAATACTAGCTGTGTGACTTTGGGCAAGTCACTTAACCACTGCCTTGAAGAAGAGGAAAAAGAAGAAGCAGCTCATATTCACACAAGACAGTTCTTACCTTTAAAGAGCTTATAGTATAATGTAGGGAAACAACAACCAACCAAATACAAAGTAAATTCTATAAAAATGGGAAATAGGAAAATAATTAACCGAGGGAAGACAGAATTAGGAGGGGTTGGGAAAGGCTTCCTTTAAAAAGATGGGATTTTATTTGGGATTTAAAGGAAATCAGGGAAGTTGGAAGGTAAAAATGAGGAGGGAGAAAATTTTAGGCACGAGGTCAACCAGAAAAAATACCTGGAGTTGAGATTTGGAATATCTCATTTGAGAAACAGCCATGGTACTAATGTACCATTGGATTAAAAAGCACATTTTGGGGAGTAGGGCATAAGAAGTCTGGAAAAGTAGGAGAGGGCTAGTTTACAAAGGGCTTTGAATATCAATTAGAGCATTTTGTATTTGATCTTGGAGAAGTGATGAAAGGATGTTCCCCTGAGGGAAGACATGAGCATGTTTATAGGTAGTAGAGAATGAGTCAATAAGCAGGGAGAGATTAAAAATAAGTGATAGAATAAGGAAACCATAGAGGGCAGTCTGTTGGAGAAGATGGGATGGAATAGGAGCTCTTGAATAGGTAGAGGGGTTGACCTTGGAAAGAAGAGAGGTCACTTTATCATATTAGACAGAGCTGAAGGAGGAGAAAGTGACAGAATATATCCGAGTGATAGGAGGTGGAAAAAGTGAATGGCCTTTTTTCTATAAAATATGATTCAATTCAATAAACATTTATCAAGTGTGTATTATGTGCAAGGTACACACAAGGTGCTTTGGATGCAAACAAGAAAAAGAAAGAAAGTTTCACCTCAAGGAGCTTACAATACAGAGGCAGAGTTGTAGATGGAGTGAACTGGAGAATCCAAAGCCTACCTTTGATAAAGGAAACTTTTTTTAGTTCTGCATCCTCTATCCCTCTAATCAGAGCTGAAAAGAGATTGGGTGGAGTGGAACAGGAAGAGTTGAGTTAGCATAGGGATGAGTTTTGGAGTGATGAGCTTATTCTGGGAGAGGTATCTTTCTACATGGAGTTGAAAGTAAGCAGAGGAAAGTGAAGGAAGCTTCTCAGCTGAGAGATGGAGGAAGAGGGAGCCATGGGAAAAAGGAGGAGAGTTGAAAAAGTTTGGAAGAGCTACCACCTAGGAGAATAGGATAGTGAATTGATAAAGAATAGTAGGATTGCTTAGCAACAATGGAAACCCAATTGAAGTTGCATAAAATAAATTTGTATTCCATCCAGTCAGAACAATTGCATGATTTTTTTCTACTTTATTTGAGCTGCAGATGTATAAGAATGAAGATAGTGAATGGTGGGAATGTTCCAAAGCAAAGTTGGCAAAGTATTATTGCTAAGATATGATAAGAGTTTAGGGGTTCAAGAAAAGAAAACAGTGTAGAGTTGAATTGGTTCTCTAAGAAGCCAAAATTGAGGAAAGAGAAGAAAGTTGTTAGTACAGAGGAGAAAGCCTGGAAGAGATTTGAGGGGATCAAGGGATTGGAAGACATGGTGCAGATAAAAACTAGTCTTTTGTAAGGATAAGCAGAAAGAGAGATGAAAACCTAATTCATTATGATTGGAAAAATGGATTTCAGAATTCTTAAACATGGAGGTGGTACACTTTTAAATGATGGTAAGAGCAAAGTTATGACCACTTTTAGCTGAGGAATAAGTAGGTCATGAGAAGTGAGAAGGTTGAGAAGCTCACTGGGTAAGGAATTTGAAGTATATTGAAGTTTCCTACTATGAAAGCAGGAGTTGAAGAAGAAAAATTGTGAGCCATGTAATCAACTTACAAAGGAAGGAAGGGGAGTTGACCTTGGGTGAGAGGGTGATCTATAGATAGCAATGACTAACATTTTTATTTAGTGGTAGGTATGAATAGTATGGACTTTGAAGGAAGAAACATTGCTAAGCAATGGATAAGGAGAGAACTAAGAAGTAGCAATGGGGAGCATAGAATATTCCATTTCCTTCAGGTTAATTACTAAACTGAAGAGAATGAGTGAAGGAAAGAGAGGAAACTGAACTAAACAGGGCTAAGGAATTTGCTCAGGATCATATAACCAAGTGTCTGAATCTAGATTTGAATTCAGGAAGATGAGTCTGTCTGATTCCAAGCCCAGCAATCTATTCACTGTGACACCTAATCTTAGATTTTATAACTTCAAATCCAGTATACTTTCTACTGTACCATTCCCTTGATCTTCATATGATTCTCATATGATATAAATGGTTCACACTATACTTACAGACCCAAGAGATCGCAGGCATTTTTTTTACAAAACAAATTGTCTAACCACATCTCCCTCATCCTTTACTCAAGCAGTTGATTTAAAAGAAAACAGAACCCATTTATCTTTACTAAATTTCACTTTATTAGATCTATTTCACTATTCAGGTCTGCTGAGATCTTTTTGGGTCCCAACACTTTTATTTGAATTAATCATTCTTCCTGATTCTGTATGTTCTGCAAATCTGATAAACACATTTTTGATGATTTTAGTCAAGTCATTGATAAAAATGTTAATCTGCTGGACCATGCAAAGATCTCTGGGATATTCCCCTAAAGTCTTCCCTCCAAGTCAACATTAGCTCATTAATGACTACTTGTCCAGTTGTTCAGCCTTTTCTAAATTTATCTAAGTGCATTGAATCTGAACCAGCCCACATCTCAAAAGAAGTTTTGTCAGGTACTTTGCTAAAATTGCAAATAAATGTCTATAACATTCCTCTGCTTTGCCCATCTAGTAATTCCATCAGAAATTAGTTCTTTTGATTTGACTTGTGTTATCACATCTGTTGGGAAAGGGAAACCTCTTATCTCCAACAGCTCTTCCATCCCCATCCCCTGCTTTTTTTTCAGCAGCAGATTTAAATGACTTGCCTAGGATCACACAGCCAGTAAGTGTCTGAGGCTGCATATGAACTCATAAATTCCTGACTCCAAGCATGTTATTCTATTTACTGCACCACCTACCTGTCCCCTTCTATCAATTCTTAAGTTTACTGTACTCCAAAATATTGTGTTGCCAGTTCTCCTGGTATTTTTATACCCAGGTCACAGCATACTTTCCTCCTTTCTTCCCCTCCCCATTTCAATAATTGCATAATTGTGTACAGTTTGGGAAACCTTTTTTCTTCCAAGGGCCATTTGGATATTTATAACATCATGCATAGGCCATACAAAATTATCAACTTATAGAACTCAAGCAGTGGGAGGTTGTTGTACCTAGCTTTCAGCTCATCACCGCCTGCAGTTGCCTTAAAAAATGATTTTGCTGGCCTTGTAGGCCTGGTGGGCTGGACGTTCCCCACTGCAGTTAGAGAGATATTTAGTGAGGATGATTAGAATAAGCAAAAAGAGGCAGTGTAGCATAGTGGAAAGTGGACCTGTCTTGGAGTCAGAAAGGGTTGGATTCAAGTCCTCCCTCTAATGCATATTGGCCATGTGACCAAGGACCAGTCACTTAACCTCTGGACCTCAAGAAACTTTCTACACTTTAAATTACAGAGAAATGACTAAGTTTTTTTAGTGGAATGAATTTTTCTTTCTGGGAGTTCCCTATAACATTAAAACCACAAATCTAGAATCCTCTTTTACCTCCTCAACAAAGATCTCACATATACAGGGATCCTCAAACTTTTTAAATAGGGGACCAGTTCACTGTCCCTCAGACTGTTGGAGGGCCGGATTATAGTAAAAACAAAAACTTTGTTTTGTGGGCCTTTAAATAAAGAAACTTCATAGTCCTGGGTGAGGGGGATAAACATAGTTTGAGGACCCCTGTATATGTCATATATAATGATATATATGATATCACATACACGTATGTGATAAGGGAATTCTAATTTCAGTTTTTTACATTTGACTTCTCTAGAATAAAAATAAAATCCTTAGAACTAATTCTAAACATATAAAGTTCATTTTTTCTTATAAATATTATAATCAGTTATGATTGATATCATTCCTAAATTCAGACTCAAACCCAAGAGCACATGAAATGAGCAAAGAGAGTATGGAGACAAAAGAGAAGAAATGATCTTTTGACTTCTCTTCTCTCAGGACATCTAAGTTCAAATATGACTTCAGAAACTTGTTAGTTATTTAACCTTTGGCAGGGCATTTATCAGAAAATTTCCTCAGTTTCCTCATCTGTAAAATGAAGATAATAATAGCACCTACCTCCCAGGATTGTTATGAGGATCAAATGAGATAATATTTGTAAAGAACTTAGCACAGTATTTGGAACATAGTAGGTACTATGTAAATGCTAGTAACTTGTTATTGTTGTTCTCTGGACACAGAGAAATCGTTCAGTTTCCTGACTGCCCCATCCTTTGGATTTAGAATTCAGGGCTGAAGACTGTGTCATAAAGAAATTACGTGGCTCAATAGAATGAACATGTCTCAGGATTACAGACTAGAATCAAAACAAAACTGGGAAGTTGGTGAAGGAAATGTTTCCCCTTTCCTGCTCACCAGCCCAAGAGGAGTCACAATATTTAGTAATCTCAACATCTCTTGGTTAGGCAGTCAACTAGCATTTATTAAGTATCTGCTAATGTGCTAGGTATTGTGCTGAACACTGGAAATACTAAAAAGAACAAAAAAGAGTTCCTGTTCTCAAGGAACTCATAATTTAAGAGGGGAGACAATACACAAACAATTATATACAAACAAGGCATACACATACACACATATATATGATAAATTAGGGATAATCTCAGACAGAAGGCACTAAAATAAAGACAACTGGACAGACTTCTTGCAGAAATTAGGATTTTAGCTAAAAGTCAGAGGAACCAGGGAAATTATAAATAAAAAAAATATTTTAGGCATTTAGGAGAGGTCCCTTTCCAGGTCTCCATTAACTTTTAGAGATCACTGACAGTATCTCATCAATCACAACTTTTCCTTTATTTGTTTGTTTTTAGTATTCTGGGATGTAATTTATTGGAGCAAGATGAATCAAATTAATTGAGCACAAGTAAGTAATTTGTTGACATCTTTTTATTAATCTTCAGTATCAAATTGATATTAACTATTTTCATTCATTTTTCCTGGCAGGAGAAAACAAAGCAGCTTAGACCTCACAATTAAGTGAGATTTAGTGGATACAAGGCTAACTTTTAAGTCAGAAAAACATGAGTTCTAATCTCAAAATCAAGCTTCAAATATTATAAGTTGTGAGTTTTGTGACAATCTTTTTGCATAAGGACACCCTCCCAGGAGGATGTACAGTTCTGCTGATCTTTGTTTTCTCTATAAAGCTATGTCTATATAAAGCTATATAAAGCATATGTGTACATATGGCTTACAGTGTATATATGGCTACTAATAGGTAAAATCTTTATCTGGTATTGATTTATGTTTAAAGAAAGTACTATGGCCCAGCTAGAGACATCAGGGAAGAAACAATGCCTTAATGAATTTGGATGCTAAGAATAACATGTAAAATAGTAGGTGTCAATTCAATGCAAAACTTTATTGGTGAGAAAAGGGTAATAGTGATAAAGGGAAAGGGGAAGCTGATTACCACCCAAAGACCTACACTAATAGATCATAATTGACCTAAAAGTGACAATGCACTGGGAATCACTGAGGCATAGATCTATTCAGCTAGAAAGGTATGCTTCAAGGTATCCTTCCAAAAATTGGATATTTATATCAAACTTATATTATTTTGATGATCACCTGGAGCTGGTCATTTTGAGTGTCAGGATTCAAGGCTCATATGGGATTTACAGGGTGCACAGGTACAGGAAAATAAGCTATCTATTGTAAAGAAAATAATTTTCGATATACAGTTATGTTAACTTAAAAATATAATTGTCTTTATTTTTCTCAAGAATAGATTATATAACCTACAATTTCTTTTAAAGGGGAGATTGTTATGGTGGTTTCAAGACCACCAGGCTAAATCTTATCGTATTGGATGATGCTGATCAAATCACTTAATTTCTATGAGCCTTAGTTTTCTTATTTATAAATGAGAGTAATGATTAGCATCTGGGGGGCAGAGCCAAGATGTCAAAGTAGAGAAAGCACTTAGCCAAGCTCTCCCAATATTCCCCTCCAAATAATTTAAAAATAATCTTTCAAATTGAATTCTGGAGTGACATAGCTAACAAAAGATCAGTGGGAAGCTTTCTTCCAAACTGGGACAACATAGGGAGTTAGAAAGAGAGAAATGTATTGTGGGGAGATGAGGTTGGTCTTGAGCACACATGGATGAAACATCAATGGTGGGACTAATTAATGGTGATATAAGCAGCAGCAGCTTCAGGAATTCTCAAGTCAGAAATGATAAAGGGACCTGACAAAGGATATAAATAGTCAATTTTCAGGAGAAGAAATCAAAGCTATCAATAATCACTTTAAAAGCTCTAAATCATTACTAATTAGGGAAATGGAAATTAGAACAACTCTAAGATATCCTCCCATACCTATCAGATTGCTTAACTTAACAGAAAAGGAAAATGACCCGTTGGAAGGAATGTGGGAAAATTGCAACATGAATGCACTTTTGGTAGAGTTATGAACTAGTCTAACTACTCTTGAGAACAATTTGGAACTGCACCTAGAGGGTTATAAAAATGTGTATACCCCTTACCCCTACAATACTACTAATGAGTTGGTATGCCAAAGACATCAAAGAAATGAGAAAAGGTCTCATTTATATAAAATATTTACAGCACCCCTTTTTGTGGCATCAAAGAATTAGAAATCAAAGGCACACTCATCAATTGGTAAATGTCTGAGCAATTGGTGGTATATGATTGTGATGAAATACTATTGTGCTATAAGCAATGATAGCAGGATGGTTTTAGAAAACCTAGGAAGACTTATATGAACTCATGAAAAGTGAAGTAAGCAGAACCAGAACATTGTACATAGTAGGAGCAATATTGTAAGTATCAATTGCGAAAGACTTAGCTGCTCTGATCAAAGCAATGAACCAAGACAATTCAAAAAGGATGAACCAAGAGAAAGAACCAATGAACCAAGACAATTCAATGATGAAAAATACTATCTACCTTCAGAGGGAGAACTGATGAATTCTGAATACAGATGGAAGCACATTAAAAAAAATTATTTTATTTTATGTAATATAGCTCATTAGTATGCTTGGTATGACTTTATATGTATAATCAATATCAAATTGCTTGTCTTCTCAAGGAGGGAAAATGTGGTAGGGGTCAAGAGAATTGAAAACTAAAAGTGAAAAAAATTGTTAAAAATTTTTACATGAAATTGGGAAATATTTAACAAAATAAAAATAATTTAAATATAATAATGACTTCACCTGAGAAAACATGTACAGTGCTACATAAATATTATTATTATTATTATTCCATTGTACATTCTCATTGTTTCATCTATGGAAGCAGTAGTTCCATCCTTTTCTCCTTTTCTTTTTTGCCAGTATAACTAAAACTTTCTTTTTCTTATCATTCAAATTGATACTCCCAGCTATTCTAAGCAATTTTTATTCATACACAACCATCTCATGCTTTTGTATTCATGCTTCATCACCTGTCTTTTGTTTTTATCTGTATTTAGCCCCAAGACTCCCTTATTTATGGATCTCCAGCTGATTACCCTATGTTCCAGATACTTTGAGAATCAGAATCCTCTCCAGGCCATAGCTCAGAAGCCTCCTCCACTGTTTACTGTTATTACTTGGTTTATTTTTTTATTACTTCACTCAAGTTCACAATGAAAGGATTAAAGAATTAATAACTTAGTAATATTATAACAATAGAAATCCTTCATAAACAATATATGCGCATACCTCTTGAGATCACTGTTACAAATATACATATATTCTGTGAGAAGAGTAGATTTCTAGAAGAATCATACATGGGACTTATACACCTGGGGAACACATGTTCTGATTATCAGTCTAAAGTAATGTGTACAACAGGACTCAAGGGTGATCAGAAAACACCTCTAGCTAAGTCTTCAAATTTTCAGTGCTTACAAAGTTGCTGCTCATTGCTTCTTTTTGGAATTATCTCCCACCAAGCATTGTTTACCGCTGCTCCCTGTCAGCTGCAATATTTCAGCTGCTCCTGATAGGCATCTCCTCTGTTCCAGGTTCCTCAGCTGTTCCCCAGCTGTCTATTTGTGTTCATAATCACCACATATCCTATCTAATATTAACTAGAAATTCTAAGAGTTTCTCCCCTACCAAGAAATCTTGTAACTCTTTCAGATACTTCCACCAGGGATAATAAGCTTGGAGGGAAAGTAAACTCCTCCATTTTAGATTTCATAGTTGTTATCAAAAGACTCCATGGAACTCAGCAGGGTTGGGGAGTAAGCCCGAGTCGAGCTGCCAGTGCTCACTGCTTCCCCAGTTGCAAGCTAATTCAAGAGTACAGCTACAACCAGTGCTCTTTTAGAATGAGAGCAAAATTCTTTATTCAGTAATTCATATGAGAAGGGGGTATACTCATGGGTGAAACAAGGAATACTAAGACGGAGCAAACTTTTTCTATGTGTTTATTTTCTTACCCCCTCCCTTCAAGGTACGGATTGGTCAGATTTACCTTCAGAGTTAGTTATGATTTATAATTCGAATTACAATTAGATTGGATTGCAATCAGAGTTACAATTGGTTGGATTTACAATCCCTTTTATTTGTCCATTCCATGTAAAAAGCCTTGTTCTCTGTCATTGACCCTAGCTGATTTGGGATGGTTTTTAAGGTTGGGTCCCTTTGTCAGGACTTTGTTGTTTAGCCAGTTCTACTCACATGGTGATTGGTTGGAGATATTTTAACAAGATATTTCACCTTTCCCTTCATCCTGTTTTGGCAATATGTGTGGAAACCTACTCTTCGTGATAATAGAGGAGAGGGAATTTGGACATAGTCTGACATGTACCCTGGATTTTTTAGGAGTCAATTTCAAAGGGTAGTGCTTGTTTAAAAACCTTTTCTCCAAAGAGGACTATAGCTTTTTCTGCCTATTCTTTTAGTCTCTAATATGGCTCAGCTGTAGTCCTTAGTTGAAGTCCAAATTGAAGGACTAAGCCACCACTGAAGTGTGGATTTGATAGTAGAAGACCAAGGAAACAGTCTAGTTGTTGATTGAATGCCATGTGGGCAACTAAATGGCATAGTGACTTGATTAGCTATCTTCAGAGCTGTCTGCTCCTCAGTCTTCCAACTACAAGTAGTTCTGGGCTTTAAAAAGCCTTTCTTCATGCAGAGAAGGGTAAGTTTTCTTCTCTCTGCTTTTCTTAGCTATACCTTATAGAGAGGACAAAAGAATTCCTATCCTCAGCCAATCTACATCAAATGACTAAGTCCAGGCTAAAGTTTATTCTATTTTTTAATATTTCTTGGAACCTATTTGTCTCTTTTATGAACTGAGTTCGCCGAACCATATGATTATCTTTCCATTTGTTTTTATTAAATGTGTGATTTCGCAGTTATAGAAAATTTCCAATGAGGATAAGGGAACTTTCTTTGTACAAGGCTAGTTCTGCAATGAATAGCTTTAAACACTTGCTTGAGATATTGAGGGTCACCAATTAGTGCCAAACCCAGGGCCTTCCTTATTCCAAAGCCAATTTTTTATTCCACAAGCTGAACTGCCTTTCAGTCTTCTCCATTTATAAAACAAAACAAAACAAAAAAAAAAAAACTCTGAAATTGACTGTTTCATCACTGAAAAGTCCTCTTTCTTCCTCTCCTTCCTCTCATTTACCTAGGAGGAGTTATCTATATTATTGTTACACTATTTACTCACTTTTAAGTTGTTGGTGATCTGGCTCCTTAACCTATCATTTATTGAAATTTCTTTCAAAAGTTACTAATCATCTTATTTGTTAAATCTGAAGCCTTTCTTCTAGTCCTCATTTGGCTTGTCCTCTGTGCAGTATTCCATTTTGCTGATCAGTTCTGAATATTCTCTCCTCTCTTGGTTTCTGTGATAGTGATTTCTTTCAGTTTTTCTCCTCCCTCTTTGCCTTTGCTTTCTTAGTCTCTGAATCATCATCAGCTTCCTGAATCTCTGTCTTTGACTTCTCCCCCCTCATCTCTTAATCATATATGTCCTCTAAGGCTCTGTCACGGATCCTCTTCTCCTCCCCTCTTCTTCCCTCCCCTTCCCTCTTCTCTCCTTTCTTCCCCTCCCCTCTCTCTCCTCTTTCTATATTCTCTCCCTTGGTGATTTCATTAGCTCACTAGAGCTCAGTTATTTTTTTATGAGGAAGTTTTTTTTTCTTATGTTAAGTCTAAATTTGCATCTTTGCAACTCTCTTTCTCATTGGAGGTAGCTAGGAAATAAAGTGAATAGAGGATTGAGTCCAGATTTTCCTCTGGTTTCATGGTTTCATTGGGCTGTGGCAACTGTACATGTTACATCTTCTTAAAGTCCAGGTGAAAGCTGGGGAATGTTGGATACCAAGGTGGATCAGCAGCCCTGAAAAGGGCTCAGTAAGCCCTCACACCAGAGGTGCTAATCCTCCCACATACCTTAATGGCTAAGATCAAGTAAAATTCTTTTCAGTTTAATATCTGATGCATTCTCTATCCAATATATTAAATGGATTTTTGGAACAAATAGATGGAATGGGAGATTGCTTTGCCAACTTCATGCATTATTGCATCCATTATTGCAATACTTTCAGGAATGATGCACCTCCCTCATTGAATATTTATGAGCTGTAAGATAGGCTTCAGGGATAGGAAGACAAAAATATCATCTCTACACTAAAGCATCTAGCATTCAATGGAAGTATTGTGTTCTCCTTGGAAACCAGGTTCCAATATATTGTGTACAAGAGAAACATTTGGTAAAGAAAGACACACAGAGTTGAAATAAAAGGCTGGAGCAGAGTTTATCAAGCTTATTATGAAATTTTATAGGAAGTTTCTCTGATGAAGGCCTCATTTCTCAAATATATAGGGAGCACAGCAAAATTTATAAAATTTGTGATGGAGTTTATTGTGCTTTAAAAAACAGACAGCTAGATGGAGTAGTAGATAGAGTACTGGCTCTGAAATCAGGAGGCCCTGAGTTCAAAGGCAGCCTTAGCCACTTTAGCTCTGTGATTCTGAACAAGTCACTTAACCCCAATTGTTTCACGAAAAAAAAAGTAAAAAAAAAACAACCTTAAAAAAAAAAAGAAATAACAAGGTAGATGGTTTCAGAAAACAAACAAACAAAAAATCATGTTGAGACCTATATGAACTGATGTGAAGTGAGAAGAGTCAGGAGATCATTTTGCACAGTGACAGCAAAGTTTTGATTATCAACTGTTAAAAGATTTGGTTACTCTGATCAATACAATGATCCAAAACAATTCCGAAGAACTCATGATGAAAAATGCTATCCACTTTCAGAATGAGAAGTGATGAACTCTGAATTCAAATTGAAGTACAATTTTTTCTGCTTTTTTTTTTTTTTCTGACATGGCTAACATGGAAAAATGTTTTGCATAATTTCACATAAATAATTGATATTTTGTTTCCTATATTGGTGGGACGGAGGAAGAAAAATTTAGAACTCTAAATTTAGAAATAGAAGAATATTAAAGTAAATATATAATAAAATATTACCTAGAAAAATAAAAGACAAGGACATTGCCCTTGGTTAGGAGATTTGGAGCTCCCTTAGATACAGTGTCCAGTTGAGCCTTTAGACCTACTGAGCTTTTATTGTAAAAACTGTGAGTGCTATTTCTGGTATGTTGTGTTATAAATAGGATTTTTCTATAGTGTAGTGTTATTTTTTTGATCTTTAAATCACTAAATCTTAGTTTCCTTATCTGAAAAATAGGGTCAAGAAGTTAAAAACATTGTGGGGAATTTGTGAATTCTGATTTTGAGTGGGTATTGACAAAAAGCCTTGAATCTGAGGCAGTTTCTATGTGTGAAGTAAGTCCAGGATACCATGTTATACATTATAAAAATGAACTTATAGAAAGATAACTTTAATATGTTTCCAAGTTTTACCTAGAAATATATAAAGACTGCTCTTTTCCAAGAAAGTAAAATTTTAAAACATTAAAATTATTTTCTGATTTGAAGAATATGTTACTAAGTTCTTTCCTTCTTTTTTTCAGCATTGGTGCTAACTTATTGTGAACTAGGTAATAATGTTTAAGTACTGAGGTGAGAGGAGTCATTTGAACAGAAAGCTTTCTATTCTGTCCATTTGTTATTCAATCACATCCTATTCTTTGTGATTTCATTTGGGATTTTCTTGGCAAAGATATTAGAATGGTTTGCTCTTCTCCAGCTCATTTTATAGATGAGGAAACTGAGACAAATAGGGATAAGTTACTTGCCCAAGGTCACAAAGCTAGCAAGCATATGAGACAGATGTGTCTTACTGACCCCAGGCTTTCTATCCATGGCACCATCTAGAGAGGATAAATATTTTAAGATATTCCCAGTGTTCAATTGGGCTAGGACTGAGAACTGAGACCTACAAAAGCTGATCTCATACCTGACATAAAACAAAGCAGTTTAGTCTCTTTGAAGTATATTCTGCACTTAGTTTGTTCTCACATAATGGCTGCACATTATCCCAGGAGTGGCTTTTATTCTGTGTCTTTGTTGGCAGCTCAACGCTCAGGCTGTTTCATTGTGCATAATGATGGGAGCGGGGGAGGCAGTGCTCTGTGAATAAGACTCTGAGTACATGTTTAAATTAATGAAAGACCTTTCAAACCCAAATTGCCCAGTAATCTGTGACATGAAAGGCTTTTGTGTGTGTTTTTTAATACATCTAATGCTCTTTCTTTCCACTAAAGTACTGCTCTGATGCCTCTTTGGGACAAGCAGATGAGCCAAGGTTCTCAAAAAGGCAGATCCTAGCATGAAATAATGGCTACAAGTACAACCTAGGTGACATATTGTGTCTCTGCCCCCTGAGAATGAGCTCATCTCATTGCAGAGGTTCATTTCCACCAAAGGATGATGATGTTGATGTTGATGTTGAAGATGTTGCTGTTGATGATGTTAATGATGATGGTGGTAGAGGAGGTGGAGGATGGTGATTATTATCATTGATCAAAGTAGCTAATGCAAAACTTTAGGATCATAACAGTTAGAATTGGAGATCAACTCAGATTATCTAGTTCAATACATTCATTGTATAGAAGAGGAAATCAGGGCCCCCAAAGTGGAAAAATGGATGTGCCTTAGGTCTCCTAGGCAGGACAAAAACTGAGTTAGTCCTCTGACTCCAAGCCCAGTACTTTTTTCTACTATACTATTACCTATATTAAGGCAGGGAGAATTTACAATTAATATCAGGAGAGGGGCTAACATGGATGCAATGGCATCCTTAGAAATAGTGAAAAAAGGACTTGAGAGCTTAGTTATGATATAAATTTTTCAGTTATCATGTCTGGAGGTGATAATAAAAATAAAGCAAAAAAAAACCCCAAAACATAAAATAATTTAAACAAGAGGCTTTACAGAAAGGCAGAATCTGGGTTGAAAGGGATCTGAGAAGGCATAAAGCATGCTTAATTTATGCTTCTCTGTCCCTCCCTTTCTCCCTCCCTCCCTCCCCCTCTCCCTCCCTCCTTTGTTCCCTCCCTTCCTTCTTCCCTCTCTCCATTTTTTCTTTCCTCCCTCCTTCCCTTCCTTCCTCCCTCCCTCCTCTCCCTCCCTCTCTTTCTCCCTTTCTCCCTCCCTCCTTTTCTTTCTTTCTTTCTTTCTTTTTCTTTCTTTCTTTCTTTCTTCTTTCTTTCTTTCTTTCTTTCTTTCTTTCTTTCTTCTTTCTTTCTTTCTTTCTTTCTTTCTTTCTTTCTTTCTTTCTTTCTTCCTCTTTCTCCATATATATATATATATATATACATATGCATGGATGCACATATATATCTATATCTTCTCTGTTATGTTATTTCTGGGAACTGATAATGGGGGCCCTTTAATAGAGAGAAGGCAGTTACTGACAAGAGAATACCCACTTTCTTATTAAAGATGTCCTATGAATGAAACTTTCAAGCATGTCTGGTGAGAAATCATGTGTCTGAGAGCCTGCCTAGTGAAGTATAAAAGGTTCATTATCAGAAGATGTTCTCTTAGGGTAATATAAATTGTTACCATATCTTAACATAAGAAGAATAAACCTCAATAGCACCACTCACATTCTAACTGGAATGCAGATGGTCACTTTTTATAAACATCTCTCAGGATTGTCCTTTTATTGAGTCCTGATTGGACTTTTGACATAACATTATGTTTCAAATAACAGAATCCCTGGTAAGTAAGTGGAGGAAATCTTTCTTCTCCCCATTTTTGGAAATCGACCTAATGTGTCGATGACCCAAGCTCAGAGCCTTGTCTTCATGGATGGTTGGAGGAAAAACTAGGAGATATGCAATGGTATTGCTAAAGAATAGTGTGAATATCTTTCTATGGCATTTATACATGGTACAGAGAATTGGAGAACATGATATAAGAAAAGGCTGCTATTATTCCCAATTTGTTTTGAGAATCAATGATATCAATGAAACAAGGATGGAATTCAGGGTTGAGAGATCAAATGCCAAAGCTAGAAACAAAAGACAAAGAATATGGGAGAAGGTATTGGGCTTAAGAAGTGAATGGAAACTGAGTATCACAGCATAGCAATGGTTCAGAGCTAGGTAAGCAATTAGGAAACAGAAATCTCTATCTCATACTAGAGAAAAGAGGACTTTGAAATTTGCATATAGAGAGGAAGCTTCTTAGATCCTTCTTGCTAGACAGATAGACAATGATTGCCTTTACAAAATGAGACTTCAACAGAAGTCATCCTAATTAGAATTAGAAAGAGAAAGAAAACTAAGAGTAAAAATTTGAAGATACAAAGAAAGGAGGAAAAACAAGGATTATCCAAACAGACTACTATGGATACATTTTCAAAGACTGTATTGACTAGATTAGATTTTAAAAAGTTGTGAAAGGAAAATGGATACAAAAGCAATTGACAGGATGAATTCACAAACATGGCACTACATTGTAGGAACCGTATCAAGGATGTTGAGCTTAAAAAGTAAGCAGACATCGGTAAGAAAAACTAAACTAAGGATAGCAATAAGATGGCATGCATGAGCACTCATACATGCATGTGTATTTGAGTGTGTATTCATTATTGCTTTATTTAAATTTACTTTAATAAAGTTTTGTCTAAAATAATTGAGAACCTTAGGGACAGAAATAGCATTTACTTCATTGCCCCATTGGAAATCTTTAAGTTGAGGCAGATGACCACTTCTCACATATGGCATGGAGGAAATTCTTGCTCATTACAATGGAATCCTGACTACTAGTGTCCAAACTTGTGAATATGTACTATGTTCTCTGCCTGATGCTAACTTATATGAATGCTTTAGAATCCTGCTTTTGGAAATGTGTGATAATTTTCAATAAATGAATCCTGTCTTCAATTCCAGAACATACCTGGGTTTTCCATGATTGTTTCCTCTATGATTACTGGGAAGTGCCTTTTAATTGGTGAGCCAGAATTGGGAGAGCATATAAAAAGCCCCAGAGATGGAATTGTAAAATTATATGATCATTTTGGAGAGCAATCTGGAATTTTGCCCAAAGAGTTATTAACCTGGTTATACCCTTTGATCCAATAACTTGTAACAAACATAGAAAACAACATATAGACAAACAACAAATAGACACATATTGATTTAAGCAAACGATTAAGGGGAAAAGGAAAAGAACTTATATATTTTAAAAATAGGAATCCTCTGGTGTTGACAAAGAACTAGAAAATTCAGGCATACCCATGTTGGGGAATGGCTGAATAAACTGTGGTATATGATTGTGATAGAATACTATTGTGCTATAAGAAATGATGAACTCAATGATTTTAGAAAAAAAAACATGAAAATACCTGAATGAAATAATAAAGAACAAAATAAGTAGAACCAAAAGAATATTGTATACAGTAACAGCGGTACTATTTTAATAACAACTTTTAGTGAATTGATCATTTTGACATTATAGGTACCCAAGTTAATTATAAAGGACAGATGAAGAAAGATGCTATTTGCCATTAGAAAAAAAACTGATAAATAGAATATTTATGAAATAATTTTACATATACATTTATTTGTTTTTAATGGTAGATATCTCCAAAGAGGGAGAGAAAAAAGAAATTTATATGATAGTTTTATTATACATTTAAAAAGAATTTCAAGCAGTACATAATTAATTTGCAGTTTCATATGTAATCATTTTTTTACCATACTATGTTATGAAAATGCTTATTTTATTCCATAAATTCAAAATAAATTAAAAAAATAATTTTTTCTCCTGATGTTAATAAAGAAAAAAATTATAAGCTTTCATGTAGGGAGATAGTCTTAGGGCTCCACCCAGGACACCCTGTAGCCTTGAATACAAAGTACTGCTGATTTTTGCCTTGTGTTTCATTTTCCCTTCTAGGTGAAAGAGTGTAGGAGGTAGAAACTAGGGACAACTTTGTGGGTTTTGAAAAATAAAAAGGTCTATAAGAAGTCTAGCTCAGAGAAGAATGCAACCCAAGGAATGCTCTATGGGACCCAATCCAGAAATGGACTGTTCAACATCCAAGATAACATGTCTTACACACAATGTAGAGATTCTTTTAATGACTGTGCTATGCTTAAAAATTGGGTTAATATTTAGTGGCAATCACTAGTTTTGAGCCCAAACTTCCCAAGTACTGATTTGTAGAGGAAAGAAAATGTCTAGTTTGAGGGATTTTTTTTTGTACTTTGGGTCTTTTTAGTAAATATTCCTGTGTTAAAGGCAATTGATGTTAATTGCTAATTAAGGATATTGAGGTAATATCAACTGGTAAGATTACACTTGATCAGTTTAAAACTGGTCATTAATATTGGGAAAAACAACCAGAATGGGAACTTGAGCTAATGACATAGGAAAAGTTCTGTATCTTGGGGCAGGAGTGGGGGGTGGGGTTTGATTCTTGAAGCCTGAGAAGGAGATGTAACCAGTTGCATTCTGGGGATCAAAATTACTAGAGTCCATGGGGGTTGAGGGAGTAAAATGCAGAGTTTTGCTATACTCCAAATATGAACTGCACTGGTCACTAAGGATCCCTTTCAACTAACTTTGAAAATTTGTTATCTCAAATGTTAGCACAAACTAAAGACAAAGTTTTTTTTCATTTTCTTTCCTGTTTCCTTCAGTTAGGGAATTGTTTTGGAGAAAAGTCTGTTTTCCCCAATCAGGTTGAGCCCCAGATGAAACGCAAGACAAATCATGAGCCGACAGTGGGATGAAAGGAAGGGAATTGGAGAGGAAGGTATCTGCTTATTGAGATCCTGCTAGACCTTCTCACAGAACTTTTGTTCAAAGTTGTTCCCTTGATATTCACTCCTTTCCTTATTTCTCTTTCGGCATCTTCCTCTGCCATCAAGTTTCAGGACAGATGTCAACTCCTCTGTAAAGTCTCCTTTTATTTTTCATTTTTCAATTTATTTTGTATTACATGTTATGTACATGCTTAATTCTTTCTCCTACCCACTCCAGTAGAATGTAAGCCTTTTGTTTTCAGAATTGAATTGTTGAATGGCCCTCCTCTCCCTCCCTACTGAACCTCACAACTCCTATTTCTTTTCATTCTTCTCCATCAGCTTCCTCTTTCCCTCGATAATGCTCCTCTCTGCCTCAAACTCATTCTGTCCTTCAATATTATCCATAAGCACCTTCTTCATTACAGAATCAGTAAAACACTGTACACATCAACGACAACACTGTATGATGAAGAATTATGAATGACTTAGTTATTCTCAGCAATGCCACGATACAAATATCATTATACAAGAAATGATCATCAGGATGATTTCAGAGAGGCCTGGAGAGACTTACATGAACTGATGCTGAATGAAATAAGCAGAACCAGGAGATCATTATACACAGCAACAACAAGATTATAAGATTATTTAGTGATTAATTCTAATGCACGTGGCTCTCTTCAACAATGATATGATTCAGGCCAATTACAATGGTTTTGTAATGAAGACAACCATCTGTATCCAGAGAGAGAGAGAGAGAGAGAGAGAGAGAGAGAGAGAGAGAGAGAGAGAGAGAGAGAGAGAGAGAGTTGTGGGAACTGAGTATGGATCACCATATTGCATTTTTACTTCTTGTTTGCTTTCATTTTGTTTTATTTCTCATTTTTTCCTTTTTGATCTGATTTTTCTTGTGCAGCATAATAATTGTGAAAATTATATATTGAAGAATTACATATGTTTAACATATATTGGATTACTTGCTGACTAGGGAAGGGGTGGGGAAAGGGAGAGAGGAAAAAATTTGGAACACAAGGTTTTGCAAGGATGAATGTTGAAAATTATCTATGCATATGTTTTGAAAATAAAAAGCTTTTAAAAATGCAATGATCCAAGATGATCCTACAGAACTAATGATGAAGCATACTATCTGCCTCCAGAGAAAGAAATGATATAGTCTAAATACAGAATGAAGTATGTTATTTTTCATTTTCTTACTTTTATTCTTTTTCTTTTATTGAAGTCTTCTTGTACAAAACAACTACTATGGAAATGTTTTACATGATAGCACATGTATAATCTATATTTGCTTACTACTTTGGGGTGGAGGGGATATATTGATGGATAGAATTTGGAACTCAAAAATAAAAAGCCCCGAATATTAAAAATTGTTTTAGCTGGTAATTGAGGAAATATATATATGTATACACATATACATATATAGACAGGTATATATATATACACATGTACATATAGCTATACACACACATATATGTGCATAAGTACCTTCCTCTACTCTTTTCATCCCAATAAGCTCCCCCACCTCCTCTGCCCCTTATAAGTTCTTTCTTCTCTTCCACTGATCCCCATAAGATTCCAATATTCTTTGTTCTCCTCTACAAGTCTTGTTCTTTCCTTCCTGCTTATTGTCTTATACACATACTTTTGCTCTTACTCCAAGACCCCTATCTCTGCCAGCTCAGTGACCCTGGAGTTGCCATAACTCATAATAGAACTTGCCTGGCAGCTGCACCAAGA
Organism: Antechinus flavipes; assembly: GCF_016432865.1. Taxonomy (NCBI): domain Eukaryota; kingdom Metazoa; phylum Chordata; class Mammalia; order Dasyuromorphia; family Dasyuridae; genus Antechinus; species Antechinus flavipes. The sequence goes on along the minus strand of NC_067399.1, from coordinate 218,186,880 downwards.
GACTTCTTCACTTATACTGCTCTGTGCCCTGTTCCTTTGAACATCTGTAAGAAAAAAAGCTTCCCAAACTTTGTTGCTCACAGCATCCAACTGCTAATTGGGCAGAATAAGTCGTTAAAGATAGTTTACCCTGTTAATTATGCTGGCTGCTTATCAAACCCTATTAGTAATTAGTTTCCTAAAGATAGCAACATTATCAGAGAGGAAGAAAAATGGTAATTGCTGTTATCTTCCCAGGCCAGCTTTGTGCCAGCTCCTAAAATAAAAACAAGTCCATTCTGGCAACTAAAAAATTTCTAAAGAGTCTTGCACCAGGTGCTAGGGAACCTGGGTTCTACTTCTTACTGGTTGGGTGACCTGTACTCTGAGTCTCAGTTTTACTATATTCCAGATGGGCATGATAATTGCCTTGTAGGATTGTTGGAAGGATCATACAAATTAAGGGGCATGAAAATAACTGTGCAAATGTAAGGAATTTTTATTTATCAGTAACCTGACTATGACTGCACAATGACCATTATTGGCCAATGAGGTTCATGCTTTCTCACATAAGAGAACAGAAGTCCTTTTGTCATTGTTTATTAGCATTCACAAATTCCTATCTCATTAATTCTTGAAGAAATCTGACTCCAGCACTTGTTAGTTGTCACTTTCTCCTTTGGACTTCTGTTTTCTCATTTTTAAAATGAAACTAGTGAAACTTCTATTACCACCTGAATAGAGATTTGTGTGGAAAATACTTTGTAAATCTTAAAAAATTATAGAAATATGAGTTATCATTATCTTCCCATCCTCATTCCATCCTGCCATTTTACAGAAATAGGACTATAATTCCAATTGTTCTCTCCCCCCACCAAATCTTCCCACTGATACAGTATTGAGCAGCACAAAACCAAACACATAGATCAATACTGAAAGAAAAAATAATGCAGGTGAATATTCCTTATATTTAATCACGTAAATGAATGAGTTATTGTAATATAGAATTACCCAGGGAATTTTATGGAGGAGAAAACTATGGGGTAAGCAATGCACATATTATTATTTCCATTTTATATAGAAGGAAACTGAGGATCAAAGAAGCAAAGCAGGCTGATCAAAGAGTCAAATCTGGGAATCAGATTCTGATCTGACTTCAAGTCTGGGACCCTTTCTATTATCTCACAACCACTCTCTGTCTCTATCTCTTTGTCTGTCTGTCTGTCTCTGTCACTCTGTAGCTCTCTGTCTCTCTGACTTTATTGTTGCTTATTTATTATTTCTACATTTATTTTTGATAATGACTAATAAAGGATAGGAATTAAAAGGGAAGGGAAAGGGAAGAGAACAGATATTAGGGAATAGAAGAAGAAGGCTAGAGAATGAAATAAGGAGGAACTAGAAGGAAAAGGAAAAGAAGGCAAAGAGAGAGAAGAGAAGAGAAGGAAAGGGAGAGGGAAGAGAAGGGAAAACTATATACCCATTTTACAAATGGGGAAACTAAGACAAAGAGAAGTTAATAATAGTAAGAGCTGACATTTATAGCACTTACTATATGGTACTAAGTTAATACTATGTAATACTAACAAGCACAATGCTAAGCACTTTACAATCATCACATTTGATCCTCACAACTACTTTGGGCGATAGGAGCTATTATTTCCATTTTACATGAGAGAAAACAGAGGCAAAGAACAGTTCAATAACTTGTTTAAAGTCATATAGTCAATGAGTATTTGAAACTGGATTTAAATTTGGATTTTCCTGATTCCTACCTTTTAAAGAAATAGGACTATAATTCCAGTTCTTCCTCCCCACCAAATCTTTCCATTGATACAGTATTGAGAAGCATAAAACCAAACACATAAATCAGTATTGAAAGAAAAAATAATGCAAGTGAATATTCCATATACTACATAGTTACCCCTTGGTATAGAATAACTTGGACATGATTTCAGAAAAAGGATACTAGAATTAATGGAGACTAGGAAAGGATTCTTGCAGAAGATAGGATTTTAGCTGAGACTTGAAGGAAGCCAGAGAAGCTAGAAGCAAGGACATTCCAGTATACTTTAAAGTACTAGAAAAACATGCAATGCTATAATAATTGTAATAGTAATGATATAATAATAATGACAATTGTAAGCATTTGCATAGTGCTAAGTGATATATTAGATAGGGAACTGAGCCTGGAGTCAGGAAGACCCAAGTTCAAATCTAGTCTCAGACACTTACTAGCTGTGTTACCCTGGACAAATCACTTAACTCTGTTTGCCTCAGTTTTTTCATCTGTAAAATGAGGATAGTAATAGCCTCTACTTTGTAAGGTAGTTGTAAGGATCACATGAGATAATATTTTGTAGAGTGCTTAGAATAGTGCCCAGTAGAAGGCACCATATAAATGCTTATTCCTTTATTTGATCATTTAGGACACACACTTTAGAGGAAAGGTTATGGTTTGTGGTCTTAGAAGAATTGGGTTGTTTTATTTATTCTTTATTTATGCTGTATGCCTTTAAACAAATCCCTTAGCCTTTCTGAACCTCAGTAGACCCAGAAGCAAAATGAGAAAATATCCCCTCATATGGATCAGCCTAAAAATCAATTTAAGACACTGAATTAACTTTTTCTCTTGATCCTCCTTAGTGACTGAGGTCACAAGTAAGGGCCTTTGAAATTTGCTTCTGGCCAAATGTCTGCTTCTTTCAGACTATACACTGATTTGGCGTGACTGAGATGATTATCACATGATAGGCCTTAAGGAAACCTTCAAAAGCAATATCCAAAACCCGCATGTTGCCTTCTGGACACTAGTCCTACTCTCTCATTTTGCAAATGAGAGAACGAAGACCCAGAGAAGTAATGTTTCTGTCCAAGGTCACTTAGGGAATATGTAGAAGAGAGGTCATTCAAACCCAAATCCTCTAGTTCCAGAGCTGGGGCTCCTTTGGTTTCCTGCAAAACTCAGCTTATACTCCTTCTTATACATAAAATCTTTTTAATCTTCTTTAACAACTTGTTTGTCCCCCTGAAATTATCTTGTACTTAATTTGAAAATATTTTACATATATATCACATATGTATATATCATGTTTATGTATGTATACATACATCACATTGTCTCCTCCAATAGAATATAAGATACTTAACAGCAGGAACCATTTCGTTTTTGGTTTTATAACCACGGTGGCTAGTACAGAGCCTAGCACACAATTGATATTTAACAAATGTTATTGGTTGATTGGCTAATGGATATAACATATAACCTCTCTATATTGCTTCTGATTCTTACTACAACCTCTCTATATTGCTTCTGATTCTTTTTCCCATCTGTAAAATGGGGATAATAATTGTTCTTGTTGTTCAGTCATTTTTTCAGTTATGTCTGACACTTCATGATTCCATGAAGCAAAGAAACTGGAGTGGTTTGCCATTCCCTTTTGATGAGAAAACTGAAGCAAACAGGATTAAATAATTTGTCTAGGTTCTCGTCAGTGTCTGAGGCTAGATTTGAAATCATGAAGATGAGTATTGCTGACTTCATTTCTGGCACTTTATCCACTGTTCCACTTGCTTGTATTATTTAACTTTCTAAAGGCAATCTAGCTTAATGGAAAGAGAGGGAGATGGAAAGAGTTGGGTTTAAGTCCCCTCTCTGCCTACATTACTTTTATGACCCAAGATAAAATAGTTTCAGAGAAGTTGTTGACCTATCTACATTGGTGGAGGGAATTTCCTCATCTGGGAATTATTAACACTAATGAACTCATTCCCTATCCTTCCTTTTTCTTTGAGGTATTATGAAGATCAAATATAAAAATGAATTTAAATTGCTCTTGAACCCTAAGCATAATATAAATGTCAATTTATCAATATAAAAAGCTTACTATGTACCAAGTACTGTGTAAAGCACTAGAGTCAGTTATAATACTATTGTCTAGCCCACATCTTTCTATCATCCCCAAAACAGCAAGAAAAACTTTTAAATGCTTATAAGAACAACAACAATTTACACATCATTAAGAATCACATCGTTAAGAAAATCACATTTGAAATATTTCACAACTCTGATCATTTCGATGACAATCATGACTCCAGAGAACTAAAGATGAATGATTGACTTAACCGCCTGATAAAGAGGTAAGGGACTCCTACTAAACATCGAGAAAGACATTGTCAAACTTAGTCAATTTGTGGATTTGTTTTGTTTGAATATTGCTCTTTGGTTCCAGTCTCTATCTCTGTGCCTAAAGAAATGGTAATTCCCTTAATAGCAACATAGCAACAATTGAACTTAGCACCCAGTTAGCAAGAATAATGAATTAACATTTGAAATTAACAGATGCCACCTCTTCTCCCTCTGGAAGAGAAATGCCAGGTCAGTTCTTCCTGAGCTGGGTCCCACCATATTCCTCCCTTCCCAGTTTTAACTTTGTTCCAAGTGTCCCACAGAGCTGATGTTCAGGGATTTTTGCCTTCCCTTATGCAACTCACTGTTTATATAAATGACTTAAGACAAATATGTAGATATTACAGACATCCAATTTGCACATGAAACAAAGCAGAAAAAGAGAGTCAATGGATTGTATGTATAAATGAGAGTCTGAAACAATTTAAATAGATTAGACAAATCAAGTAAGACTGAAATAAAATAAAAATAAGTATGAAATACCGGTATATATTCAAAAAATCACCTATATAAATATAGAATGAGGCAGATATGGATCAAAATCAATTTATATGGAAAAGTCCTGGGATTCTAGTGAATTGCATAATTAGTATGTCAATAAATGTGATAGAACAGCCAAAAGAAGCTTATGCCATGTTAGACTCTATTAATAGGCATCTGATATCCTAAACAGAGGAAATGCTAGTCCCACTGCATTCTGTCCTAATGAGACCATACCAAAAATATGACATTCATAGCAGTTGTGTAGGAAAAGATTTGGGGTTACAGTGGGCAAAAAACTAAAAATAGGTAAAGTCACATTAAGAGAGGCATAGGATGCAAAATAAGTTTTTCTGTACTTGACTCAAGTCTGACCACATTTGGAATCTTGTGTTCAGCTCTGGGGACCATATTTTAGGAAGTCTATTGAGTAGGATTACCAAAACAGTAAAGGTACTGAGCATAGTGCCATGCAAAGATCCGTTGAAGAGACTGATGATGTTTTGCTTGGAGAAGAGAAGAATTGGAAAAAATGAGTAAAACTTGTAGATATACAAATTTAGCCTTGATATTGTACAAATTATATTTAATTATTTATATATGAGTGAATAAAAAGTGAATTTAAAAAATAAACCAAACCAAAAATAGTTAATACTTAAATACCAAATAAAATACTTAAAACTTAATATTTTCCCCCTAAAAACTTCCTAATTCTTTTTTTTTTAATTTAATTTTATTTAATAATAACTTTGTATTGACAGAATCCATGCCAGGATAATTTTTACATGACATTATCCCTTGCAATCACTTATGTTTCGTTTTTTCCCCTCCTTCCCTCCTCCCCCCCCCCCCAGGATGGCAAGCAGTCCTATATATGTTAAATATGTTGCAGTATATCCTAGATACAATACATATTTGCAGAACCGAACAGTTCTCTTGTTGCACAGGGAGAATTGGATTCAGAAGGTAAAAATAACTCGGGAAGAAAATCAAAAATGCAAATAGTTCACATTCCTTTCCCAGTATTCCTTCTTTGGGTGTAGCTGTTTCTGTCCATCATTTCTCCAATGAAACTCAGTTAAGTCTCTTTGTCAGAGAAATCCACTTCCATCAGAATACATCCTCATACAATATCGTTGTCGAAGTGTATAATGATCTCCTGGTTCTGCTCATCTCACTTAGCATCAGTCCATGTAGGTCTCTCCAAGCCTCTCTGTATTCATCCTGCTGGTCATTCCTTACAGAGCAATAATATTCCATAACATTCATATACCACAATTTACCCAGCCATTCTCCAATTGATGGGCATCCATTCATTTTCCAGTTTCTAGCCACTACAAACAGGGCTGCTACAAACATTTTGGCACATACAGGTCCCCTTCCCTTTTTTAGTATCTCTTTGGGGTATAAGCCCAATAGAAACACTGCTGGATCAAAGGGTATGCACAGTTTGATAACTTTTTGGGCATAATTCCAGATTGCTCTCCAGAATGGCTGGATTCGTTCACAACTCCACCAACAATGCATCAGTGTCCCCGTTTTCCCGCATCCCCTCCAACATTCATCATTATTTTTTCCTGTCATCTTAGCCAATCTGACAGGTGTGTAGTGATATCTCAGAGTTGTCTTAATTTGCATTTCTCTGATCAATAGTGATTTGGAACACTCTTTCATGTGAGTGGTAATAGTTTCAATTTCTTCATCTGAAAATTGTCTGTTCATATCCTTTGACCATTTATCAATTGGAGAATGGCTTGATTTTTTATAAATTTGAGTCAGTTCTCTATATATTTTGGAAATGAGGCCTTTATCAGAACCTTTAATTGTAAAGATGTTTTCCCAGTTTGTTACTTCCCTACTAATCTTGTTTGCATTCGTTCTGTTTGTACAAAGGCTTTTTAATTTGATATAATCAAAATTTTCTATTTTGTGATTGGTAATGGTCTCTAGTTCATCTTTGGTCACAAATTTCTTTCTCCTCCACAAGTCTGAGAGATAAACTATCCTATGTTCCTCTAATTTATTTATAATCTCGTTCTTTATGCCTAGGTCATGGACCCATTTTGATCTTATCTTGGTATGTGGTGTTAAGTGTGGGTCCTTGCCTAATTTCTGCCATACTAATTTCCAGTTATCCCAGCAGTTTTTATCAAATAATGAAATCTTATCCCAAAATTTAGAATCTTTGGGTTTGTCAAACACTAGATTGCTATAGTTGACTATTCTGTCTTGTGAACCTAACCTTTTCCACTGATCAACTAATCTATTTCTAAGCCAATACCAGATGGTTTTGGTGACTGCTGCTTTATAATATAATTTTAGATCAGGTACAGCTAGACCACCTTCATTTGATTTTTTTTTCATTAATTCCCTTGAGATTCTCGACTTTTTATTGTTCCATATGAATTTTGTTGTTATTTTTTCTAAATCATTAAAATATTTTCTTGGAAGTCTGATTGGTATAGCACTAAATAAATAGATTAGTTTAGGGAGTATTGTCATCTTTATTATATTTGCTCGGCCTATCCAAGAGCACTTAATATTTTTCCAATTATTTAAGTCTGACTTTATTTGTGTGAAAACTTTTTTGTAATTTTGCTCATATAATTCCTGACTTTCCTTTGGTAGGTAGATTCCCAAATATTTTATGCTATCAACAGTTATTTTGAATGGAATTTCTCTTTGTATCTCTTGCTCTTGGATTTTGTTGGTGGTGTATAAGAATGCTGAGGATTTATGGGGATTTATTTTGTATCCTGCTACTTTGCTAAAATTATGAATTATTTCTAATAGCTTTTTAGTAGAATCTTTGGGGTTTTCTAGGTATACCATCATATCATCTGCAAAGAGTGATAGTTTGGTTTCCTCATTGCCTACTCTAATTCCTTTAATCTCTTTCTCGACTCTTATTGCAGAGGCCAGTGTTTCTAATACAATATTGAATAATAATGGTGATAGTGGGCAACCTTGCTTCACTCCAGATCTTACCGGGAAAGGTTCCAGTTTTTCCCCATTGCATATGATGCTTACTGAAGGTTTAAAATATATGCTCCTAACTATTTTAAGGAAAAGTCCTTTTATTCCTATGCTCTCAAGTGTTTTTATTAGGAATGGCTGTTGGATTTTATCAAATGCTTTTTCTGCATCTATTGAGATGATCATATGGTTTTTGTTTGGTTGGTTGTTGATATAGTCAATTATGTTAATAGTTTTCCTAATATTGAACCAGCCCTGCATTTCTGGTATAAATCCTACTTGGTCATAGTGTATTATCCTGGGGATGATTTTCTGTAATCTTTTTGCTAATATTTTATTTAAGATTTTAGCATCAATATTCATTAGGGAGATTGGTCTATAATTTTCTTTCTCTGTTTTCAGCCTACCTGGTTTAGGTATCAGTACCATATCTGTGTCATAAAAGGAGTTTGGTAGGACTCCTTCAATCCCTACTTCTTCAAATAGTTTATTTAGCATTGGAGTTAATTGATCTTTAAATGTTTGATAGAATTCAGATGTAAATCCATCTGGTCCTGGGGTTTTTTTCTTAGGGAGTTGATTGATAGTTTGTTCTATTTCTTTTTCTGAGATAGGAGTGTTTAGGATATTTACTTCTTCCTCTGTTAGTTTAGGTAAGCTATATTTTTGGAGGTATTCTTCTATTTCATTTAAGTTGTCGAATTTATTGGCGTAAAGTTGGGCAAAGTAACTCCTAATTATTGCTCTAATTTCCTCTTCGTTAGTGGTGAGTTCTCCCTTTTCATTTTTAAGACTAACAATTTGATTTTCCTCTTTCCTTTTTTTAATCAGATTTACTAAGGGTTTGTCTATTTTGTTGGTTTTTTCATAGAACCAACTCTTAGTTTTATTAATCAATTCAATAGTTTTTTTACTATCAATTTTATTGATCTCTCCTTTTATTTTTTGAATTTCAAGTTTAGTGTTTGATTGGGGGTTTTTAATTTGTTCCTTTTCTAGCATTTTTAGTTGCAAGCCCAATTCATTGACCTTCTCTTTCTCTATTTTATTCAAATAGGCCTCTAGAGATATGAGATTTCCCCTTATTACCGCTTTGGCTGCATCCCATACATTTTGGTATGATGTCTCATTATTATCGTTTTCTTGGATGAAGTTATTAATTATGTCTATAATTTGCTAAAAATATGGAACGCTTCACGAATTTGCGTGTCATCCTTGCGCAGGGGCCATGCTAATCTTCTCTGTATCGTTCCAATTTTAGTATATGTGCTGCCGAAGCGAGCACAAACTTCCTAATTCTTAAATACTGTCCCAAAGTGGAATGAGGTGCCTTTAGAGGATCTTTATCCTTTTTTGTGTTATGGACCCCATTAGTAGTCTAATGAAATGTAGGCCTTCCTCCAAATAATATTTGTTGTCTACATTCATTTAAAATCAAAAGAGATATGAAATTGCAATTAGAGGTTTGTGAAAATAAAGGTGCAATTTTTTTCTCACCCAAGTTGTTAGATCCATCAGGGTCTATGTGCTCTAGGTTAAGAGTTCATGCTTTGGAATTAATGGATTCCCTCTTACTAGAGGTCTTAACTGGATGATGAACCTTCGTTGGATATATTGTGGAGGAGATTGTTGTTTAGGTATTCATTAGACTAGGTGACCTTTGTAGCCCCTTTCAACCCTAAGATTCTGTGAGCACTTACCAGTCAATAGAGAGGCCTTCAAGAGAGAAGGTCTCAGTGATCATTTATTGGAAATGTTATACAAGTAATCTATGAAATAGTAGTTGGGCTAAATGGTTTTTAAGGTCTAACACCTTACTCCACTGGTTCAAGCAGCTCTGAGTTCTCATGAACTTGAGTTCAAATTGCAGTTATTATTATTTTTTTAATAGAAATTTACTCATCTGGCTTGCTTTGCCCTCATCTAGTTAGAAAATGGAAGTTCTGAGATCAACACAGGTTTTAGTGTCTAGCTGTTCATCATACTAAAAGACTGAGGTGAGGAACAGCATTGAAACAATTAAACATGCAATTGGGCAAGAAATGAATAGTAAAGCACAGAAGTATTATCAGCTAACATTTCAAGAATGAGTTTGATCTCATTCTCTTTCCCCAGCAGAGTAATTTGAAAACTGAATTGCTCTGAGACTCACAGCTCTGATAGAGTAGAGTAGTGTTCCTCTGAAACCAGATGGAGGATTGGGAAACTAACCTATGTAGCATCTGCATCTAGGATGCTATCATTAGGCATTCTTCACATCTCTGCTGCAAATTAGAAGTTTCTTCCCTTAGTCCATGTGTTCCCTGAGAGGATAAGGCTCTTCTGGTTACCTGGACATGGTCGCTGAATTTTCAGATAACCCTCAAGGTTATCCCAAGAGGATCATGAATCTTAGCTTTGCTCTATTAAAATTCTACCTTCTCAGAAATCTCTATACTCCATCCCTACCTGTGCTGGGAGATTATAATCTCAGAGGAGATGGAATAGTTTTCATTCAATGAGTATCTGTACCCTGAACCCAAACATCTTTGCCATGGTTGTGATAACTACCTCAGTATGAGGTGATTTGCTTCCTTGTCCAGCATTCTTTCTCTTTGGAGATTCCCTATTGATCCGATGGGAAGTTCCCACAGAAGTTATTGTTCCTCGTCAAGATCATTTCCTTTTTATTTCATCTTTTTTGAGGGAAAATCTGCAGCAAAATTTTAATCCATCTTCTATTTTTAATTTACCACTTTTGGTTGACTGCTTATTTTTATTCAGAATGCAGTTTCAATTAATGTTCCAAGATTGCTTAAAAATACCTTGGATTTGGATTTTTATTTGAGCTTATTTCAATTTTAGGAGTTTATCTTTTTTCTTTCTCTTCTTCTTCCCTTTTTCCCTCCTTTCCCTCTCTTTCTTTCCCTTCTTCCTTCCTCCCTCTGGAAATTCAAGAAAGAAAAAATCACTACCAATTTCTTTTTATAAGCCAGTGCTACTCCCAGTAGCAAGTTTTCTAACATAAGTCTGAACTGATTCACAGTGGCCAGTATCTAAAAGGCATCAAAGTTATTAGAAACCAATCTCTATATCCTCTAGTCAGAGTGACAGTACTCAAACTCATGCTCTGTTGGAAAGTGGATGCTAGATTCTCCAAAAGAAAAAGAAATAAATGCCCTGTAGTTTCTTTTAAAACATTTAGTAATGGTGTTTTATTTTTTCAATTTTTGATATTCATTTTTTAATAAAAATTTTAGTTCCACATTTTTCTCCCTTTCTCTTAACCAGAACAGTCAGCAATCTGATACAGGTTAAACATGTACAATAACTTTAAACACATTCCCATATTAGTTATGTTGTAAAAGAAAAATCAGAAGTATAGTGAAAAAAACAGAAGAAAAAAGTGAAAAATCTGAACAAAAGGTAAAAAAGCATAAGAAGTTAAGTGAAAATATGTTTTAATTAGCATTCAGTCTCCTTAGTTCTTTCTTTGGATATATGCCCTATAGTTTCAAAAAAGTTGATTGAAGATTTTATCAAACTGATCAGAGATTTCACTGATTAATAATACCTTTCTCCTCCAAATGGGGAGAGAATTATTTAAACAAACAGAATATCATGGCTAATAATAAAAATAATTCAAAGAAGAAATCACTTGGGAGGAAAGAGCAGAGCCCCAAATCTTAATCTTAGTCTTGGTTTCATCTATTCCCTTCCAGTGTACTTGACCAGAGAACTTGACCTTGAGCTTGTGAATTTTGGGGGTCCAGAGGGCTTTTCATATTCCCAAGGCCATCATGACAGCATCCTGAAATGGCTGTTGCAATTTACACTGGGACAAAGGCAGATTGGATACAGATTATAGGCTCTGTAAAGAGCTCAGCAGGAAAGCTGTATCATATCTAAGGGGAACATTTTGAAAACTTCTATAAAAGGTCTTCCTGTAATAATGAGTTACTTCTATGCAACATGTGATCTCTAAGCCCGAATCTACTTTTACTTAAACTTTTTATACACTTGTGGGAGAGTGTGTCACAGATTTTTTTTAAAGGGCAATGTTTTATACCAACTGTCTCTATTATACCACTTTTGTAAATATCTCTCTATGAAAGCCAATTAAAACTGGTCAACTGATAATCCACTAATAATTATGGCAGGTAACACACAGCTGGGAGCTTATGAATTGTACCATTAGAAAATAACCCTTCTCCTTGTGCAAGGACTGTTTCACTTTTGCCTTTCAATCTCTAGTGGCTAGCACTAGTAGTAGACACTTAATAATTACTTGTTGATTGATTACTATAAATTAGGAGTTATTATGTTTGTTTACATGAATTCCCCATTTAAATTACAAACTTCTCAAAGCAAAGGTAGTAGTGTATATTTCTAGTCTATCTCCCCAAGTGCTTTTCAGAGAGTTGGTGTATAGTAAACATTTAATAAATGATGGATGAAACTCTTTCTAAGTTAGGTAAAGCCTGGAGAAGAGCAGCACTAACCAGCAATTGAGAGAATGGGGGTGGAAGCGAGGAATGATTTATGAAGAGTGATTAAAAGGACGAAATATGCCCAGCTTAGATCAACGATGACTAAGTGAGATGATTAGAATTCAAATATTTGAAAAGTGTAAATGCCATGAAGGGAAAGGGAACTTCATAATTTGGTTGACAGCTGTCTCACCAGGAGGAGATGAGATGAACACTTCCACCCATCCTCCTTAATGATTCCCAAAGCATATTGGGACCTTATTGGGACTGCATAGATCTTAGAAGACATAGGATGCTACAGTTGAAAGAGAGAAAATTAAATCAACTACTTTATAATCATTTTTTCCCACATGGGGAAAAAGAGATAAAGATCAGGGAAATGATTTCTATTATCTCTCACCGGGAATCCAAAAACATAAATCAAATAGACTCTACTCTAAAGAAGCTCATATTCTAGGGATAGAATAGTTACATGGTGGAGTGATGGGGCCAAGAAAAGGGAGAGTTCCAGACCAATGATTTTACTGATGTAGGGAATATCTAGTGAAGAAACTTACTCTATCAAAACAAATCAGCAACTATTCTTCAATTTATAATTTTAAAGAGTTGCCTTGGAACACTGAAAGTTTAAGTAATTTGTTTAAGTCAAACATCCAATATATCAAAAGTTGGATCCCAGTTGACCAAGATCTGATCTTCCTGATTCTGAAGTCAGCTCTCTACTACTTCAATATGTTACTTTTCAACATGAATACAGATAAATATAATATAAGATAATCTGAAGAAGGAAAGAACACTAACTAAAAAGAGAGATTAGGGAAAGACTTCTATAGAAACAAGCTCTATATGGTTGAGCAAAACCTTTAAGGAAGACATGGATTCTGAGTGACAGAGATGCAGTGAAGTACATTAGCCATAGCAGGTTGCCAGTACAAATATATAGAATCCAGAAATGGAATGCTATTTGGAGAATAGCTACCAGTCTAATTCTACTTGTCAATCAATTAATCAATCAACAGACATTAAATACTTCTCTATCCATCTTAATTCCACCTCTTTTAGGAAGTCCTTCACAGCTATCCTAGCCCACAACCAAATGTCCTTCTTCAGAACTCTAGCAATCACTATAGTTTCTGAGCTACTACTACATGTAAGACTTAATGTTTTACATCACTAAGTTGTATTCTCCTTGTTATTTGAATTCTGGCTAACCTATCACTGTATTAGTGCCAAGAGGAGGAACAAGGAAAAGGTAAAGCTTATTGTTCTAAATGGACAAGACAATGGTAATTAGAATCATTATTTACTCTCAGAGTTGGACTCCAACCTACTTTTCTAGAATTATTTCACATTGTTCCTCCCACAATCCTGGCCAACTACTTTTTCTGTAGACTCAGCATTCTCTCTCCTGGCTCTCTTGCTTTTTCACGGTCTGCCCTTCATTCCTAGAATGCCCTCTTTCCTTGCTAGCATCCTAGATATAGATCTGAAAGACCTTTGAAGCCATCGAGCTCAATTCTCTCTCATTTTATAGATAAAGAAAATGAGATCCAGAGAATATAAGTGACATGCCAAAGATCACACAGCTATTAATTATCCAAGGCAAGACTTGAACTGAGGTCTTCTTGACTTCAAACCCAGAATTCTATTTCCTCTGCTTTCATTGTTCTCTTTAGAATTAGTCTTCATCTTCCTTAAAGATTCAACTTAGATGCCATTTTCTACAGGAAGTCTTTGCTAATCTCTCTGATTAATAGTTGTTCTCCATTCTACCTAAATTGTATTTATTTAATTAAATATTGCCTTCTCTTTCCAGTATGTAAGCTCTTGGAGGACAACTGTTTTTTCATTGTAAGTTCATTATCAGTATATCTAGCACAAAGGGTTCTTGATTTTCTCAGCCAGTACATCTTGATCTTTACAAACCTTTCCCTACCTGCTGGTCAATTTGAAAGGAAAAAAATCTTGAGTTTATTATGTATATATACACAAGAACAAATTAATACAATGATGTAGTTATGTGTCATATATTGTCATATCATCTTGACAAATTTGTCTTATTTTTTGGGCATATGGATTTATCTTTCAGGTTGGTAGGTCTCCCTGGTTTAGTATAAGAGCTTTCCTTCTTTCTTCCCTCCTCCCCACAGAGAGACAAAATGAAAAGAAAAGGAAGAAGTACAGGAGTAGTAAGAAGAAGGAGGAGAACAAGGGGAAGGAAAGACAGGAAGAGAAAGAGGAGGAGGAGGAGAAGAAAGACAGAGAGAAGGGGAAAGAGAGAGAAAAAAGGAAAGAGAGAAAGAGAAAGAAACAGAGAGAAACAGAGAGACAGACAGAAAGAAATGGAATGAAAGACAGGGAAAGAAAGAGAGAAAGAGAATGAGAGAGAGAGAAAAAGAGAGAGAGACAGAGAGAGAGAGAGAGAGAGAGAAAAAGAAAGAGAGAGAAAGAGAGAGAGAGAGAGAGAGAGAGAGAGAGAGAGAGAGAGAGAAGAAAGAGAGAGAAAGAGAGAGAGAGAGAAGAGAGAGAGAGAGAGAGAGAGAGAGAAAGAAAGAGAGAAAGAGAGAGAAAGAGAGAGAGAGAGAAGTAAGGAAGGGAAGGAGAGAAGGAGGGAAGAAGAGGGAGAGAAGAGAAAGTGGAGGAAGAGCACAGAGACAAAGAAGGAGAAAGACAGAATGAGAGGAAAATGGAGAGAAACCACCACTACATCACTGCAGCTACTCTATTTTCAAGAATACAGTTTTCCAATTTGTCAGTTCTCAGTTTCTTGAAGGTGTGAATGTGTGAGAGGAAAGACTCTTTTAAGTTCAGAGTGCTTTCTCACTTTTCTGACCTAAGATTACACTTACAGTTAGTTTCCTCTTCTCTCAAAGGTTTGTGGGGCATCGAGGGGTGGGGAAGAAGGGGAAAGGGTTCTTGTACTAGATCAAGCGTTTTTAATCTTCAGGAAATTCTGAAAGTTGATAGTTTGAAAAAAATCATATTTTGAGAGTAGTTGCAATGATATAATGATGGTTTTTCATTGTCTACTTCTCAATCTCTCTGTCCCTCTGCCTCTTTCATCCTCCACTTTTTCTTCTGGACTCTCTTCAGCCCCTCCTCTTCTTCTTCTGTTTCTGCCTCTCTCTGTCTCTGTCTCCCCCTTTTCTCTTCATTCCTCTTTGTCTTCTTTCCTCCACTTTTCATAATGACATTGATGGCCATGTAGACTATTCTTAATTATGGGGAAGGTTGTAAATTAATCTTCTGCCCTATGTTCCAGAATAAATAGATCTTGATGTTCTGTCTTTGGGCATTTCTTCCCTCTCTGCCTTTAAATGAATCAATTCAGATCAGTTTTGCTAGGGAAATGAAAAGCAACTGATGAAAAGGAGAAAGATCAGGGCAGCAACTGAAATGTCTGTAGGGAGTGAAGGGAGAAAAAAATTATACAGGAAGCACTTGTTTTTGTTTGATGGCTCCTCTCATAGGACTGCCAGATTTCTTTAATTTATAAAATTCAGAGTTTGAAGAGAGATCCCAGGGATCATCTAATCCAATCTCCTTATTTGGCTGAGGCTTAGAAAAGGGAAGAGATTCAAACCTAGTTTCCTTCCTTAGGAACTAGGGCAGGACTAATGGATTTTTCTTCCAGGGTGCTAAAATTTATAGGTCATTTAAACAGTGCTTATACTCATTTAGAAGCATAGAAACAACTGAGCTTAGATTTTAGCAAGAATAATTAGTTAAAATAGGAAATACCAGATGGTATGCACTTCCTTTTCTCTCATTCCAATTCCTGACTTCTATGCCCCATATGAGTTGATATCCACTGTCCCAGAGTTTTTGTCTCTTCTTTTCCTTCCCAGACCTGCAACAGAATTTTTCTGAAAATTTTGTTTTTGTTGTTTGTTGATCATTCACTAGGGCACATTTTGCAAGGTTTGATTCAACAAATATTTATTCAGTGCCTTTTATTCTCCAGGAAGCTAGGGGCAACTAGGTGATGCAGTGGGTAGAGTGTTGGACCTGGAGTTGTCAGGAAGGCCTGAATTCAAATCTAGCCTCAGTCACTTCCTAATTGTGTGGTCTATTCTGTTTGCCTCAGCTTTCTTATCTCTAAAATGAGCTGAAGAAGGAAATGACACACTACTTCATTATTTTTGCCATAAAAACCTCAAATGGGGTCACAAAGAGTCAGACAAATTACTGATCAACAACAATAAATATTCCAGGCACTTTCCTAGATATTGAGGATTCAACTACAGATAAAAAATGTATTTCAGGTGGATTTCATGATCTTACTCTAGAGTGGGAAAAAATTTACTACTGGTCTTAGCCATTTTCACTACATCAAGCTGCTTTACTTATTCCTCATATTGTTGTCTCAGCATCTCAGAATTGAAGGACAAGGAAGGAGGGAGAATCTGGACACCAGGGAGTATATCTAGCAACTTCTTGTCTGTCCTTATTAGCGACTTACAGATTATGATTTGAGAGTGATATAATTCTCGAAAACAGTCCCAGAGGGTCATAGGATGTTAGCCACAGAAGAGTGGATCCTTGGAGAGAATCCAGCCTGGCAGACATATTTTACTCAGGAGGAAATTAAAACTCAGAAGAACAATATGTCTTGCCAAAAAGTCACATAATTAGTTAGTGACAAAGATGGATCTCCAATTCAGGTCTCTTGACTCTTAGTGCTGGGCTCATTTCCTTATACATGGCTGTTTTCCTCAGTTTACTCAGAATTACTTACTCAGATGCTCTGGTTTCTACTATAGAAAGTAGAAACTGAGAGCAAGTAAGTAAGAGAACAAAAGGGCTTAGCCCTGGTGGCAACTAGTTATTTTTTTTTCCATTAAAACAAGTATTGTCTTCCTTATCTTTGGGTGATCTGGGGACCTGTAAAGGAGACTTTTTTTTCTGAAGGGTTCACATGGGAGTCAAGGATTCTACTCCACTATTGAATTTGGCTCATTTTTTTTTGAGGATCTTGGAAGAGAACTGCCTAACTATGTGAATCAAAATAAGTTTTATTAGATCCTCCTCTATTCCACACACTGCATTAAGTGCTTTACAAATATCTCATTTTGTCTTTATAACACTAATCCCCATTCTATAGTTGAGGAAACTGAGACAGAGATTAAGTGACTTGCCCAAAGTCACATTCTAATAAATGTCTAAGCTCAGATTTAAATTTCCTGACACTAGGCTCACTACTTTGCTTCTCTGTACCATTCCATTGAGTCCTAAGATAGTTACTGATGGGATTCTGAGTATTTTCAGCAAAATTGTAAGAAGAGCTTCTTATTAGGAGGAAATAACCTTGAATTACCCTCTAAATACATTTAGGTATATCAGTTCCATTCACCAAGGATTTCATAAGAATGGGCAATAAATTAATTAGCATATTAATAAAATTATAAAATGCCATTCATGGGAGAGAGGGACATGAAAAAGTTATAATACATGATTGCTGCTTCAATCTAGAGTAGCAGATGAATAAAATAGATAGATGGATTGATAGATAAAATATTTATTAAATGTTTATTGTATGTCAAGCACTTGCTAGATTTGCAAATTCAAGGAAACAAGGTGATTCTTTCCTTTAAGAACTTACATTCTAATGGGGAAAACATCACATGCAAGGGAGCTAAAGTAGGAGGTGAGACATGAAGCTAAAAAAGTCAAGGGCGAGTGAGTCTAGCCAGAAGTGAAGAGAACATAGTTGGGCTTTCTTCAGGTTTCTCCAGAGTGGAAGGAGGCTGATGAGGAGATGAGAAAGTCTAGACAGGAATGACTTATTAACAAATAGGTGAAATGTATTAATTACATAAGAATGGTAAAATAAAACAAAGTCAGCATGTGAATCTCTTGAGTCTTACCAAACTGTACTACAAAATTGGCAAGGTAGAGTGGTGGGTCTGACGTCAGAAAGACTCATCTTCCTGAATTCAAATCTGACTTCAGATATTTGCTAGCTGTGTGACCCTGGGCAAGTCAATCCTGTTTGTATCAGTTTCCTCATCTATAAAATGAGTTGGAGAAGGAAACACTAAATACTCCAGTATTTTTGCCAGGAAAATTATAAATAGGCTCATGAAGAGTCAAGCATGACTGAAAACAATCAAATGAACTATAATAATTCTTTAACTTGATATTTCATCTTCTACCACTATATATTTGCACAAATATATAACAACCCTCTGTGCCTGGAATTTATTCTTTTCTTAATTTGTCAGACATGTTATATTTTATTAATATTCATCTCAAAAGCTTCTTTCTCACATTAAGCCTTCTTCATTTCTCTCAATTGATCAAAGTATTTCTCCTTAAATTATCTTGTATTTACTGATTTGTGTATAGTTTTTAACTGTCTACATCTGTCTTACCTCCCAAGTAAAGTATAAGTAACTTAAAGGTAAGTATTGATTTTTCCTTGTCTCTGAATCAAAATAAGCATAGTGCCTTGTCTAAGGGTTTGTATATAGTAAGAAGCCTTACAAATTTCCAGACTATAATCCTTTATTGAATGAAAAGAAATGAATTGATTTGGATTGAACTGAATATAAGATTGGAAGAAAGGAAAATCCATTTTGGTTGTGGAATTGGAGGAGGCTTTCTATTGGAGGTAGCCTATGAATCAGAAGTATTTAGGTTCTAAAGCTAATCTTGAGGTTAGTCTGGAGAAAGCAACTGCCATTCTCTTTCATAAAATGCATTTCTGTGACCTTCCCAGGAAGAACATAATGGATTGAATGCACTAGGCTCTCATGAATGACCTTTCTTACTATCATTAGAGAAAGAGTGAGAGAAGCTTATAGTTGAGATTGTTTCAAGAACAATCCTAATGCTTTATGAAGAAAGGTTTTGAGCAAAAGATGTGACTCAGTCATAGTTGTGCTTTGGAAGATCAGTCTGGTAGCCTGTGTAGATTGAATGTTTCTTCTACTGAGTAAGCACCTGCTTCTTCCATTAATTTATCTCCCCTGCTCACTAATGTTCTTTTAGAAGAGCACTGTCAGAGTTTTTATCTTAGAATCAGAGAATTTCTAGCAGCAATTTACCTTATTGTCCAAATCTTATTTTATAGACGAGAAAATTGGAGTCCCAGGAGGGAAAATGATTTGCCAAAGATCACAGAGGAAGGATTTGAACATGAACTATGTCTGTGTTGGGAAGAACAGAGGATATGGGGCAAACAGTTTGTACCAGGAAGAATGGAGGAATAGGAAATAAAAATAGGGAAAAAAGCATAATATCACTAACGTGGAAGTAAATGCTTCTTCCCATAAACCACACAATTTCTTTCTAGCAACAATAAGATAATGAAGAATAGCCATCGATATTCCTGAGGTAGATCAATGGACTGGGAATCAGGAAGACCAGAGTTCAAACTGGGCCTCAGACACTTACTACCTGTGTCATTCCAGATAAGTCATTTAATTTCATCTGTCTCAATTTTCTCATCTGTAAAATGGGAGAAAATAATAACGTGTGACTTCCAAGGTTCTTGTGAAGATCAAATGAGTTAATGTAAGTAAAGTACTTTGCAAACTTTAAAGTGGTATATAAATTCAGGTAATTATTTATATCATGTAGAGTAGAAAGAACATTTGGTTTGTCAAACAGTAAGCATTTAAGTGTCTACAACATACCAGGCACTGTATTAGTCATGGAATCGGAAGATCTAGGTTGGAGTCTCCACTCTATTTTTATCTGGGTAATCCTGGGCAAGTCTTTTGAATCCTTGTCTATACAAAGGGGTCAAAATCCTTGATCTGAGGACCTCACAACCCTGTGGTTGTCAAGAAGATCACATGAGATGACTTGATCTTCTAGGTAAGTCTATGAATAGAATATTTTCTCATTGTACTGACGTCATTGTTGAATGCCTGTGAAATCTGGACATTATACCAGCTCCATGCCAGGAAACTGAATCACTCCCATTTGAATTGTCTTTGGAAGATTCTGAAGATCACCTGGCAGAATAAGGTACCAGATATTGAGGTCCTTTTTCAAACTGAACTGCCGAGCATTCAAACTACTGCAGAGAACACAACTCTGATGGGCTGGCCACATTGTTTGAATGTCAAATGTACATTTGTCAAAAAGATTATTTTATGAAGAACTCACACAGGGTAAGTGCTCACAAGGTAGTCAGAAAAAGCCATCCAGGAACACTCTCAAGGTCTCTCTTAAGAACTTTAGAATTGATTGTATGATATGAAAGAGTCTGGCCCAGGACCACTCAGCATGGTGTGCCCTCATCAGAGAAGGGGCTGTGCTCTATGAGCAAAGCAGAATTGAATTAGTTCAGAAGATGCTCAAAGTTAGAGAAGCCTCCCCAAATGTTCCTAGGGATTATTTGTGTCCAACCTGCAGCACAGCATTCTGAACTCAGATTAGTCTGATCAGCCAGTCAGACACATTATAACCTGATTGTAACATAGTGATATCACTTTGGTCCTTTTTGGGAACGAGGGACAACAACCGAGCATTAACATTTTTACTCTCTGGTCTTTTTATATCTTCAGCATTCATCCAAGGACCCATCCTCATTTTTGGTACCCAAAATATTTGTTTGTTTGTTTAAAAGAACCTAAGGAGTTCACTGACATTTTATACAGAGGCCAGAAAATAAATGGTGGGGTAAGAAGATAGTTCTTTTGGCAATATGATTGACTAACTTCTCATGATTCAGACAAGTTATGGGAGAAATATCCCTCACTAACTTCATGTGGTAAGTTCCTGCTGCCAAATATACCTATCATCATATAGAAATCATAGAGATTAAAAACCTAAGTTCTTCAGTTCAGTTCTCAGCTGCAAATGGTACCAGAGAGCCAGGGTAAGTCTACCTTCAAATGCTGGTAAGGCAGCTTCCCAATCTGAGCCTGTAGCTGTCCTGCCTTGGCTAGGGAACAAATCATGAATTCTTTCTCAAATAGGTGATAATTGAGAACTTAGGACTTGTGGACCCAAGCATTTCAACTTAGGAGGAACTTTTTGACAAAGACTCTTAGTGAATAAATGAGTGCCAAGGATTTAACTGAGGCAATAACAATTAATCCCCTCTCTGCAGGACTATGATTAGCCTAGGGACTTTTGCTACTGATTAGACACTTAGCACAACTATTACTCATAATAATTATAGTCATCGAAATAATAGTGCACCCACATATGTCTATAGTTCCTTGTACTTTATGAAGTACTTTCAATTTCTAATACTTTCTAGTTGTACCAAGAAAGGCTTCTGGTGTGAGGTAGTCTATGAACTAAGCTTTGAAAGAAGTCAATCTGGAAGACCTCAGGTCAAATCCTGCTTTACATATTTATTAGCTGTCCTATCCTGAGCAAGTTATTTAATATTTCTCTCCCTCAGTTCCCCTATCTGTAAATGGGGATAATAATGATACCTACCTCTGAGTGAGGATCAAATGAATTAATTATGTAAAACATTTTGCAAAGCATAAGGTGCCATGTAAATTATATTATTGCTATTTGTAAATAATTAATTCTGATACTTTTTTAGTATTTTTAAAAAATAAAAACACACTCTTTTAATGTCAGTAAGTTTGAGGTATAGTCCTTAAATGCACATTGCCTAGGATGCACAAATGCTATTTCTTGATTCTGGTCATGGGTATAGGATTCAAATTTATTTCTGCTAGTTAATCCCAATCAGTTTCTTTCATTTACTATATTTACATTTCTCCTATTTTGTCCTCTTTACTCAGTTAAGAAAAACAATAAGCTATCAATGTTGCTGCCTTTTGCTCCTTTTTCTACAAGATAGACTTTGATCTGCCATTTTCTACTAAGAATCTACACATTTAAAGTGTTGTCTCTAATATTAGGAACAAACCTCCGCAGGTTAGTGTAGTAGAAAAACAATTGAACCCTTTCAAGCTCTTTTATTGTTGCCCACAAATGCAAGTTCAACAGGTATTTCTGTCTTTATTGTATATATCCTTAATGCCTTTAAATTAAGGACTACTGGAGACAGCCATGACCTAGTAAGGTTTGAAAAGTCAGAACAGGAAGCCAAGAGGCAGGGGTTTTACCAGCCAGGTTTCATAGCCAAGCAGCCCACAAAACCCCAAGAAATAATATGGGAGAGCTAGCCCAATGGTAGCAGAGTGATAGCATCCAACTGTTCTGCTGTTGGTATAAACTCAGTGGGGTATATTCTATGTAGAAATTGCTTTAAATTTGAGCCTCCTTTCCCTAGGGACTTGGATGTGAGGCAGAGTACTTTCTCCATTGTCCAAGGAATTAATGAATTAAGAAAAATGGTTGTACTTTTGCTGTTCCTGTATCTTCTCAGGAAATATTCATTTGTAAAAGCCTTAAAAAAAAAAATCAGAACACTGAGTTTTGAAGACCAGGGTTGGAATTCTCATTCTGTCACTTCCTACTGATATGATTATGGTATACTTTCATATGTAAGACACTAGATCTAAACATACCTTTTTGTGATGTTCACCTATTGTTTCTAATTATAGATCTCTGTTTTAGCAGAACAATTTCAATTCCTCTTTCACATATTTGATGCTCTCACCAGTTGTGGTCTTCTCTGATCTGAATATCCTCAATTCCTTCTGTGGAGAACACCTCAGCCTTTTTGCTATGATGACTAGGACTAGGATATTTTCTTTTTTCTACCTCAAAACCAGCATGTTCAAAATGAAACTTCTATGCTCTTCAAACCTGTCCCATTTAGACTTTCCCATTACTGTCAATGGCATCACTGATTTCTGTGTTATTTAGATTCGAAATTTTGGAGTTATCTTTGAGTTTTCTTCCTACTGAACCTAAATAGTTATTCATTTACCCAAACCTATATATTCTGTCTCTGAAGTATCATTTCAAATCACCTCCTCTCTATTCCTGACATAATCATTCCAGTCCCAGGCCTCATTGCTTTTACCCTACAAGATAGCAATGGTCTCCTAATTGCCTTCTTGTTTCCAATTGTCCTTTATCTAGCTGCCAGATGAATTTTTCAAGGACAGATGTGATTTTATCATTCCCTTGCTCAAAGACCTTCAAGATTCTCCATCAGCCTGATATTCAAACCCTGCTATAATCTATGCTCAACTAAACCTTCCAAACTATGTCATGCTACTCAGCCTAGTCATCATTGTTCTCCAAAATGGTGTCATCCTTTCCCACCTTCATGCTTTTTCTTACACTATATCTAGAGCATCCTTCTCTTATATCCTGCTTTTTCTACAATTCCCGTTCCATCTCTTCTTGGAACTAGAAATCATGTTGTCATTGAAATAATACACAATATTAAGGCTCAATTCAAATGTTATGGTATCTCAGATTCTACAAACCAAAGTGATCAGGAAAACCTGAGTTCAAATCCAGACTCAGATACTTCCTAGGTGTGTGAGCCTGGGCAAATCACTTAACCCCTGCCTAAAGCTGGAGAAAAAATGGCAAACTCCTCCAGTATTTTTACTAAGAAAACCATGAATAATTGCTCCACGGGATCACAAAGAGTCAGACATAATTTACCAAAAAACAAAAACCTCCAATTAAAATGTAAGCTCCTTGGGAACATTACAAGCTATCTTTACAATACCAAAGTACTCTGTAGACACTTAATAAATAGTTTTTGAATCAAATTGAATACACATGTTACAACAATGTATTACCATTTTAAGCTCATCTAAAAGCGATTTTGTTTTATTCCTGATTATCTTCCCTTCAGTTACTAGAACCGAACTGGATAGGCAGTAGGTGCTCAATAAATGTCTGATGATTTGGAAAACTGAAACAGGGATGGTTTTCACATTCTTTTTTTTTTTTTAATGACATTCTTTAAGGTTAGTCTCTAATTTGTGTTTAAAGGAGAGATCTTTTTTTTTTTAAATTTTATTTTATTTAATAATAACTTTGTATTGACAGAATCCATGCCAGGGTAATTTTTTACAACATTATCCCTTGTACTCGCTTATGTTTCGTTTTTTTCCCTCCTTCCCTCCACCCCCCCCCAAGATGGCAAGCAGTCTTATATATGTTAAATATGTTGCAGTATATCCTAGATATAATACATATTTGCAGAACCAAACAGTTCTCCTGTTGCACAGGGAGAATTGGATTCAGAAGGTAAAAATAACTCAGGAAGAAAATCAAAAATGCAAATAGTTCACATTCGTTTCCCAGTGTTCTTTCTTTGGGTGTAGCTGTTTCTGTCCATCATTTATCCATTGAAACTCAGTTAGGTCTCTTTGTCATAGAAATCCACTTCCATCAGAATACATCCTCATACAATATCATTGTCGAAGTGTATAATGATCTCCTGGTTCTGCTCATCTCACTTAGCATCAGTCCATTTGGTCTCTCCAAGCCTCTCTGTATTCATCCTGCTGGTCATTCCTTACAGAACAATAATATTCCATAACATTCATATACCACAATTTACCCAGCCATTCTCCAATTGATGGGCATCCATTCATTTTCCAGTTTCTAGCCACTACAAACAGGGCTGCTACAAACATTTTGGCACATACAGGTCCCTTTGCTTTTTTTAGTATCTCTTTGGGGTATAAGCCCAATAGAAACACTGCTGGATCAAAGGGTATGCACAGTTTGATAACTTTTTGGGCATGATTCCAGATTGCTCTCCAGAATGGTTGGATTCGTTCACAACTCCACCAACAATGCATCAGTGTCCCCGTTTTCCCTCATCCCCTCCAACATTCATCATTATTTTTTCCTGTCATCTTAGCCAATCTGACAGGTGTGTAGTGATATCTCAGAGTTGTCTTAATTTGCATTTCTCTGATCAATAGTAATTTGGAACACTCTTTCATGTGAGTGGTAATAGTTTCAATTTCATCATCTGAAAATTGTCTGTTCATATCCTGTGACCATTTATCAATTGGAGAATGGCTTGATTTTTTATAAATTTGAGTCAGTTCTCTATATATTTTGGAAATGAGGCTAAAGGAGAGGTCTTAACTGGATGGAATTTGGTGTAATATTTCAACTTCATTTATCCCTTAAATTCATCAAGGAGACTCAGCCATATGTGATGAAAAAGACTGAATTGAGATGGCAGGGCAAGGTTTGAACCTAGATCTTTTGGCTCCACTAAAAATAAGTTCAAACCTTGTCTTATTCCCTACTACCTGTATGATCTTGGGCAGGCTGCTTTTCTGCATTTCATTTATTTTCTCCACAAAAGGAGATGGTTGTATTAGATTTTAATTCTTTATTGTTCCAAAGTCTCTGCTCCCATCTAACTTCTCAGGTTTTTATTAAAAGGAAAATGCCATTTTCCAGATCAAAGCAATTCTTCAAAGGTCTTGTATTATAAGCATTTGCTAAATGAATGGAAAGTCCATTTCCTTTACCTCCATGCCTGGACAACCCATCATAGAATTTTGTAGCTGGGGAACAGGATATCTGCGGAACAGAGGATTTTGGTTTAAATTATTATCCAGCTTCTTATAATCTTGGGTCTTTGGCTAACCATTCTCTCTCTGAATTTCCATTTTCTCAACTGTATAATGTGAAAGTTGATCTAGATAAACTCTCAGAATCCAGGAAAGACCCAAGACCTAGGATTTACATAACTTTAGGCAAACCTAATTCATCTCAGAGCAGCAATTCCCTCCCTGTCAGCTGTTGCACCTGGGCTTTAGTCTTTGGTTTCTCAGAGAAGGGAATGAGAGGCTAGAGGAAAGGGTTGGAGAAAGGTTTTAATGAAGCTTCGACATTTCTGTGCTATCTCAACAAAACTGATAAGGGCTGATGGAATGAAATGTTGCCTTTTCTCACAGGGATTGCAGCTGTTTGGGTTTCCATGGTA
This sequence comes from Antechinus flavipes, assembly GCF_016432865.1. Classification (NCBI taxonomy): domain Eukaryota; kingdom Metazoa; phylum Chordata; class Mammalia; order Dasyuromorphia; family Dasyuridae; genus Antechinus; species Antechinus flavipes. Next base: position 218,160,974 of record NC_067399.1, on the reverse strand, counting down.
ACAGCTGGCCTAAGACCCCAGAAATATAACATCTTTTTAGACGCCAGAAATACAATTTAATAGACAGTCCCTTATATGATATTGGATTATATGGAATTAGTCTTTAATTTGAATCTTTTCACCCAAATATAGCAGGTATAGATTTCCTTTCTTGATACGAATTATAATACCAGTTCCCATTTGAAAAGATATTTTTAAAAAATAACACTTCTGTGAGATAGATAGCATAGTACCATTAGTTCCATTGTACAGCTAAGTAAAATGAAGTCATTACATTGCAAATCATCAAGCACGCTTAGTAATTCAATGTCCTGCTCGAAGACAACACAGTGTTTTGGAAAAGGCCTTAAATTGGGAATCAGCAGACCTGGGCTTTAGCTTCATTCTGTTCCTATTAGTTATATAGTCTTGGTCTCAAAGACTCAAAGACTAAAATAGAAAGGGTCTCAGATTACAGAATGCAGTTTGTTAAAACTGGAAGGAATCTTGAATGGTAGAGTGGGAAACCTTAGGACATAGAATGTCAGAGCTGAAAGGGATTGTTGAACTCAAGAAGACCTTAGCAATCAACTAGTTCAGTGGAATCAAACTAGGATTCCTATGGGCAACATAGTGGTTTAGAAAACCATGCATTAATATTATCTATGTTTTGTTATATTTCTATTTATTTGTATTTGTTAAATATTTCCCAATTCCATTTTAACTTGGTGATACAGGAGGGACACTTGGAAATATTTGGCAACAAACGACATTGCTAATTTTGATACCCCTGATCTAATTCAAACCTTTCATTTTCCAGGTGACAAATCAAAAACCTAGAAGGCTGAGTGATTTTCTCAGACTCAAATAACAAGTTAGTCCTAGAGGTAAGCCTTGAGCTGAGGTCTCTTGATTTTCAGTCATGGTTCATCATTCAATTTTAATAAAACTCAAGTAAAAAGCAATGGACAAGTTTTCCTTCAGTTCCAGTTCTATGGTCCTATGACCTTATGACAATATTGCTACCAAATGATTGAATTTAAAACATACATCTTTTCTTTCTGTTAATAATCACTAAATGTAGAAAGTGGCAAATGATGCATGTGGAATAACAATATTAGCTGCTTTTAGTTAACTATTTTGTTGGGAAGGAATATACTTTGGAGGAGGGCAGGTTGTTTAAATATTTGATAGATCTTTCAGTTGTATAAAGCAAGTATAGAAAAAAACATTGGTTTCTCTGAGCCTCCATTTCCTCTCTTCCTTTCTCCCACTGCATTGTAGGCTCTCATTAGATCATCTCTAAGGTTCCTTCCACCTTTGGTATAATTTGACAAACAGTTAACAATTGTTTACTATGTTTAAGTACTGGCCATCAGAGAAGATACAACCTTTAAAGAACACTGTCTGTTCTCACAGAACTTAATGATCTTGGAAGGAGATACCCCATAGAGACAGGTAGAGCCATCAGTAGTCAATGAATTCATTTTTTAAAAATTGGTGTTCTCTTCTTTAGTGCAGATTTCAATGTTTTCATGCCTTTTCATCCTGTGAAATCCTTTCCTGTCTTCCTATAAAATCTACTCTAGAGGCAACATTGTGCAGTGGGAAACCTTGATATTGAGACAAGAGTTCACATCCTAGTTCTGACACTATCTAGTTGCATGACCCTGGGCTGGTTATTTAACCTTATTTTTTAAAAAATCTGTGAAATGGATATAAATGATACTTGTACTTCTTATAACTACTTAATATGTACTTAACTACTTCATATGGTTGTTTAATAAGAGACGACTTTTTTAACCTTAAAATACTATAGAAATGGGGACTATGGTTTTTTTTTTTAAATAGAATCTGGCAGGTATCCAATATACTGGGGACCTTCTGAAATAAGTCTCATGTAAAATAAGATATGGAAAATACATGCAAGTAAATGTTATGGGAAATCTAAAAGGGAAAGATCTTTCATAGAGAACAAGGAAATCCTCTTGGAAAAAGTGAGCATTTATCAGTGAGTCAGTCAATAAGCATTTACTGTGAAACCAGCTTTTGTACTAAGCTCTGAGAATACAAATGTAAGCAGAAAGAAAGACAGTCCCTTACTTCAAAGAGCTTATATTTTAATGGGGAACATAGCATATAAAAGGAAATTGAGCAGAAAGTGGACAGGAGAAGGTGCCCAGAATGGGCAAGATAGAGATGTCATGATAGAGTAATGAAGAGAGGGCTGGCCTGGGGTCCTCCTTAAATAAAAATTCTGGGAGAAACTCATCACTCTTCTCCAATCTGAAAGACAGAAGGGACTGATAAAGTGTGACTTCCAAGTCTGACTCGGTCTTTCAGGATGATGAAACTCCTGATGATGAAGTTCCTGGGGACAGAATGAAAAAGTCCAAAAGTCTGAAGTCATAAGAATTCAGTGAGTGAAGAAGTGAGAGGAAGACATTCTAGGTCCTGGGAATGTCATGAACAAATGAATGGAGGAGGGAAAGCATTGGATATATATGGAGAACAGTAGAATCTAGTTTCTCTGAAACATAAAATATATTGAAAATATTATAATCATTTAAGGATGGAAAGCAAGGCTGCTATTAGATTGTGCACTTAGAGAAGTTTGAACTTCATTTGATAAGCAATTGAAAAATACTGAAGAGTTTTTTGAAGAGGAAAGTGACTTATGAAAGAACAAGTCTAATTTAAAGAAGAATAAAAAATATAACAAAATCAAAATAGATTGAGATATAAAATTCTAAGTGCAATCAATATGTTAATAAAACAGAGTTATCAATAAATAGGATCTAATTTTCTGCAGCAAAGCTGACTTCACATGAGGGGAACTGCTCTCTTTTGGGGTGTACAAAAATAGGAAGGTTAGCATCATAGAGGGAAGAAAATATGAATGAATGGAAATTGGGGATGAGGGCAAGCAAAAATTCCTTTCCTTCCTATGATTATGAAATATTCATTATTTGAGTCCAGCTGCATCTGCAAGGATAGAGATAGCAAACCAAATTTCTTTGGATAATAAACTAGACATCCTCAAAGGATATCTTGGTGGTATAAAGATACCACACAAAATTCCCTGGTGTCCACATGCCTCTTTCAAGGATAATAGATTTCATTGACATATAAATAGATCAGTGTTCAATAGGAAAACTGGATTTCTAGACAACTTATTACAGGACAGTTGAATTTCTAAACTAAGTTCAGAGACAAAAAAATCATGCTTAGGAAGTTTATAGGATAAAATTAATAATAAAGTCAATAAAAAAGACATAGGATGAGTCTGATTATTTCGGGAGAAAGTGGAGAGGCTTTAGAGATGAAAATAAATTGCCTAAAGAATAAGGAAACACCATCTGTTCTGAAGATAAATGAAAGGAGTTGACATAATTTAATTTTCTCAACTCAGTCAGTATATATTGAATATTTTGTCTGTCTTTCACTGTGCTAGGTGAGTAAATGATACAAATGAGAGAGTTTCTTTGTCTTTTCCCCTCATGAAATAATACTCAAAATATTGTGTTTTGTTCTGAGTACCACATCCTAAGAAAAACATTGATTAGCTTAAGTGCATTCAGAATGTAGTGAGCAAGATGGCAAAAGGACTGAATATCATGTGATATAAGAAAGAATATATTATTATTATTAGCAATTATATAATAATAATTATTATATTACATTTATTATATATTATAATTAGCAATATATTATTACTATTAGCAATAATTATCATTTCTAATATTTACATAGCATTTTAACATTTATAAAGCATGTGATCTTTTGTTGAAAACACAGAGAAAGTTTAACCTAAAAAAGAGAAGACTTAAAAAGGACATGTTAGGTGTCTTTAAGTATTTGAAGTGATGACTTATGGAAAAAAGACCAGAATGGTTTGCTTTGACCCCAGAGGGTAGAATTAAAAAAAAATTAAAAAAAGGTATCGGTCACAAAGAAGGAAGCTTTAGGGTAGAAATCTTTGTAATAATTAGAGTTATGTAGAAGTAGAATGATTTGCCTTGGGAGATTGTGGGCAGAGGTGGAGGTAGGTGAAACTTATTAGAAGAATTCAAGCAACATGTTGGATGACCCCTTATCAGGAAGAGGGAAAGGAGCCTACTGGTCAGGCACTGATTAGATTTGCCTTATTTAGTGAAAGAGAACCTCCCAGATTAATCTGAATTATGATTTTATTTTGTAAAATATAAGGGTATAAGTCTTAAAATGAGTCTTCAAAAATATGGAATAATGAGTTGACATTAGTGTCCCCATTTTTTCTGTCCTCCCACTCACCAAAGTGTTCAGTCACCTTCTGATTAGAAGAATAAATCTTCATTGCAAAAATAATTCATTCTAATCTGAGTCCTTTTAAGTATTTCCCTTTCTACATATTTCTGAGCAAATCAAAGGCAAGATAGTTAGGTCCAAAAGGGAACCACAGAATGTGAGAACTTGATTGACTTTTTCAGATTTTGTAGATGATTAGAACTCAAAAATATTAGAGATCACCATGTTCCCCGCCATTCTATTATTTTACAAATTAGAAAACTGAGATTAAAAGAGAAGTGACCTGTTTAAGGTCAATTTTTTTTTTTTTTTGGTAAGGCAGTTGAGGTTAAGTGACTTGTCCAGAGTCAGACAGCTGGTAAATGTTTGAGGCTGAATTTGAATTAAGGTCCTTGACTTCAGGGCTGGTACTCTACCCACTGTGTTGCCCAGCTGCCATTAAGGTCATTCTTAACTCATGGATAGTTACCCTTCTGCCCCTAAGTCCATCCAAAATAAACTAGTAAGAGAAAAAACTGAGTCTGTGCCTTTCCACCAACTCCATCACCAAACAGTTTTAAGAATATATTTCAACCTTTATGGGATTTATTTAGTTTCATATTTTGGCTCAGATGATAAGCATACAATCTGTTTTCCCAGCAGAATCTCCCAGTCCCCTCTAACTAGCAAGGGTAACTTTCGGAAAAGTTTGCTCATCTGGCTTCAACAGCTGTTCCTTTCCTCTCCTGCAGAGCCAGCCAGCTGGCCAAAGGCGATTATTTCATGGGTCACCTTACTCTAATCACACTAAGATCACCTGCTTCACATGCTAATCTTCTGGTTTTGTTCTTCATATCCTTTCATCACCAGGAAAAGCAGGCACTCTGAAAACTTAAATTAGTTACACCTGTGCCAGACTGTAATCTTCTTAGTCTCAGGGACAGTCTTTCATTTTATTAACTGTATCTCCAGTTATGGGAATTCTTGGCCCATATTAGCTGCTTAAAAATATTGAATAAGACTGGATTAGATAGGAAATGAATAATCTTTGTGTATCTGCAACTTTCTACAATCTTTTCCCTTAAAATCCATTTTGAACAAACACATTCTAATTTCTCATGTTTTTCCTCATGATCACTCCACCTTTGAGTCACAATATTCTAAGAACTCAATTTTGTATAGCATTTTTCAGGTTTACAAAATGTAACATGACTACCAATCAGAAAGGGGACAGCATTTTGAGGCTGCTCCAAGGCTGGATTTTCTTTTCCAGTCTCTCCTAACTCGTCTTTCCTACCCATAAAAAGGGGAGAATTTAGCTTTTATTGGTTATTGTTCAGTCATGTCTGACTCTTCACAACTCCTTTGGGGTTTACTTGGCAAAGGTTTCCTTTTCTATTTAATTTTACAGATGTGGAAACTGAGACTAACAGGGTTAAGTGATTTGCCACGGTTCACACAGCTAGTAAGTGTCTGAGACCAGATTTGAACTCATGAAAATGTCTCCTTAGCTCCAGATCCACTGCACCACACACATTCAAGTGTTCTATCCACTGCACCACACACATTCAAACTACACCATGGAATCTATCAGCTCATATATATATATATGTATGTATATATCCATGGTACAGTGGCTAACTTATCTGAATTGAATTTGGGAAAGCCTGAATGTAAATTCATCTTCAGACTCTTACTAGCTAGATAAGCTTGGGCAGTCATTTAGCCCTGTTTGCCTTAGTTTCCTTATCTGTAAAATGAACCAAAGAAGGAATTGACAAACCACTCCAGATTTTTTTTCCCAAAATACCCCAAATAAGATGATAAAAAATCAGATGTTCTGGAACAATTGAATAACAGCAACATATGTCTTTATTTTAATTAAAATTGATTTCTTTTGTCAATCTCTCAAGTGTTGTGCATTTAAAAATATTAGACTGAGATGGGAACATCAGCACACTTCCATAGGAATTCATGACGTAAGAAAAGCTTAAGAACCTTGCCCTAGAGGTTCTTCCAAGAAGTATGATTTTACTGAATTGTGACATTTTTGGCTAGGTAGAAAAAGAGATTAAGAAAAAAAGAGATGGTATGTGCCAAAATGTTTGTGGCAGCCCTGTTTGTAGTGTCTAGAAACTGGAAATTGAATGGATGCCCATCAATTGGAAAATGGCTGGGTAAATTGTGGTATATCAATGTTTTGGAATATTATTGTTCTATAAGAAATGATCAGCAGGAGGAATACAGAGAGACTTGGAGAGACTTACATGAACTAATGCTGAGTGAAATGAGCAGAACCAGGAGATCATTATATACTTCAACAACGATACTGTATGAGGATGTATTCTGATGGAAGTGGATTTCTTCGACAAAGAGAAGACCTAACTCAGTTTCAATTGATCAATGATGGACAGAAGCAGCTACACCCAAAGAAAGAACACTGGAAAATGAATATAAACTGCTTGCATTTTTGTTTTTCTTCCTGGGTTATTCTTACCTTCTGAATCCAATTCTTCCTGTGCAACAAGAGAACTGTTCGGTTCTGCACATATACATTATTTCTAGCATATACTGTGATATATTTAACATGTATAGGACTGCTTGTCATCTGGAGGAGGGGGTGGAAGGAGGGAGGGGAAAAGTTGGAACAAAAGTGAGTGCAAGGGATAATGTAAAAAATTACCCAGGCATGGGTTCTGTCAATAAAAAGTTATAATTATTTTTTAAAAAAGAGATAACTTTCCTATAGATAAAATTCTGAAATTGCACCCTACCTTATAATAGCAATTGTTTTAGTTTGCTTATTTCAGTTTACTCATTTTCCATACCACTGAGCAGGTAGTATGGATGTTAGGTAATATTATCTCATTTACACAGGGGAAAGCTGAAACTTAGGTAACTGAACCAAAATATTATGATTAGAAGATCACAAACTAAACAACCTTTTCAATTGTTCTGACTGATAGTGGATTGAATTGGGGAAGGGATTGGAAAGGGAAAGTTAGTTTTCAGAATTTACCCAGATTCAGGTACTCATAGAGTTATGACATGAGAAACTTGAAAGGAGTGTGAGGGATAAATCTGTCACTTAATTGATAGGTAAGAAAACTGAGACCCAAAGATAATTAAAACATTTATAAAGTATCATATCATGTTGGGCACACTTTTGGGGATACACATACAAGAAAGAATGATTCTACCTTTGAGGAACTTACATTAAAATAGGAGAAGATGACTCATAAAAAGAAGATAGAAATAGGAAGGAAATTAGGAAATATATTTCAGAGCAGCAGTGGTGTAGTGGATAGAACACCAAGTCAAACTGAATTCAAATATGACCTCAGACACTTAGCTGTATGATCTTGGGCAACTTACTTTACTCTATCCTGTTTCTTCATCTGTAAAATAAGCTACAGAAGGGAATGGCAAAATCTCTGCCAGGAAAACCCCAAATAGGGTCATAAAGAGCTTGTACAAAACTGAAACAACAACAACAACAAAAACAACATGCAGATGGTGAGTGTGAAGAGTCCAGGAGTGAATGAAGTAAAGGAAATGAATGAAGAGGGGAAGGGGCTTATTTAAGGTAACACAGAGTTGTCAGACTGCTAAGTGAACAGTAGTTGAGAGGCTGCATTAAAATTCCTTCTAATTATAGCAATATGATTTAAACACAAAGGGTGATACCATAAACAAAAAGGAATAATTCACCTGTCAGGTCATTGGAGAAGGGAAGAATTTATGATAAAACAAGAGATTATGAAAGGCAAATTGGATGATTTTGATTACATTAAATTAAAGAGGTTTTGTACAAACAAAAGCAATGCAACCAAGATTAGAAGAAAAGCAGAAAGTTGGGAAACAATTTTACAGTCGGTGTTTTGGATAAAGACCTCATTTCTCAAATATATAAAGAACTGAGTCAAATCAATAAGCTTAAGCCATTCCCCATTTGATAAATGGTCAAAAGATATGAACAAGCAGTTTTCAGATGAAGAAATTAAAACTATATGTAGTCTTGAAAATGCTCTAAACCACTATTAATTAGAGAATACAAATTAAAACAACTCTGAGTCACTACCTCACACCTATTAGATTGGCTAATACAATAAAAAAGGAAAAGAATAAATGTTGGAGAAGATGTGGGAAAATTAGAACACTAATGTATTATTGGTAGAATTGTGAACTGATCCAACCATTCTGAAGAGGAATTTGTAACTATTCCCAAAAGTCTATGAAATTGTGCATACTCTTTGATCTAGCAATATCACTGCTAAATTTGTATCCTAAGGTGATCATAAAAAAGGGGAAAGGATCCACATTTGCAAAAATATTTTTTGCAGCTCTTTTTGTGGTGGCAAGGAATTGGAAACTATGGGGATGTTAATCAGTTGAGGAATAGCTGAACAAGTTGTGGTCTATGAATATAATATAATATTATTGTTCCATAAGAAGTTATGGGCAAGCAGATTTCTTTTCTTTTTTTAAAATTTTATTTCATAATAACTTTTTGTTGACAGAACCCATGCCAGAGTAATTGTTTTTACAACATTATCCCTTGCACTCGGTTCTGTTCCTATTTTTCCCCTCCCTCCCTCCACCCCCTTTCCTAAATGGTAAGCAGTCCTATATATGTTAAATATGTTGCAGTATATCCTAGATACAATATATGTTTGCAGAACGGAACAGTTCTCTTGCTGCACAGAGAGAATTGGATTCAGAAGGTAAAAATAACCTGGGAAGAAAAACAAAAATGCAAATAGTTTACATTCATTTCCCAGTGTTCTTTCTTTGGGTGTAGCTGCTTCTGTTCATCATTTATCAATTGAAACTCAGTTAGGTCTCTTTGTCAAATAAATCCACTTCCATCAGAATACATCCTGGTTCTGCTCATTTCACTTAGCATCAGTTCATGTAAGTCTCTCCAAGCCTCTCTGTATTCTTCCTGCTGGTCATTTCTTACAGAACAATGATATTCCATAACATTCATATACCACAATTTACCCAGCCATTTTCCAATTGATGGGCATCCATTCAATTTCCAGTTTCTAGCCACTACAAACAGGTGGGCAAGCAGATTTCAAAGAAACCTGGAACGACTTACATGAACTGATGCTGAGTGAAGTGAATAGAACAACAATATTATACACAGTATATAGTATATAGTTACAGTAACTGCAACATTATATGATGATCAACTATGATAGACTTAGCTCTTCTCAGCAACACAAAAGACAGTTCCAAAAGACTTGTGATGGAAAATGCTATCCACATCCAGAGAAAGAACTATGGAATCTAAATGCAGATTAAAGCATACTGTTTTCAGGGTTTTTTATTTCTTGTGTTTTCCCTTTTTCTTATGATTTTTTTCATAACATGACTAATGTGGTAATATGTTTATGTTATATATACATACATAATATATAATAATATTATATTATATATATAATATATATAAGTATATAATATACATGTTCGTGTATAACCTATCACTCAATATCATAACCTGATACTCAATATCAGATTTCTTGATGTTGAGTAGGGAAGAGGAAAAATTTGAAACTCAAAATCTTGCAAAAATGAATATTGAAAAGTATTATTATAGGTAATTGGAAAACAAAATATTATTAAGTGCAAAAAAATTTCTTGTGATTGACTAGTGGTATATATTAAGTTGTAGGGATAAAATGAAATAAAAAAGACAAATGAATAGGACAGATAACACCACTGATGTTTCTCTCTGTTAACTGTATTTCAGAATCTCTTTCTAGTACTCTCAATCTCTTCTCTTTCTATCTGGATATTTTCACTGAGAAAGATAGTGTGGTATGATAGTTTTAAAAAAATAAAAAAAGGAAAGAAAAAAGAAAAGAAAAAAAAGAAAAAAGGCATTAGACTTGGAGTCAAGATACTTGAGTTTAATTCTTATTCTGACACTTATCAACCATGTGGCCATGAATAAGTCACTTATCATCTTTGGTACCTGGAACACTGTAAGCATTTAATAAAATCTTTTTTTCATTAAATCTCATATATGAAATAAGGATGACTCTTGCTTCTTGCACAGGAAAAGTAGTTTAAAATGTAACATTACTGACAAACATACTGCTTCTTTTCACTGAAGAGCCTGGAGATGGGAGCTGTGGAATACTGCTGCTTTTGCTGCCAGATGCAATGATATGTCAGGTTTCAATTTTTTTTCTTTTTTAGTCTTTTACAAAAGAAACCTTATTGGGTGAGAGGGGGGACATGTTTATAAATAAATGTGATATCAAAATAAAGGAATAAAACCTCTCCCAAATGATATCATCAAATACATACATGTATGCTTATCATGTATTGATCGCCTAGCTCAAAGTCTATCCTCCAGAGGGCTTAACACATGTAGTCTTAAACTTCTCCTCTGGGGCCTTGAAGTTTTGATGTGTGAGTGTCTCATGTGGTCCACCAAATCCTGGCCACCTCCAGTCATGTTTCCCTTTAGACCAAAGTCAAAATGACTTGAATTCCGATCCCCTCACTGAAGTTACTTATGTGGCCCTGGGCAAGCAACTTTATTGCTGTCAGTCTCATCTATATGAGAGGATGATAAAAGCACCTACTTCCCTGGGTCATTATGAGCACAAAATAAGTGCTTTGCAAATTTTAAAGGAAATTTGTAAATGCTATCATCATCATTATCATCATCATCATCATCATCCATTATGGCTCCATTCAATGTTTCATTCATTTTCCAAACCAAAATTAGTGGCCCTCCCAGGTTACCAATCACTTATATGTCTCCCTTTAATAGAAGATAAGCTCTTTCAGAGTAGAGATTGTCTTTACTTTTGTATATATATTTCCTGTGCTTGGGACAGTGCCCAGTATATATAATAGCTCAATGAATGCTTTTTCATTCATTATTAATTAATTAATTAGTGGGTAGCCCAAGTATTTGTGTAGGTAGCCTTTAAATAATCAAAGAAGTATAGAGTGGTCCCCAAGCACTGAGCAGATCTTCTGTGGAAGATGTATGATAAGCCACAAACAGCATTTGAAACAAATGGATGTATTGTTTAAATTGATTAAATAATGAATCAATTTGAAGGATCAAAAGAACACATTTTCCCTAACATAGTGCTTTGTAAAATTAGAAGAGGTATAGAAAAATTAATTATTCTTATTGTAAACTAATGTTGAGCCTGTTGCTTTAATGATTAATTACCTGTTCCTGGCATCCTTTCTAACACTAATATCTCTTCCCCAATCCCTTATCCAAGGACATCTTCCTTGCTTGGGTAATATGGCATTTTATCCTCATGTTCTGGACTAGTCCTTTTTCAAGGTGAACTGAGCTCATGTGAGCTGTCTCCACATCATAGGTGTGCAAAGGTCATATACCTCCTGCAGGTACCAATTAACCCTGAAATCAAAGGCAATAGAAAGAGCTAAACATGAAGTCTCTCAGGATGCCCAAAGCTACCTTGCATTGTTAATATATTTTTGGCTTGCTTTGCCTGAGAAAACCACAAAAACTCTTTTTTGAGGTGTGTGTTTCCTGATTCTAGGGAAATCCAAGTCCTCTCCTTCCTCTTTTATTCTTCTCCTTTTCCTCTTCTCTTCTCTCTTCTTTTCTTCTCTCCTCTCCTGTTTCCTCCCTTTCTCTCCTCTCTCTTTGTGTCCCCTCCCATCCTCCATTTCCTCTCCCTTCCTCTCCCCTCCTCTCCTGCTCCCCTCATTTCTCATCCTTTCTCTTCCTCTCCCCTACTCCTATCCCTTTCCTCTCCTCCCCTCCTTTCTTCTACCCTTCTCCTCTCCCCTCTTCTTCTTCTTTCCTTTTGTCTATTCTCTTTTCCAAATAACATCTCAGAAAATAATATCTCAGAAACAATTGACTTATAATTAAACATTCAATCAGAGTAGTTTTTTGGGGATGGGCTATTGTTAAATTTAATGAATAGGACCTCAGGGCAGAGATCCCTATTCCATCACTGTCATTGAAGTATTTGGCTTAATTCTCTCCATAGGGTAGCTACACAGCACAGTGGGTAGAGTGCTGGGCCTCAAATCTGGCTTCAGACACTAATTAACCGTGTGACCATGGCCAAGTCACTTATTCCTGCTTGCCTCAGTTTCCTCATTAGTAAAATGAACTAGAGAAAGAAATGGCAAATCACTTCAGTATCTTTGCCAAGAAAACACCTCATGGAGTCATGAAGAATTGCTCACTACTGAAAAAGACTGAACAACAATTGTCCACAGGAGATCAATTCAATATGATTATATGTAAAAGGTATCAAGCACTATGAAAAAAGTCCTGTGCTGAGAAATTATTCATAACCCCTATTCTCAAAGAGTTTAAATCTAATAGCCTGATGGACAAAGCGGGGAATATGATACAAGGGACACAGCACTGGCTCTGGAGTCAGGCAACTGGAGTTCAAATTCTATCAAACTCGTGTGTGTGTGTGTGTGTGTGTGTGTGTGTGTGTGTGTGTGTGATGATTATTAATCTCATCTGGTGGGCTAGGGCCATAATCCAGAGTTTATGCAATCTCAAGTCCTTTCTAGTTAAAGGTTGGTGATTCTGTGTACTGAAATAATCCCTAAGCACCGGACAGCAAAAGAACCACAATCAAGAGTTCATGGCAAAATACAATGAGAAATTTGATAAGGAAGACATTTCTTTCACCTGATGGTCAAGTGGTATGCAAAGGCTTCATAGAAGAAATGGAAACTGAGACAGACTGTGAAGGGGTAATTCTACAACAGGTGGACGTAGTTGGGGGGAGTTAGGGAATCTGCTCCAAGCACAAGGAACGACTGGAACAAAGATATAGAAACAGGAGAGGCAAGATAAGATTGGGGAGGAAGGATTATTCAGTTTAGCTGGAATGTTCACTATGTGAAGGGGAGTTGTACAAATAATATTGGATGTATAGTAGGAGTTAGATTGTAAAGAATCTTAACTGTCTGTATCAGGATATGGCTTTTATTTGGTAGGCAACATGACAGCAATAAAAGTTTTTGAGTATTGTAGGAGTGAGATGTTCAGAATAATACATCAGGACAATTATTCAGCCTGATATACCAAGGAGAGATTAAAGAGGGCAAAGACTGACATTAGGAGAAACCAGAGGCCAAGTTGTCACTAACCCACCCAGAGGCTTATAGAAAAGCAGGATAATTGGTTCTTTCAATGCGTGGAGCACACAAATGGTTCTAACCCCTTCCCTGCTCTCCACGTGTGATTCAAGGTAGGTGTAGTTGCAGTTGCTGAGCCAGAAGGAAAGAATCATAAAATTTTTGTTTTTTAAAAAATTTTAATAGTATAATATTTTCCCAAATACACATAAAATAGTTTTCAGCACTCATATTAGCAAAACTTTGTATTCCAAATTTTTCTCCCTCTATTTCCCTTCCCTCTTCCTCAAGACAGCAAGAATCCAAACATTTCTACATTTGTGATGCTGAACAAGAAAAATCAGATTGAAAGGGTTTATACAAGAAAGAAAAAAAGCAAATAAACAACAAAAACAAAAAAAAAGGTGAAAATATTATACTTTTATCAATTTTCAAACTTTAGTTCTCAATTTGGACGCAGATAGCACAAATCTATTGAAATTGCCTTGAATCACCTCATTGTTGAAAAGAGTTAAGTCTCTCACAACTGATCATTACAAAATCTTGTTGTTACTATGTACAATACTCTCTTAATTCTGCTAATTTCACTCAGCATCAGTTCATATAAGTCTTTCCAGGCTTTTCTGAAATCAGCCTACTCATTATTTCTTCTAGAACAATAATATACCATCAACATTCATATACCATAACTTGTTTAGCCTTTCTCCAACTGATGGCATCCACTCTTTCCAGTTTCTTGCCACTACCAAAAAAAAAAAAACTGCTACAAACATTTTTGCACATGTAGGCTCTTTTCCCTTTTATATGATCTCATTGGGATACAGAGCCAGGAGAGACACACTGCTGGATCAAAGAGTATGTATGCATAGTTGGATAGCCCTCTGGGCGTAGTTCTAAGTTGCTCTCCAGAATGGTTGGATCATTTTACAACTCCACCAACAATGGCTTAATATTCCAGTTTTCTCACATCCCCTCCAACATATTTATCTAACATTATGTTATTTTAGTCAATCTGAGAGGTAGAATCACAGAATTTTTGACAAGGAAAGAACCTTAGAGATCATCTAGTTCAGGAGTCTCAAGCCATTTATTGAAGGTTCAGTCAAAATCATTTAACCCACAGGGAACAAGGGGGCTTAGAGGACAGAGCACTGAATCTTGAATCAGAAAGAACTGAGATCAGGTTTAACCTCAGATATTTATAAATTAGTAATCTTGGGGAAGTCACTTCAACTGTAAAATGGTGATATATTACCAACCTTGCAGGGCTATTATAAAGATTAAATGAGATAAAATTTGTAAAGTACTTAGTACAGTGCCTAGTATATGTAAATGTTTCTTTCCTTCCTTTGTTCCATTTGTCATGTTCATACTATACTCCAAGTACTATGCCAAGTACTGAAGGGCAAAAGACAATACTGCTTTTAAGGAGCTAACCTATCAAGCAACCTGATTTAATTTTATTCAGAGAAAAGGAATAGGGTATGAACCTATAGTTTCTCTATGGTATTAAAAACAAACAAAACTCAAAACTAGGTCTTTGTTTCAAGGAGAAACTTGGGGGATTAAAAAACTTTGTAATGTTCCAAAGGCATTCTTGTCCATTCTTGTTCTGTACAATTCTAGGCACAACTTGTTTTTTTTTTCCCCTTAAATGTGGTATCTAAGTGTGTGTGTGTAGATAGGTGGATGTGATTTATAGGTTGTTCATCCAATTGCCTATCATAGTCTGGACACTATGCATTAACTTGTTTTCCTTGTGTGACACTAGTTAGGTCTAACTCTTATGAGTGATTTTGGATCTTATGCAGGAGCCTGTAATCATAATTGATCATTTTGGTACATGGGAATCAATTACAAAAAAATCAGGGAGTTGATGAGATTATTACTAGAGAGGGTGTAAAAAGAAAAGAGGAGAGAGCCCAGGAAAGAACATTGGGGGATCACAAAAAGGAGCAAGGTGTAGATGATAATCCATTAAAGGAAAATGAAAAGGGATTGTATATAAGAGAATAGAAAAGTGTCAGGAAGTTGAAGGAAGAGAGAAAGGAGGAAACCATATTGTCAGAAGTTGCAGAGACAAGGTTAGAATCTTGATTAAAGAAATTTCAGTTAAGTGGTAGAGTCAGAAGTCCAATCTCATGGGGCTGAGAAATGAGTAGGAGGAAAGGGAGGTAAAGAGTATAGATATTTTTTTCCTAGGACTTTAGCCATATAAGGGAAGACAGCTACACAGCAATTGCTTCTTATTTTAAGTATTGTGGCTAATTCCAAGAATTGCAAAGGGAGGGACCTGACAATGTTATCCATCCAGCTGTCTCTCTCTAAGACTTTATCCTTATACAAACATGAGTCTGGCCTTCATCCCTTCTCCATGCTGATAATTGATGATGACTGACTTCAAGCAAGGAGTCATAAAAAGTCAAGACCCTTTGCTAAGCCATGAAGGTCATGAGAATAGGAGTAAGTGCTTTCCTGATAATGGTTCAGAGGCATTCAGCAAGGCAGATACATTCCTGAGTGCTTTCACTCTCACCCTATATAGGAAGGGGATGGAAGATTATAACACATCATGTGCCCCCATGATATTTTGCTCATAGTCAGGCTCTGAGATGTCCTTGTTCCATGGGTTCTCCTGTCTACCTCAACTTACATGATTTATCATTTGAGAGAAACAAACCTCAACTCTGCTCTCAAGATTACCTGTTGAGCATATGGGATATATTTATGCATATATTTAACAAAAAATAAGCAGAGGAGGTTTTATTATCTTCATTTTTTAGTCAGTTATATGATGGCCAAAATATAATTTGTTGTGATATCACTTGTAAAACCCATTTGTTCTCTTCTAATGCCCTCATCAAGGTCACCTCTGACATGTTTGGAGATTATTATCATAAGATTTTATTTAGTTAGAAAAGTTTGTATATAGATTGGTAGTTATTGGTGTTTTCTTGGTCACTACTTAAAAAATAAGTCCAATATATTTTTCCATACCTTCTGTATCTTCCCTTCCCTTTGATATATTGAGAATACATTTGTCAGTACTACAAGAATTGTGTTATCTGTTTTTTGACCATTCTGTGTAGTCCAATTACTATTCCCGTCTTTTTTTCTCTTAAGAGACATTGTTAATGTTTTATAAACATATCCAGAATTTTGCTGTTAGAATCTAAATATCTTTGAGAGGGAAAAACAGTTGGCCACAAAAAACTTTGTAGAGTTTTTCTTTTTCCATTTATTTATTCAGATAATAGGGTAAGGGTAAGGTTAGAGACTGGCCTCTGATTCCTTTGGTACAGAGAAACTCCTTCTACTAATATAGGTCAATATCTTCTCCCCAATTCATTGTCTTAGAGTGCCTGGGACACAGCTTAGGTGACTTCTCCTGGATCATGGAGCCAGAATGTGACAGAGGTGGAACTGAAACTCATGTCTTTGTGGATCTGAGGATTATTTACCACAGTGCATTTCCTCTCATAGAGAGTAGCAGTTCCCTAAATGATCATTGGTCAAAGGCTCTGAACAAACCATTAAAAAAAACAAACTATTAACAACCATCAGAAAAATATTTAGTTATAGAAATTCAAGTTTAAATTCCTCAGAGATATCTTCACTTTACTGATCGGCAAGGATGGTAAAAGTAGTATTATGTAGATTAGAGGAACTGGGTTCCTGCCTATTTTCATTCATTTTTACTCCTAGTTGAGCGATGTCTATCTTTATGGGAAGCAACTTCTCATTGGTCCCTAATTAGGGACATTCTCTAATTAGATTAAATCTCCACACATGTCAGATTAGGTTATTGTCCATTGAGAGTAAGAAGTGGATTACTATTGTGAAAGAACTCCCTTGCTGTAGTCTATAAGAAATGCCTCTCCTCTTTTTTATATCTCTCTCTCCCTTCTCCCTCTTTCCCTCCCTTCCTCTTTCTGTCTGTCTCTGTCTCTCTGTTTTTCTGTTTCTGTCTCTCTCCATCTCTGTGTGACTTATGTCTCTGTCTCAGTTTCTATCTGTGTCTCTGTGTCTGTCTGTGTTTGTCTATCTCTCTCTGTTTCTGTTTCTCTCCATCTCTGTGTGGCTTATCTCTGTCTCTCTGTCTCAGTTTCTGTCTGTCTGTCTGTCTCTGTGTCTCTGTCTCTGTTTCTCTCTCTGTCTCTCTGTCTCTCTCTCTCTCTCTCTCTCTCTCTCTGTCTCTTTCTCTGTTTCTGTTTCTATGTGGCTTATGCCATTGTTTCTTTCTCTCTGTCTCGGTCTCTGTGTCTCTGTCTCTGTCTCTCTTGCTCTATAGTTAGGTGGCACAATGGATAGAGCACTGGATCTGGAGTCAGGAAAACTCATCTTTCTGAGTTTAAATCTGGCCTCAGATATGTACTAGCTATGTGATCCTAGACAAGTCACTTAACCGTTTGTCTCAGTTTCCTCATCCATAAAAGAAGTTTAAAAAAATGGAGAACCATTCCAGTATCTTTGCCAAGAAAACCCTAAATAGTTTATGAAGAGTTGGCTATAACTGAAGAAGAAGATCAACCCTTTACAATACTTTCCTTTTCTTTGATTTTCCAGCAAGTGAGAGGTAGGAGTAGGCAAAGGCATTCTTCCCTCTCCCACCCAGTGGCAATAACTTGCAGCACAAACATATAACATTTCACCATCAACTAGCTTCCCTTGGTTTAAATCATTTGATATGTCTTTTGCAATAAGATTGCAATTCAACCTCTCACTCCTTGTGTGAAGGTGAGTTATTTCACTTCTAAGCTTCAGTTTTCCCAGCTAGAAAAGAAACAGTTTGGATAAATGACTTGTAGATTCCCTTCCAGCTCTACTCTATGATCCAATATCCCTACTTGACCACTAACTGTGTGACTTTGAATATCATTCAACTTCTCCGTGTCTCAGTTCTTCATCAGTAGAATGGGAGACTCTATGAATGATGGCATATTCATGGTCCCGTCCAGCTATAAATCTCTTATCTTATGATTTCAATTGTCATCTCTGATACTTATCATTTGGTTAGTCTATTTGTTACCCTATATAAGGGTATATCTGGGGCCTGGTTCTTGCTTATTCTTGTCCAATCAAATGGCCCTTTTTCATTGCAGGCAATTTCTTTTTTGTATCTGTCTTTTGTCAGTAGCTTTCTCTGGGCATTTTAGACATCTCTATTTTCATTTCTCCCAAGCACCTTGTTCTTTGTTTATAAGCTTGCTCAGGACTTGGCATAGTATGCTGAAAAGAGCATTTGCTTGAGAGTCAGAAGACCTGAGGCTGAGGCTGAGCATTATTACTAGCTGAATAATCTTAGTATAGTCACTTCCAAGTCACTTTTGCCTCAGTCTTCTTTTCTGTAAAAAGAAGAAGATATTATTTTTGGGTTATTTTCAGCATTGAGAATCTGTGCTAAAAACAGGTGATGGGATTCATTGGAAAAAGTAATAGATTTGGAGCTTGAAGAATCTGGTTTAGATTCTGTCTCTGTCACTCTCTAGATGTGTAATAATGGACAAATTGCTATCCCTTTTTTTTTGTTTAAGGTTCTTTTTTTTTTAGTTTTTTTTTTAGATTACATATGTACATTTTAAATATATTTCCATATAAGTCATGTTGGGAAAGAAAAATCAGAACAAAAGGGAAAAACTGTGAGACAGGAAAAAAAACCAGAAGAAAAAAAGTGAAAATACTATGCTTTGATCCATATTCAGTCTCCCTAGTTCTCTCTGGATGAGAACGACATTTTCCATCCCAAATTTGTGTAATTACCATGGATCACTGCATTGCTGAGAAGAGCTGTGTTTATCATAGTTGATCATCACATAATCTTGCTGTTTCTGTGTACAACATTCTTTTGGTTTTGTTCTCTTCACTTAATATCAGTTCATGTAAGTGCAATTGATGATCCATTGCTACTCATTATGATTCTAAATTAAAAGGCACTATAAGGATGAGAATGGGCTGGTATCAATTTTCCTGAAATAGTCAGATTTAAGCTTAGAATTGTCAGACACAGGCATGAGCAGCAGCAATCTATTTCTAGAGTTTGGGGAATTTGAGGCATAATAGGACAATAAGCAGAGAATGCAGAGCTAGTTTAGGACTGGGTATTCATATTACTAAAAAAAGAATTAGAAGGAATTTAGGAATTAGAAATAATAGAACCTGGATTAAAATCTCAGATCTTTTTTTGGGGGAGGTGGCAAATCATTTTTTTTTTTCTATTTAGGGATTGGATTAAATTATCTTTAAAATTTCTTTAAATTCTAACATGAAAGCTTGACCAAAAATATACATCCCACTAATATCTTGTCTGAGTTAAAAGCAAATCAGAATGACTTCTCTGTGCTCACCCTGAGGTAAGAGCAATAAGGCACTAGACTATGCAAGGCAACCTGTAAGATCACCAAGGGAAGGGCACTTTCATCTTTCTACACCTTCTTCCCACTCCAGTATGCAATTTGGTGATATATTTTTCTTCCCAGGCTACCTCTCTGATGGTCATTTTAACCTGATATTATCTACATACAGATAATGGGAGTTAGGAGGCTCACAGTGAGATTTGCTCTGTCTAGACCTCCCATAGAAATAACTATCTAATTGAAGGCTAGTCTGCTCCCCTTCCCTGCAACTCTGCACTGAACTCTCAGGACCAGACTGCAAAACCTGGGAGATTGTTCCTGTCTAAATAGTCATTGCTTTGCATGGCCTACTATATCCAAGCAGTCCCAGTTACATTTCACCTAATACCTCATCTATATTCTTACATACTAGTACATGAATGTACTCTTCTATCTACAACTTTTAAACTTTAGAATTATAATCAAATCAATACTACCATTAATTCTAGAAAGGATATGTTAATCTACTACTCTTTTATATCAATCTATTACCCACTGTTCTTGTGATTTGACAAAAAATGCTTCTAGGCCATCATTCTCCCATAGGTTTCTTTTTTTAAATTAATGTCTCCTGGACCAGAATCAGCCACTAATGTTTGGGTTACCAGAGCTGAAACAGAGCAAGCTAGAGGCAGGAGAGTCAGAACACAAGCAAAAGCTGAATTAATTTAAAAGTGAGGAAAAAGCTTGCAAATACAAATCTCCGTTCCTAGGAAGAAAAGCATGTCTTGCTGAGGGAAAGGCCATCTTTATATACCTACTGAGAAGTAATCATTTTTAGATTTTAAGTTGCTATTCTGACTGGTTCTCTGGGAATGGCTCTAAAGTTGATTGTCTCATATCTCGGAGACTGTAATAACTCTATGAGGTACAGAACCAAAATCCTGTGACAAGAACGGGTGTTGAAGGAACGGGAATTGTGAGCATGTCAGAGATTTGATGGATGTTGGCTATCAGGTCTCTGGGAAACAGGGGGAGCTAAAAACCATAAATCCCCTAGTGAATACTTGGTGTTAGTCAAAGCAGTTGTTGGAGTGTGTGTGTGTGTGTGTGTGTGTGTGTGTGTGTGTGTGTGTGTGTGATCATCCAGAGCCCAAAGGATTATCATACCAAACTCAGGGTGTAGCCTTTTTGATGGGTCTCAGCTCTGGAAAATGGGGTCTCCAAAATATTTTAATATTAGAAAATAAGCATCTTGAGACTATGGCCTGGCTCATTTTTATATTTGAATTTCAAAACTTAGCACAGAATTTAACAAGTTAAGAACTTAATTGCTTTTTATTCACTCACTCATGAAACTGTATAGTAATTGGATTTGGAATTAGAAAACTTGAGTTCAAGTGCTAGCTTTGACAATCAAAATCCATTTGATGTTGAATATTCCCTCACCAGGCCTTGAGTTTGTTCATATTTATGTAATATGTATGTGTATGTGTGTGTGTATATATATGAATGCTTAGCTAATATAAAATATTTTGGCCCATATGTGGTATGTTTAGATTTGATCTGGGATCTAGATTCTAGTCTCTCAGAGGAAGCCTCTAATTTTTACATTCATGGAGAATAGGAAACAAATCTATCCAAATCGCTAAGAATTTAACAAGGAAGGAACAAGTGGGACCCACAATAGCCAAGGCTGGTGAACCACGCTTTTGTTTAAGGTGGAAGGAAAAGGGAAAAGGCAATTATCAAGTGCCAGGCACTGTGAAAGTGCTTTAAAAATATTACCTTGCTTGATCCTCATAACAACACTGTGAAGTTGTTTATCTTTCATTTTTGAAGTGGACCAATGACATTATGAGGTGATATTCTGACTTGTTCACGAATTGGATTTAAGTGATATAGAGTTACTTAAGGTCATCAGCCTTATTTCTCTTCCAGAGTCATTGAGGTCCAATGACAAGACAGAAGGCAGGATGACTGGCAAAGGCCTGGGATGTAGCAGATGATTTTCTGTGTCTTTCATGTGTAACCAAGCTCTAAGTGCTTCACAGAGCCCGCTTCCATCACTTCCATGGCCATTGGAACAAATTGTTCTCATCCATTCATTTTGTTGATGGAAGTTGTTTTGTGTTTGGGGTAGAGAACTTTTTAAGATGCCATTATAGCCCCTTTTCAAAGTCAAAGAAACTGAGGCAGACAGAGGGTGAGTCACTTAGCTAAAATACCACAGCTAGAAAGTGTCTGAGGCTGGGATAACCTGAAATTTGAAGCAGAGTATTGAATAAACTTCCAGCTCTATGATCCTCTGATTTATTAGCTGCCTAATGAGTAAGACATGGGAATGTGAGAATGACAAGACCTGTCTCATGAGACTCACAATCTTTACTCTCCCTTCCAGTAGGACAGCTTTCCAGAAGGTAATCAGTTTTGAGCTGAATCTGTCGCTCACCAAGACTGAAAGAGAATTCTGAATTATTGCTTTTTTTATTCAATGTTGCTTCTTAGAAATATGTATTTCTAAGAAATATGTATTGGATTTGTGTGCTGAGAACTTACTACAGTGTCCAGCATGTAGTAGGAACTTAATGGCTATTAATTTTTGACTACTAACCACTGGAACTTTGCTGATAAAACAGAACACCATTGAGTTTTGTCTTCCATGTTGCCTTTTTTTGTTCATCACTGGTTTCTGGATGGAAGGGATTTGACCTGTCCTTACTTAATGGCAGGTGACAGCTTTTGATAGAAGCACATTATAGAGTGTGATGTGACTGCTTGTGGCCTGAGGGGAGAGATCACGAAAGTAAACTTCCACAGCTCAAGAGATAGTAGATTTCTGGCTAAGATGATAGCATGGTATGTCACATAGGATCCCACTCACTCACTTTTACTCCAGCAATGGAAAAAAAAAAACACAAAATTGGACAATGATCAAGACATCCAAAGAAAAACATTAGCAAGATTCTTTGTCCAACCCAGTTCTTTACAAAACCAGTCAGGAGTTGTGGGCTGAGGGGTGGGTCAGTGCAAACATAAGAAAGCAGACCAGAAACTTGCAGCAGCCTCATAAAGGGGGAAGTTTGAGACTTGACCAGGAAGTCTGGAGAGCACAGGACAGTGTCCTCCCAGAGGGGGGTGAGGAAATAAGCTTTTTTATGATCTCTTTGGGATACAGGTCCAGTAGAGATAATGCTGGATAAAAAGATATGCACAGTTTGATAGCCTTATGGGCATAGTTCCAAATTGCTCTCCAGATTTATTGAATCCATTCACAACTCCACTAAAATATATTAGTGTCTCAGTTTTCCCCTCCAACATTTATCATCATCTTTTCCTGTCATCTTAGCCAATTTGAGAGATCTATAGCGGTACCTCAGAGTTGTTTTAATTTGCATTTCTCTGATCAATAGTGATTTAGAACATCTTTTCATATGGCTAGAAAGTTTCAATTTCTTCATCTGAAAATTGTCTGTTCATATCCTTTGACCATTCATCAACTGAAAAATGGCTTGAATTCTTATAAATTTGAGCCAATTTTCTCTATATTTTAGAAATGAGATTTTTATCAGAACCCATGGATGTAAATTCCCCCCCCCCCAGTTTATTGCTTCCCTTCTAATCTTGTCTGCATTGGTTTTGTTTGTACAAAACCTTTTTAATTTAATATAATTGAAATTATTTATTTCTTGTTCAATAATGAGCTCCAGTTCTTCTTTGGCCACAAATTCTTTCCTTCTCCACAGATCTGAGAGGTAAACTATCCTTTGTTCTTCTAATATGCTTATGATATCATTCTTTATGTCTAAATCATGAATCCATTTTGACCTTTTCTTAGTACATGGTGTGGGTCAATGCCTAGGTTTTGCCATACTTATTTCCAATTTTCCCAGAAGTTTTTATCAAATAGGGAGTTCTTGGCCCCAAAGCTGAGATCTTTGAGTTTGTCAAACACTAGATTGTTATAGTCATTGACTATTTCATCCTGTGAACCTAATCTATTCCACTGGCTGACTACTTTATTTCTTAGCCAGTACCAAATGGTTTTGATGACTGCTGCTTTATAATATAGTTTTAGGTCTGGCACAGCTAGGCCACCTTCATTTGCATTTTCCCCCATTGATTCCCTTGAGATTCTTAACCTTTTGTTCTTTCAGATGAACTTTGTTGTTATTTTTTCTAGATTTGTAAAATAATTTCTTGGAAGTTTGGTATGGCACTGAATAAGTAGATTAATTTAGGTAGTATTGTTATTTTTATTATATTATCTTGGCCTACCCACGAGCACTTGATAATTTCCCAATTGATTAGATTTGACTTGATTTGTGTGAATAGCATTTTGTAATCGTGTTCATACAATTCCTGACTTTGCCTTGGCAGGTTGATTCCCAAATATTTTATATTATCTACAGTTATTTTAAATGGAATTTCTCTTTGTATCTTTTGCTGCTGTATTTTGTTGGTAATATATAAAATGCTAATGATTTCTGTGGATTTACTTTGTATCTTGCAACTTTATTATCCATCAACTTTGACAATGTCCTTTGAAGGCAGACCTAGGAGAGCAAAGTCAATGAGTTACTGAAAAATGCAAATCTAATAAGAAGGGGCACACTTGTTCAGCAGCACCCAAAATATATTTACCTTCCATAGCGAGGCTAAACCACAGGTACTATAAGGTTTTTTTTTTTTTTTTTTTTTTTGGTACTATAAGTTTTAAATGAACTCTGCTGGATTCTTCAAGAAATGGGAAGTCAATGGAGTGCCAAAGATTTGCTCTAATAGTAATCCCAAATTCAGTTGTATTCTAGAGGGAGCTAAGTATAATGCCTCTTACATAGTAAGTACTTAATAAATGTTTATTGACTGACTGATGAAGTATTTGAATGCCTTTATATATTTTCCATATCTGTTTATGGTCTTCTATGGGTCCTTCACATTTGATACATTTTTTTGTGGGGTTGAATAAAGGGTGCTCCAGATCAGTGCAATCATGGATCTGTTCTTCCTCATGAATGTCAGCATACCACTCAGGCTGTCCATTTGGTGGTATCTCTTAGTTGTTTACATGACCAGCTCATCTCCTATTTCTACTTATATATCTCCCCTTTTATGGCCCCCTTTGCCCATAACCCATGAGGAATCTTTTCATCATCCTTTGGACCATTTGTAAAGGTTATTCTTTCAAGAAAATGATGCTCCTTGATTTTTAGTCATGTGTTATCACTGAATTAATTTGGGAGATCAAAGAAAGTTCTTTTGCAGCTTGAAAGTAATTGAATGTATTTTCCTAATCCAAATACTGTAATTGACAAGAAGTTTCAAATACACCATAATGGTGTATTATGGATTTTTTGTGATTATAAAGAACTAGAAACAAAAGTAGATATTTGGGAAAAGGCTAAACAAATTGTGGTGCCTGAATGCAATATCATTACTATTCAGTGAAAAACATGTGACAAATGAAGAGAAGTTCAGAAATAAAGAATTGATATAAAGTGAAATAAGCAAAGCCAGGAAAACAATATGTTCTGCCATTCTGCAAGTTGTTAAACTCTTTGTGATGCTATTTGGGGTTTTCTTGACAAAGATACTGGAATGGTTTGTCTTTTTCTTCTCTAGTTCATTTTGCAGATAAACAAAACTGAATTAAAAAGGGTTAAGTAGCCAAGTGTAAGGCTACTGGTTCTGTTATTTTTCTTCTCATTGTTACTATTCAAAGATATTTTGTTGTCACAGGTTTGAGCTAGTCACTGTGTTCAGATTTGAACTCAGAAAAATGAATCCTGACTGAAGGCACAATACTCTACTTATTTCATACCTAGCTGCCCATGTGTGATCTAGGTGGAAACAACATACACAATAAATAAAATAATATGAATTTTTAAAATCACCACCACAAGACAATTGAAAATGGATATTGCAAAATTATAAAGAATAAATTTGGTCCAAAGAAGAGGAATAGGAAGACATTGCTGCATCTTCTTTCTGTCTCTTTCTTTCTCTCTCCCTCTCTCCCTCTCTGTTTCTTTCTCTGTGTCTGTCTGTCTCTCTCGCTCACTTTCTTTCTCTGTCTCTGTGTCTCTCTCTTTCTCTCTGTCTCTGTCTCTGCGTCTCTGTCTCTGCCTCTCTCTCTCTTTCTCACATACACACACATGTGCACAATCCTTTGCAGAAATATTGAACTACAAATGTGAACTAAGGCATATGACGTCAGACTTTTCCTATGTATTGATTGATTTTGTTTACTTTATTTTTTGAAAAAATTCTTTTGTTATAAAGGATAGGTTCCTGGAGGGAGAGAGATAAAATAAAAGGGGAAGGGTAGATGATACTAAAACAAAATACATTAAAAAACTTTTTTTTTGCTGAGGCAATTGGGGTTAAGTGACTTGCCCAGGGTCACACAGCTATGAAGTATTAAGTGTCTGGGGCCAGATTTGAACTCAGGTTCTCCTGACTTTAGGGATGGTGCTCTATCCACTGTGCCATCTAAATGTCCCAATAAAATGTCCTATTTTTAAAGATAAGTGCTTCCTAAATGCAATTCTACTCATTCTCCTCTTCCTAGTCAAGCTTGGCCATAGTTTATTTCCCATTAATAGTACCAATAAAGAAAAAATGCCTAATGGATATGGAACCCAGTAAAGAAATAGATTAAATTTTGTACTATGACCTATGAAACAACTGATCTGGATTATTATTGTGAATTCCCAGTTTGGAGATCCCCTCTCCTAATTCCTGAATGATAACTGTGTGTACTTTATAATATTAGTTATCTGGTGTCATTAAGACATTTGCTCATACAACTACTAGTTTGTATTGGAGATAGGACTTGAATCCAGATTATTTTGGCTTTGTCATGCTAATACTCTATAAATTAATGGATATCTAATGAAATGAGATGTTAAATGCCTAAAAATGTAACAAATGTTACATAAATATAAAATCAATGTAGTCCTTGCATCATTAGCATACTTTTAAAATTAACAATAAAATTTATTATTTGAAATTGATTCCCAGTGTCTCAGTCTTCCTCTAACATACGTTACAAAAACAAATCTGCTTTCTATGGCTCAGAGATTCTGGAACATAGAACTTTCTGGCTATGTGCAAGCCAATCACAAGTCAACATCTTTTTCAGCTCATATAAAAACTGATGAATTTCCATCAAGGTGACAGATAGCTCCAGCTGCATCCAATGCTGGTCTATGTGATTAAGCTGTGTTCAGCCATGGATAACAGCCATTTATTAGAGAAAGGGACAGTTTCTGTCATGCATTAGAAAGGGAAAAATTGAAAATTGAAAAAAGTGAAAATCATGGAAGGAAGATGGTCCAAGACCACTGGTTCTGTTATTTTTCTTCTCATTATTGCTACTCAAAGGGATTTTTGTTGTCACAGGTTGGGCTGTTGTCCAAGTATTCAGCTACTTAAAGGCAATCAGTTGGTACAGAGACTAGAATGCCACACTTGGTGTTATAAGAGAACTGGATTCAAATCCTGCTTCAGTCATTTACTTGCTGCTTGCTTCTGGGTGAATAATCTCTCCAAATCTCATTTTCTTCTTCCATAAAAGAATAATAATATCTCACATCTCACAGAGTTGTCACAAGGATCAAAAGATAAAACATATGTAAAGTGTTTTCCAACATTACCAATATGATTTAGGATAGGGATAGAAGTATTTTGATGTGAAAAGATTTTGTTTTTCCACATAAATATGCCATTCCTGAGGATATCCAAATATGCCATTCCTGAGGAGATTCATCCAACTGTACTATCTTACAATCACATCTCTCCATCTCATCTCCAGTGATAGCATATAATGTCGTCAAATTTCTTGCTGTGGTTATCTCTTGCTCTTATTTCATGACCTATCTTCCCCTATGAGCAAGTAGCAGTGTCTTTGAAAGGGTGGTTCTCATGAGGATTAACAAAAAAAAGGATCCTAGGGAATAAGATGAGGTATTAGGAATCCAAATTCTGAAGACAGGCATGGACATTTTTGATCAGATTTTTGTCTCTTGAGTGGAGTGATAGAGAGCCAAGACAAAACAAGACAAAATGGGAGCAAAACCTTTAATGAGGTATAAGGAAGTACAAATGGAAAGCCAGTAAGAAAATGAGTTGAGGCAATGCTATTACCATTTACATAGCACTTTGGAGTTTGCAAAGGATTTCCTTCACAACAACCTGGTAAGGTATGAAGTAAAAAGATTATTATTCCCATTTTACAGATTAAAAAACAAACACACTATAATTCAGAGAACTTTTGGCTTGTCCAGGCTCACAGAAGTGGTATGTGTTAAAGGTAAGACACACATTCTGAGATCAATGCTCTTATGAGGACACTGACTCTCTCCAACCTACGTATCGCACTGGCACTGATAGCTTGGGTCTCCAAAAGGTCAACTAATAATACCAATTTATTTCCTGTTAAAAAAGATTCTTGAAAAAGCCTGATTGTTCAAGTGGTCCAGAGTGTGAAACAAATTTCCAAAAACTTAACAGAGAGTATGTAATATACATATAGCATTTCACTTAAGAAAGCAATATTCTTTATATAAATAGGACTTGATTCAATGAAAAGTCCTCTTAGGGCATCATTTGTTTTTTTTTTTTTTAATAAGTCTAGTAAATTGAATTTCATACCTTTGAAGATTTCTAGCATGTCCAAAAACAAATACAATTTTCAGAATGTGATCAGCCTAAATTATGTTTTGATAAACACAAGGAGCACACCATTTATTTTGATAAAGAATAGCAGGGAATGCTTCACAATATGACATACCCAATGAGCCAATATTTGCCCTAAGAAACACCATCAATTTTCTACCAGTGTTGGGGGCTATTAACTATTTTAGTTCAAGTGAAATATATCAAATAACTCACTTTTTTGTTGTTGCAAAAATGAGTGTATCTTCTAGAGGACTAAGAAAGGTAAAACATAGATTATTAGAGCAGAAAGGGACCTAAAGAACCTAATAAATCCTCCTCATATTTGTAATAAATCACCATCTGGTCTGTTTGAAGATTTCCATGGACAGGTAATTCATTGCTTCAATACATTGCATTTCATTTTTAGACAACTCCAAATGGTAGAAACTTCTTTCTTATATTTTTATTTCTGGTGCTCCCCTTTGGGCCAAATACTATATGTTGATCCTACAAATGTATGAAGACATTTACTGTATCTCTTTTAAGTCTTCTCTTTTCTAGACTAAGCATCTCCAGTCCCTACAGGCTAGAATCTTTGAGTCTGACCTCTCAATTCTATAGATGAGTGAACAGTAATCAAAGCTCTTTCATAACCAACAAGGAGACTACATATAAATTTATAATGCAATTTAGAATGTGTACTGAATTTATTAATCCCCCAAATAAATGCCAATAAGAAAATGTGTGATTAAAAAAATATATCTATGGGGGAATATATTGCTGATATAAATGGTTGACTTAATTATATTTTTAAATTGAATGTAAGATTTGGTAACCTAGTAAAATTTAATTTGTATTAATTGGCTTTGGATTCTATCTAGTAAAATATTTGACAAGATGTGTCAAAAGAACTTAGGTCAGTTTTCTAACCATTCTGTTAAACATCACTAAGACTTTTGGAATGCTCTGAAATTGCCAGAGTCTTAAAATACCAACGGATCTCATCAATGTGGGGATTGCTTCCAGGGATTCAGATCACAGTTCTTCTATGCCTACCTCTTCTGTATGACTTTTTCCTGATGTCCACTACAGGGGCCCTCTCCAGTTATCCCACTGTGATCTTTCTCACATTATTAATATGATCTATTATATAGACAATATAATGGTCTAGCCACATATAGAGAATAAAAGATAACCTACAGACAGTTTGCATGCTCTACTGGTAAATGCAATGTCAAGAGAATGTGAAGAAGATCTCAGCCCATTGAAAGGATATTACTACCATTTACTATCCATCATTTTGAACTTATAGGAGGACATGGACAAAAGGATGGCAGACACAGATAGATTATAACCAATATCTTTGGATGGAATTCCCACATTGATGAGATCATGGCTCCACTGGAGCATTAGTGTATTATTGAAAATAGGTGATAAAAGTCTTAATATCTAGTATCTATAAGAAATTGATAGTAAAAGTACCTTTAATTCTCAATGGACATTATCACTTGGTCAAAATATAGCAGACAATTTGCAAAGGAGAAAACAAGCTTTAAAATAATGATATAAAAATTTAACATTTCAATCCAAGAAATTAAAATTAAAATTGATTCTAAAATGTAATCCACCTGATCATTGAAGTGGTGAAAAAATTATTTCTTGATAGTATTGTAAATTAGTTAATAATAACTTAGATACACACATATAAATATTTATTTATATAATACTTCTTCTAAGATCATTCCCTTCCAATTAATATAGGACTATTGTTAAATTTTCAGTATGAACATTTACCTCTAGGAAATTAACACAACACAAATCAAGGTTTGGTTTATTGTTTTGGTGATTGTCTAGATTTAAAAATGTCGTAGTGAAAATGTTAATGATGTACTTAATGGGAGGAGCTTAAAAGTGTATTGCGTGTACATTTTTTAGAGTGTCAGTTAAGTGATTATCAGCAAAGCATTGATACTAGGGGCAATTATATAGATGGCTATCCTTTTTACAGTAGCTTATAAATCCCAACTGCTATGTTTCCTTTTGAAAATTAGCCACCAGCTCTCTTCAACAATGAGATGATTCAAACCAATTCCAGTTGTTCAGTGATGAAGAGAACCATATACATTCAGAGAGAGGACTGTGGGAAGTGAATGTGGACCACAACATAATTTTCTCACTCTTTTTTGTTGTTTGATTGCACTTTGCTTTCTTTCTCAGTTTTTCCCTGCTTAACCTGATTTTTCTTGATATATATATATATGTATATATATATATATATATATATATATATATATATATATATATAGGATTTAACATATACATATTAAACATGTATTTGGACTACCTGCCATCTAGGGAAGGGGGTGGGAGAAAGGAGGGAATAATTTGGAACAAAGGCTTCGCAAGGTTCAATGTTGAAAAATTACCCATGCATATGTTTTGTAAATAAAAAGCTTTAATAAAATAAAAAAAAGAAAATTAGCCATCAGACTCTGTTCTTTACCAAATACATTCACTCAAGTGGTATGGCAAGAAAAATAGTAACAAAGCATTTTCCCCACAAATCTGTGATGTGTATTCTCCCATGAATATAAATCAAGTTTATGGGAAGAATAATAGGCACAAATCTAAAGTAAATTTTTGCACTTACATAGGGAAAATATATGGGTTAAGACAACTCACCACTCCAGAACTTCAGGGCCTTGATATCTTTTCTTTCTTCACAGGGTCTTTACAATTTTCTGTGAGGTGGGTTTTTCAGGTGGGTTGCAATAACTCAGCTGGATGTGTCCATCTGCTGAACTCTTTAGCTTTGTCTTTGGTGTTAGCCAGTCTTTATCATCTTAACTACTGACTTGACTGGGTGGTAATGTGCTTTCTTTGATTAGTGGGCAACTATAGCTTTTTAGTTATAATAACAAATATTGGCTTAGAATAGGTGAAGCCTCTTTTTGACTCTTTTAGAGCCTCAATTCTGAGATTCATTACCTCAAAGCAAGAGATAGGAGAGATTTAGTCAATACTTATTGATAATCCTTAAGTGTTTAAAGTCAGTCCCTTGTTTATGGTAATCAGTCCTTATTTAATTATTTATAATTTCCAGTATAAATTTGGGTACAGTAATTATCATCATCATCTTTAATAATAATATGTAGAATTTACATATAATTTTTAGATTTGCAAAGAACTTTATACATATTAAATCATATGTAGAAGAATGGCTAGCAACAAAGATAAGAACTCAAAGTCTTTATTGGTTTTTTCATATCCAACTGTCTCATACCTTCCTAAATTATAAAATATTTTTGTATCTAAACTTTTTAAGTTTTTACTTTTCTATTTTTCTTTCTTCCCTTTAGAACCTTAAAATTTTACTGAATTCTCACTGGGGACCTTATTACATATATTTGTATATAGGGTAGTATTCTAAGGTATGTGTGAAGTACTTTCCTTTAAGTGATATCCCCTATTTTCCCCATTGTATATATGAAGAAACTGAAGTTCTGAAAATCAGCTATAATTTACCAACTGTAGGCAGGTAGTGTTTGAAGCAGGATTTGAATTCTTTTCCACAGACTACAAATCCCAAAGTCTACCTATTATGTATACTCTCAGTTGAAGAAATTTTAAATTCTTGCAATCTTTTTTTGAGACATATTTATCAATTTGAGAAGCAAGAAGCTAGTGTGAAGAAATCAGTGGCTTTAAAGTTAGGGATATTGAATTGAAATACTACTTCTGTCACTAATGTATGACTAGGCAAATAATTTAAAATATCTGCATCTCAGTTTCCTCATTTGTGAAATAAAAGGTGGGACTAGCTGTTCTTGAAAGTCCAACTCTATGATTTTATGAACTACTTATAATTTCATAGCTATTATTAAAACAGAGATTATAATTCTACAGACAGACATTTACTTAATAAATGTCATTACTGAAATTGAGAATTTAATAAAAAAAAGATCCTTTCTAAACAAAAGTCTTCACAGCTGCTTCATTTGTAACAGTGAAAATCAGGAAATAATATCTATGTCCTTTGACTGGGGAATGGTCAAATTCATTGCTTATAGCAATGTAATGGAAAAACGTAGTACAGCTAAAATGACAAATACACAGAATATGAACTATGGAAAGGCATCTGAGATGATTCAAAGCAAAAAAGGCAGAACAAAAAGAAATATATGCATATTAAATGCAATTATATAGTAAAAATTGAGATGAATATGGATGTAAAATGACAAGAGACTGGATAGAGATGGAGAGAGAGACACACAGGAAGTAACAGACAGAGAAAGATAGAAACAGAGAAACAGACACACAGAGAGACAGAGACACACAAAGAGACAGAGATAAAGATGGAGAAAGAGAAAAGAGACAGAGAAAGAGAAAAGAGACAGAGAGAAAGTGAGAGAGAGTTTGAGAGAGAGAGAGAGAGAGAGAGAGAGAGAGAGAGAGAGAGAGAAAGAGAAAGAAAGAAAAAGGGAAAGAAAGACAGAGAGGGAGAGAGAGGGAAAAAGAGAGAGACAAAGAGAGATAAGACACACACACACACACACACACACACACACACACAGAGAGAGAGAGAGAGAGAGAGAGAGAGAGAGAGAGAGAGAAACAGAGAGACAGAGAAAGAAAGACTTCAAGGACCAGAACATCAAGATTGTCACAAGAAGGGAGAGCTATGAAGCCTGAAGCTAGAACAGAGAAGAAAGAGTCAGCATGTTGATCAATCAGTAAACATTCATTAAGTGCCTACTGTGTTCTGGACACAAAGCCAAGCACTGGAACTATGAAACAGGGACGTTGCTTCCTCACAGACATAGTCATTGAAAAAAAAAATAACACAATTCAGAACTAAAATTTCTAGGTTACAACTATGATTCTGCCAACTAGTCATGTGGATGAATCAAGTAATTTCCTTGAGTCACAGTTTCTTCCTCTTCAAATCAAAGCCACTGAGGTAGATGACCTCTAAAGTTCCTTCTGACTATGTGTCAAGGATCCTAAGACCCTAGTTACAGTTAAGAAGACAAATGATTTAATTGTAGACATCATGGAAGGAAAAGACCTGTTGGGGATTCGAGATTCCTGCATCCACAGTTGAGAGTTGGGGAAGGAGATTCCAGAAAGCTGAAACATCAAACAGCCTTGCCAGACCTTGTTCACTACTCAGAGAGGGAGGATTTATTAAATGAGCACCAAGTGAGAAGATGTGCAAAAAGACACCCCATCCGGCAGTCAAAAAGGTGAACAGTCTTCTAGGTTCCATTAAAAGAGATGTAATATTAAGAAATAAAGTAGTGATTGGTCCACCTGGTATCAATCCATATTTTTAGTATTGTGCTTTTCTCTGCTATTCATAATTATTTCAGTTTTTACCTGCAACTCTTGGAATTTTAGGGGATTTTATACAGAAAAATAGGCTGTATATGCTTTCTAATTTAGGTATATATTTGACATTCATCCAGAAATTTCTCTTCCTGATCCTATTTGTTTAAAGAGTCCTTCCCAAGATTGTGTTTTTTTGGTTATCTTGTACCTTGATACTATCTTCACTTGCTCATGTTCTTTTATGACCAAAATAATTACAGAAGAACAGACTTATTTTCTCTTCCTAGTTACCTACAAGTTACCACTTCCCTATAAATGGAATCTGATCCCAGAAAAGCTACTCTGCAGTGGGTTTCCACTCATCTCATCTCACTTCCTGACACCTGTATTCCTTTCCAAGCAAAATAAAGCTGATTGCAGGCATACAGATACACCCACAGGCACATGAGAGCACACTTAGAAAAATGGACTCCAGAATTTTAAGACATATTGCCACAGCTCCTTCCATCTGCTAATCTCCTGCCCTGGTTCCAATGAGCTGTGGAACAAAAGGAGGAAATGCCAAATGTTTTGGGGGCTGTGGCTGTTATAAAAGAAAGATTCTAAGAGTGACTGGTAAAGATATAGATTAGATTTGATGCCTCCTTTCTAATGTCAAAATTTTTGTTGACTCAGAAAGAAAGAAAAGATAAAAATTGCCCAAACAGTCTCAAAAACACAACCTCATATTCCTCTCTTTTACACATTTCATTCCTTTTAATGGGCATTAAAAGCCTACTATATGTTCTGGATATTGTGGATAGGACCTTGATTTTGATTTGACTGATATAGAGAACTCCATGAAGTTCACAACCCATTCATACTGCTCATTCTCAAAGATTTTTATCCTTGTCCTTATATAAACTTACTCTAGTGGGACTATCCATCAGATATCCTTGCTTTTTCTTGACATTGTGGGTATTAATGGAGAATTCAAGATTTCTATTAGTTCTGCAAATGATATTGATTTGCTAAATAAATGAAATTAATCATTAAATATCCTTGTTTAGAGGATAAGGAGGTAGACAAATATGGTTTTTAAAATGTTTTCCTTTCAGTTCTAATTTTCTATATTATGTATTTTAAGGCTCCTTCCAGCTCCTATATTTTGTGACTCTGAATTCTAAGTTGACTTTGTTAACCTGTAATTTGATTTCATATCACTCCCTATGTGAGAAGCAACAAATAGCTACCTCAGAGACTCTCAGAAAGTCTGGGAATAATTGACCTCCATTACTTGACTATTCATTTTTTTTATCTTATTGTATCAGGTCTATCTTGATAGACCTGATATTATCATTACATCTACTTCCTTCTTGAAGAATACATTGCCTTCATTTCAGGGAAAAACCTCATACTTATTACTCAGCTCCAAGTGTAAAATGATTCTTTCATTTCTCTTCCCCTCTGCCACATTCTTTTGTCATTCAACTTTCTGACCCAGGTCAAGTCGAAGTAATCTGACTGAAATCTCAATGGACCACAAAAATGTAAAAACAAGGTAAAACATTCAGTACTCCTGAGACCATCATGGCCCCAAGTGGCAATCTGACAAACCAGTTTAAAGTATCTCAATCTTACTATTTTTTTTCCACAGAAATCAGTATTGCTAAGCTAAGTGACCTGAACAAATAAATACAATCACTGAGATCAGGGAGAACAGGGGGAAGAGAGACTAGAACTTGAGTTTTGTGACCCTCTGCACAAATATGGAAAATAGAGGGAACAGTGCAAAAGATCCTGACATATGGCAAGGATACTTACAAAGAATGATGCCTTGCTAGAGTGAGATTTGTTGGTAGGACATTTAGTGCAGGCTCCATCAATAGATCACTGCTGGTCATTTTGAAACTGTTTAGCTGCAATTCTGCCAGGGAAAAATGTGAATTGTATCAATCTAAATTTATGCAAGAAAGAGGAAGACATATTAGCTTGTGCTACCAATTTAAGTCCTAATAATCTCAGGATTATTGAACCGTCCTTGTCTATATATTTTTGTAGTTTGCTGAGATTTTTGTCAAATTGCTTCAATCTGCCATGTCAGAAAGTTGAATGGTAAAAGAATGTGTCACAGAGAAGAGAAATGAAAGAAGATACACTTAATACTTGGAGTTAAGTAATAACTTAAAATGAAGGCAATGTATTATTTGAAAAGGAAGTAGTTGTTTTTCTTGCAAGGAATAATGATGTTAGGTTTATTAGACTATTAGATTATGTATCTAATAATACAGTAAAGTCAAACAAAGAATAGTCAGGTAGTGGTGGTCAGTTATTCCTTTGTTGAGGGGCTCTAGAGCAGATTTTTGTTTACCTGCTTATGCAAAAAAGGCTTATTATCTTCCTGGGGCATATATATAGGATGTAACAGAGAACCAATCCCCATGAAGTATCAAAACATCATAGCCACTACTCATCTTTGGTACATATTTCAGAGCAAGTGATACTGCAAGAAAGAATCTAAAGAGCATTGTCAAAGATTATTGAGTTTTAGGGAAGAGATTAAAAACTTATGGGATACACATAGCATATCAATCACTGCTATCAGACTGAAGAATTCAGAAGAAAAAGGCAAATTTGATAGGTGAATAGCTGCCTAAGTTAATTAATTGGATTTGGATTTCTTTTCCATATATTAAAATAAAGGAATAATAAACTTTGGTTTATACTTGGAATATACTTTACAAGGGCTAGTAAAAATGTATTTGTCTGAAGTCTTAGAAGTCTAATGAAACAGGGTTTAAACAATAGAAAGAGGAAGAAGAAAACAATAAAAACCAGGTTAGATACTACAGAGAAGAGTAAGAAGAATAATAATAGGGGAGACACACCACCATTCATAGAGGAAATAAATCAAGGCCTTTAATAAAAGCCTAAACCAACATATATTTATATACAAGTGTACAAAGTATACGTAACAAGTATAATGAACTAGAGATCCCAATTTGAGGAAAGAATTTAAAAGTATCAGTAAGACTTGATAGATGAGACATATAATGGATTTGACCTTGGAAGAATATCTTTTTCAAAACAAAGAGTAAAGGCAAGAAGGGAAGGAGCAAATAGCACTGATCATTAAGATGATATCCATTAAAGAAATTCAATAATGAAGAGATTAGTATATTTGGGTAAAGATCTGTGGAAGCAGAAACAGAAGCAATATTGCCTTTGGATTCTGTTACAAGCCTTCGGGACAGAAAGAGGAAATATAAGAGGAGTTTGGGAAAGAGATCATAATTCTGTCACAGAGAAATAACCTAGTATCAGTGGGGGAACTGCAGTATCTAGACATCTGTTGGAGCTCTCTGCCAGAAGCAGAGTAGCCAATAACTCTGTGACTTGGCTTAATAATAATTTCCTCCTCCAAAAGGCTGGGCAGGAACAAATAAGGAGAGAGTATATTCTGGAAATAATGAAATGAGTTGGTGTTTCCAGTATAATAGTCTCTCTTTGGAAGGAAAAAGAGTAGTGAAACAGGTCCTCCTATCTGACCATCTGTCACTTCCGTGCATTTCACATTGTCTCCCATTGTATACCTTCCACTTGATAGACATGCTCACATTTGGTCATATTCTGCAAATCCCAGTGATTCTGAATCACTGTGATTATCATCCAAACTCCATTCCCCATCTTCTACCATCTGATTCATTATTTCTATTCCCCTCAACCCTTCCACTTCAAAGTTCTAACCAAACATCACTATCACCTTCTATTATCTTTGCCAAAAACTGTGTCCTCTGGAATGTCTGAGTCATAAGCAATGAATTTCCTTCCCTTCACTTAATCTTTTCCTTTTCCAGTTCTTCCATATGCTAGCTATTATTGTAACGTTGCCCCACCAACCCTCCCTCCAGATGACACAGACTTTCTGGAAGCCCTTTCCAATATTGGCTGTACCTTCATTCATTTCCCTTGGCTCATGGGTCAAGGTGGAGGAGTTGGAATACTACTTCTCCATTACCACTTTCAAGTTCTTCCTCTATCTGTGTCACTTAGTAACCTCTCCTCCTTTAAGGTTCATGCAATTCATCTCTAATATCCAATCAGAATCCTGGTAGATATTGCCTAGAGACTAGAGCTCACTTACCTTTCTTTCTCAATAAGTTTCATACATTTCTCAGTTTTTCTTTTTTCTCCAATTCTTGACCTCATATTGGGAGACTTCCAAATACATATTAACTCTCTCACATAGCCTAATCACTCAGTTCCTCATACTAAAAACTTCCTATTATTTGTTCCTCCACCCTATCTCAGTCACACATAAAATGATCATATCTTGCTCTTTTTTATCATACATAAATATAATAGTTCCATGTTCAAGAATTCTGAAATTCCCATAATCTATTGACTTTCCAACTCTCTCTCAGCTTTCCTGAACCAAACTTTAGTCTTCTTCATCCACACCATGACCTTTAATCCTTCAATCCATCAATTCTCTCCCAGATCATCTTGACCACACTGACTACTTTTTCTTCTCTTCCTCATCTCCTCTTCTTGATTATGCAATTCAATTCTACACTGTCCTCTTTTCTTTAATTCCTAGCCACCTTATCATTTCAGTAATTATACCCTGCCAAGCTCCAATCTTGGATGATGTCTGCCCTTCACTACCTTCATTACAGCATATTTTCTGTTGAATAAAGGTGAAGAAAACCATGCAACTGTTTTAACTGGGTCAACAAATTTATATTACACAACCTCAACTGGGCTCTCATTGCTTCAAGAATATTTCCCTTATCAACTTATTATCCCACTTCCCACAGCAGCCCTTCCAAAACTTTTCATCCCACCTCAAACCTTCCATGGCAACCCTTCCTTTCATCCTCTTAGCTTAGAACCTTGCCTCATATTTTACAGAAAAATTGAAGTCTTTTTTTTTCTGTGAACTCCTTTTTGCCCCTGTATTTTCATCTCATCCACTTATATGTCTTCTGCCTCTAGCTCTTCCTTCTTCACTGATGGCTCAAATGATGAAATGGCTTTACTCTTTATTAAGACTAACCCCTCTACTTATACAAGTGGTTCCATTACATCCTATCTCTCTCAACAGATTGCCCATTCTGTAATCTCTATCACTTTTTTCCCAGTCTCTCCCTGGCTCATTCCCTACTGTTTACAATTATATCTATGTCTCTCTCATCCTCAAAAATGTCTTGTTTAAGAAAACTATATGGTTCTGCACATATATATTGTATCTAGGATATACTATAACATATTTAACATGTATAGGACTGATTGCTATCTAGGGGAGGGGATGAAGGGAGGGAAGGGAAAAGTCGGAACAGAAGTGAGTGCAAGAGATAATGCTGTAAAAAATTATCCATGCATATGTTCTGTTAATAAAAAGTTATAATAAATAAATAAATAAATAAAAATGTCTTGTTTAATTCTTTTGTTCCAACTTACTATTTGTGTTCTTTGTGGCTGAACTTGAAAAGGGAGTCTATACTTACATGAACTGATGCTAAGTGAAGTGAGCAGGACAAAGAGAACATTGTACAGAATAACAAGATTATGTGATGGTTAACTGTGATGTACCCGGCTCTTTTCAACAACTCTAATTCTATTCTGATAGACTTATAATGGTAAGTGCCGTCTATATCCAGAGAGAGAACTGTGAATACTGAATGTGGATCAAAGCAGAGTATTTTCACCTTTGTTTATTGTTATTTGTTTGCTTGTTTTTTTTCCCCTTCTGATCTGATTTTTCTTACACAGTATGATAAATATGGAAATAGGTTCAGAAAAATTGTACATGTTAAGCAATTGGATTGCTTGGTATCTTGGGGAGAGTGTAGGGAGAAGAGTGGAAAAGTGAGTAAAATAATGAGGGAGTAGGCTAGGGCAAGTATTGTGTTGGTAGTTGATAGTTGGATAGCTCAGGGTAGTGGGAGGAGAAGGGCAATTTCTAAATCAAATAGGAGGAATGTAATAGTGACTAGGAAGAATTTTATTGAAAATGGAAGGCGGGAAGAACCTAAGGGGTCAAAGACGCATTCGTAGGGACTAGATTTTTCTAGGTATAAGTAGAGCTGTGAAAAATTTGGAACACAAAGTTTTGCAAAGGTGAATACTGAAGAATATCTTTGTATATACTTAGAAAAATAAAGTAGTATTAAAAATTTTTAAAAGGCAGCCTAAATGGGCTTTTCTACTTTCCTTGTTTTCTTATTAACACCTTATACCTCTTATTTCCAACCTCATCATTCAACTGAAACTTCTCTCTCCAAAGTTACCATTGATCTCTTAAATGACAAATGAATGGCTTTTTCTCAATCTCCATTTATTTATTTATTTATTTTTGGACCTCTGCAGTTTTTGACAGTTGATCATCTCCTCCTTCACTTGAACCTAGGAGACCAAGTTGGGAGGGACTTAGGTTACCAAGCAGGGAGGGACCTATGACATCAAGTCAGAGCTGGAGTTCTAGGTCTCCCTGTATTTGCATTCTAGATCATCATAGGCTGTGTTCTAGGTCCACTCCTTTCCCCACCTCTGCATTCTAGATCACCCCCAGAACTATGTTCCCAGTCTTTGTGTTTTAGATCAATCCAGCTCTGTGGTTTCTGTCTTTGCATTCTAGATAGCTCCTGGCTCTGCCCTACCTGTCTTTGCATTTTAGATCACCTGTCTTTTGCATTTTAGATCATCTGTTTCCCCTATCTTTGCATTTTAGAACACAACTTCCTTCTGCATTCTAGACCACCCACCTTCCCAGTCTTTGCATTTTAGATCACCTGTTTCCCCTGCCTTTGCATTTTGGATAACCCATTTCCTATGTCTTTATATTCTTGATTTCCTATTCTCTCTGTCTTTGTGTTCAGAACATCAATTGCCCCTGCATTCTAGACCACCAATTTCCTCTGTTTTTGTGTTCCAGATTTCCCATTTTTTTGGATTACCCATTTTCTAGATCACCTGTTTTCTGGATCACCTGTTTTCTAAATCAAATGCTTTCTGGATCTTCACCTGTTTTCTAGATCACCTGCTTACCAGATCACCTATTTTCCAGATCACCACCTGTTTTCTGGATCATCACCCATTTTCTGGATCACCATCTCTTTTTTGAATCACCCTCTCTTTTCTAGATCACCCATTTTCTAGATTACCTGTTTTCTAGATCACCTGTTCTCTGGATCATCTGTTTTCTAGATCATTCATTTTCTAGATCATTTGTTTTCTAGATCACTTGCTCCCTGTCTTTGTAGTCTAGATCATCTGCATCCCCTGTCTTTGCATTCCAGATCATCCCTTCCACCTGCCTTTGTGTTTTAGATCATGCTTCCTAAATTCTAGATCATCCATCCAGACCATCTTTGTGTTATAGATCTCCAGTGATGCTGCATTCTAGATCATCCCACTTTCCATGTCTTTGTGTTCTAGATCACCAGCTTCCCCTGCCTAGCCATAATCCCCTCTTTGCATTTTAGATCATCTGCTTTCCCTTTCTTTGCATTCTAGATCACCCCACCTCTGTTTTCCTTGTCTTTGCCTCAGTCAAACTAAGACCTTAATAAGATCAAGGTCTTCCAGTGCATCCAGGGCCATCTCCAGTTATCCTGATATATATATTTGACCACTGGACCCAGATGGCTATGGAGGGTTAAGTGAGGCTGGTGATTTTGTACAGGCCACCCTCATTTAAATCCAATTCACTTGCATGTTGTGGCACTGTCATTCATGGTCCTCTTCAAGAATGAAGGACAAACAATAATAAATAATAAAGGAAGGAAACCAAATTTGAGCCTACCTGAAGCTGGTCCCTTTCCTTTCCTTAATGATTAGCCTGAGTGAGAATGTGGCCATGTTTCTCAATTAAACATTAAGTCATTTCTTGGACACAGATGCCCCTGGCTCCCACCCCCATGATCCAAAGATCAAACTTTCTCTAGAAGTCTAGGATTCAGATATATCTTACTTATATATGTGTGTTTCCATCTCTCTTACTCTGTCTCACACATTCAACCACTTATAATGAGGATAAAGTTTATAATTTGAGATCTAAAAAGGACCCACAAAGGTTATCTGGTACAATTCAATGCCTCTAGGCAGAGATCATCCATCAATCAATGATTATTGGGATAACCCATCAATCAATGATTATTTAATAAATTTCTATTAAATTGAATGAGGTTATAAAAAAACCCCAACAAATGTAAAGAAAACCAAGGCCTTTTGATTTCCTCCTATAAAAAATGAGGGAATTTCTTGGATGCTCCTTTAGGTTTAACATTCTAGGTTCAAAAGCTTTTCTCAGCTCTGACTTTCTATGTTCAAAAACTCCTCCTACATCTGATATTCTAAGTTCTAAGGGTACCTTCCACCTTTGATTTCCCTTGGCCTCAATTCTTTCATCTATAAAATGAGTTAGCTATGACCCCTGAGCTTCCTTCTGGCCTTATGAAGCTAAGTCATTTGTTCAGGGTCCAAGAAGACCCTTGTAGGGGAGGAAGGAGACAGACATCTGGAGAAGTTGGTGTGTGAAGGGTGATTTCTTTATATTAACAGATTGTTGCCCATTTCTTAAAAGGATTTAATGAGAAGAAAGGAGTGATGGTGGGATAAGTGAAAGCTATTGAGAATTTGGTTAGATAGAACTGGATGGCAGAACACAGACTAAATGAAACTATGAAGTCTCCATAAATATTAAGTGAGTAGTGTTCTTTCTTAGACAGTGTAATGGCTTAAGTATATCCCTTAGAATGTAACTTTCTTGAGGGCAGGTATTATTTTATTTTTGTCTTTGTATTCCCCAGAGCTTAGTTTCTGACCTATCCAACCATTTTTCAGTTTCTTTGTTGGGCCCTCATCCATATCATGCATTCTAATTATAAGTATTCTACCAGGTTCTGTCTGAGACCCTCTTCTCTTTTTCTTCTATACTACTTCACATGATGATCTCATCAGCTCTCATGGGTTTATTATCTCTATGACGATTCTCAAATCTATTTATCCTGCCAAGAACTCTCTACTGCCCTCTTGTCTCATAACTATATGTCTTTCGGACAAATAGAACACTAGAAATCTTAAACTCAACATACCCAAAACAAAACTCATTTTCTTTCTTCTTAAATCTTGCCCCTTCCTCTACCTTCCCTATTATTTTAGAGGGCCACACTATCTTCCTAGTCCCTCAGGTCTGAAACATAGGTGTCATTCTAAATTATTTGTTATATCTCACTCATCCAATTCTGCCAAAGCTTTTTGATTTTAACCTTTAACCTTCAATACAGCACATTCCCTCCTTTGACATTATCACTACTCTACTACAGTCTTTCATCATCTCACATGTAGACTAGGTATTATCCTATTGATGGGTCTACCTCAGATGTCTCCCTACTCTAAAACATATTCCATTCAGCCACCAAAGTAATTTTCTTAAAGCACAGGTCAAATTATGTCAACCTTCATATCAACCTTCACGTTATATATCAACCTTATATCAACCTTCACCTTATATATCAACCTTCACCTTTCCCCCCTCCATACACACTCAATAATCTCCAGTAGCTCTCAAAACACACCCAAGATCAGATATAAAATGTTACAGTTATCATACAAATTTCTTCTCCTACTTTTCCAGCCATCAGAATTGATTATCACATAATCATTGTTGTTGTGTACAATGTTTTCTTGATTCAGCTCATTTCACTCAGCATCAGTTCACATCAGCATCATGTAAGTCTCTCCAGGTCTTTCTGAAATCATACTGTTGATTGCTTCTTATACAACAATAATATTTCATTACAGTCATTCACTCAGTTTCTAGTTCCTTTCCAATAAAACAGGCTGCTACAAACATTATTGCAAGGATCCTTTTCCCTTTTTTATGATCTCTTTGGGATACAGACCCAGTAGAGACACTGCTGAATCAAAGGGATGCACAGTTTGATAGTTCTTTGGGCATAGTTCCAAATTGCTTTCCAGAATGGTTGGATTGGTTCACAATTCTACCAACAATGTATTAGTGTCTCAGCTTTCCCACATCCCCTCCAACATTCATCATTATCTTTTCCTGTCATCTTAGCCAATCTGAGAGGTATATAGTGGTACTTCTTAATCTATATTACTCTGATCAATAGTGAGTTAGAGCATTTTTTCATATGACTAAAAAAGGCTTTAATTTCTTCATCTGAAAATTGTTTATTCCTATCCTTTGTCCACTGTAGAATGGCTTGAATTCCTATAAATTTGAATCAATTCTCTCTATATTTTAGAAATGAGCCTTTTATCAGAACCCTTGAATATAAAATTCCTTCCCTCTATAGGTATCAAATTCAATTAGAATTAGAATCACTGAGCCAAACATAAAGATCCCTTTCCTGCATATTAAGATTTTAAATGTAATGTTATCTAGGTTTTATTGTATTTTTGCTTGTTTTGATAAATACTTCTCAGTTGGATTTCAGTCTGGTTGGGGCTGCTCTCAGGAGTACTGCAGGCCCACATTCAGACCCTGACCTTGTTTGACAATCAACAAAGCAATAAATCAAATTCTGATTTCTATCATTGGTTTCCAAAGTGT
The DNA here is from genome assembly GCF_016432865.1 of Antechinus flavipes. NCBI lineage: Eukaryota > Metazoa > Chordata > Mammalia > Dasyuromorphia > Dasyuridae > Antechinus > Antechinus flavipes. Next base: position 218,116,718 of record NC_067399.1, on the reverse strand, counting down.
AAATGTTCACATTAAAACTTTTAAAATTGGATCTTCTAAGCCTGTCTAAAGCTGGCTCAGGTAACTACTACTATACTAATGAAATTATAGATCCAGTCCCTTTCTCTATCCCTTCCAGAGATAGGTAATAACATAGTAAAAGAGTACTTATCTGCTCTTCTTGAGTTCAACTCATGTAGCTCAAATGAACTACAACCTGGGGTTCCCTAAGTAATTCCTATGAATAACTTCTCAGTGATCATGGAGAATGGGAACAGAACCAAAATGTAAGACCAGTATGATTTAAAGGACAGAGTGCTGCAGTTGCTCCTAGAAAGATTCAAGTTTGGATCCTGCCTCTGACATGTATTAGTTATGTAACATGGGCAAGTCCTTTAGAATTTTTGAGTCTCAGATTCTTCATAAGTAAAATGGAGAAAATTTTACATGAAGTATCTACTTCATGGGGGGTCTTGTGATCGTATGAGAATATTTGAAAAGTGTTTTTCAACTTTTAAATTGTCATGTAAAGGCAAGCTATTATTATTGCTACAGTACTACATTATTATTACCATTTTACTAGAACTATATTACTATTACTATAGAACTAGAATCAGATGTCTGTATTTTCCAAAAAAGAGACAAAAATGTATTCTGCAGAGTTATAGGAGGTGAATTTGACTTCTGTGATTCCCGAATCTAGAACATAGGGAAGAGATGCTAAACAGACATCTAGGAAAGGTTTTTAATTTTTTTTTAATAAAATGGCTTCATAAAGAACAAGTTATATTTTTCTAATTATTTCTTTTCTTGATATGGTTCCTAGACAGGTCAAAGAATTGCTATCCACAGAACATGCCTGGATTTTTAGCAAATAGTTTACAATATCTTTTGTGTGTTAGCAAACACTTTAGGAAGTGTTTGCTATTGTATTAGGTCTGATCAAACTGAATGGGTTTGAGTGTTGGTGAAATAAGAAAACTTTGCTCCACAGCCAGAGGATCAATGTATATAGGTGCAGAAAGGCTCATCACAACAGAGTTGACCAACAGAGAGGCAACTCATGAAGTTCTATTTATTATAACAACATTATCAAACTTGAATACAAACCAAGTCCATTAATGCATCCATAAAGATTCTCGTCGTCACATGTCGACTGACTTAAAAATGTAGTGTTCTCTGTTTTATTGGTATTTTATTTATTTTATTAAACATTTCCCAATTATATTTTAATCTGGCCCAAGAGCACTTGCAAGTGTAAACCCTATGTTTTACATTTCTCTAGAAAGACATATTAAGGACTGGGATCTGAACTGGGGAAGGAAAGGAGTAAATTACAATAATTATAGGAGCAAAAGTGAAGGGAGCTTGTGTCCACATCCAATCCAATGACACATGTATGATGGTGAACTCACTTTATGAAGCCAAGGTATCCAATTATTTTATAACTCAAGCTATACTTATGTAAATGAAAAGTTCTTTTTCTCCTGAACTAACAATGATATAATGTGAGAAATAGGATGTATATTTCTAGGAGACCAAAAAATAAGAATAAAATATATATTGGCATTAACTAGGGTCTTTTTTTGTCTGAGGCAATTGGGGTTTGGTGACTTGCCTAGGGTCAACAATTAGTAAGTGTTCAGTGACTGAGTTCAGATTGAACTCAGATCCTCCTGATTCCATAGTTGGTGCTTTATCTACTGTGCCATCTAGCTGCCCCAGTAGGGTCTTCTATAACAGAATTCTGGATCTTTTGAAATACTGAAGTAAATATAAATGTCTAGGTCCCTTCATAGGTTTTGAACTAGAAGGGAACTTGTTCAGTTGTGTAGATGATATCTGACTCTTCATGACCCCATTTGGGATATTCTTGGCAAAGATAGTGGAGGGTTCACCATTTCCTTCTCCAGCTCATTTCACAGATGAGAAAACTGGGGCAACAGGGTAAGATGACTTGTCCAGTGTCATACAGCTGGTAAGTTTCTGAGGTCATATTTGAATTTAGGAAGAAGAGTCTTCCTGACTCCAGGCTGGCACTTTGTCCATTGTACCAATTAGCTTAGAGATCATATAATCCAACCCCTCATTTTAATGATGAGGAAACAGGCCTAATGAGATGAATTGATTTATCAGAGATCAAAAAACAGATAATTAGGAATAGAGCCAAGCTTTAAAGCTGGTCCCTTTAACTTTAAATCCAACATTCTTCCCATAGTGCTGCCTACCAATATGTTGATGTTAAGTCTTGTTCCAATGAAGGACACAGCAGGAAGAGAAGCCCATTCTGCACTGTGCTTTCATCACTCAGAGTGAAGCTGAATATAGGAGCATCTCAGCAAAGAAACTCACACACCATAATTTCACAGTTATTACTGGGTCTGAGAAAAATTTCCAGTCTAATAACTATTTGACTCAATAGGATCTAGTCCTCATATATGTCTCTAATCCTTTCAGAATGATGTGTATTGGCTTTGAAATGAATTGGTCCCAACATAGTCTTATCAATATGGCTTGTTTAAAGAAATAAATCCTTTGCTTGGGAGGAAAAAAATTTCATTAAAGAAAACAATGATTTATTTCACAGAGAGGTTTGAGAGTCTAGAGCTCTGAATCTATCCATGTTTCCAGCATTTAGAACAGTACCAGAGAGAGTCACATCTATACCTTGGGGGTCATTTAACCCTCTCATTTAGCCCTGAGAGATTAAGAGATTTTCCTAAGGTTGCAAATGAGAGAAATAGGATTTGAATTGCAATTCCCACTGTAATTCTCAGGAGAGGCATATATTGGTGGAAAGGGTTTGGGGGTCAGCCCAAGTGTCTTAGATCATTAAACTAAGCCATCACAATAAAACAGCTCTCAATTATACTTGATTCACAGTGTGTAATCAGTACAATTTAAAATTTTGAACAGAAAAAGTTTTAAAAAACATATATGCTACAAGTTTGAGTCCACTTATAATAATTAAACCTTCAAGGAGGAAGGGAGGTAATTAAAGTAATGTATGAAAGATAGTGCTAGTAGGCTACTAGTGCTTATGACTAAAAGACTGGCCATAATGGTGTTGCAGAGGCAGAATGTGTGAAAGCATAATTCTAGCACTGTTTAAGAATAGTCCTTTGGGACTAGGTCCAATCTAGGGAGTTGTGGTTCACAGCCTGGGATGGTGTTGGGTTCTGTTCTCTTATTACCATTTTATGTGAATTGTGTTGTTAACTGGAGGTTCATTTCTTGGAAGTGGAAGCTCAGGCAGTGAGTTCTGAGAGTGCTTCAGAGAAAATGAGGGCGGGGGGATATGTACCTGGAAAGCATCCAGGCGTCTTATCTCTGTAGGTTTTAGGAATGAAGTGAGAGACCAGATCTGATTGCTGTGGGTTGAAGATACTACGATTAGAATTGAGAACTAATTGGGGTTAGGGATTGGTTTTAGGCTTAGTTGTGTTGCCCATACCTGAGTATGTCTCCATGAGACATTTTCTGTAGTGGAGTGAAAGAAAGAAAATAATGCCTACAGACAGGGAGATAGACTGGATGATCTCTTGAGATCTCTTACAGATCTGAGTCTAAAATTTGAAGAAAGTGAGAATAGCTTCCTTTCCTGGCTGGTACAACCATCTGGCACCATATGGCTTCCTGCCTGACAAGTTCTCTTCCCCACCTCCAATTCCTAATAAAAACATAGTCCTTAAGCTAGCAATCTTTACAAATTATCAGCTATCAAACTGTCAAACTGGACCACTCTCTTTTCTCCTCTCCCCTTCCCCCCAGGAAAAAACAAAACACTCCAAATTGCAAGGACAATAGAAGTCATATTGAACAAGATAAATTGTCCTTTTCTATAATGACTATTGACAGGAATCTCTCTCTTCCTAACTCAGGGTACTTTCTTGGTCATTGTCAGGGAAGAAAAATAACATTTATCCATTTATTTACCAAGTAATCAATTTCTGTCAGGGATAGTATGACTATTTAATTGGGAGTTAGTATATTTTTAAAAAAAGAGATAGTGTAATCTAGTAATATAGGACTTAGGTTGGAGTCCCAGATCTGTCCCTTACTAGCTGTGTGACTTTAGGCAAATAAATTCACCTTTGTGATCCTCAGCTTCTCTATGTTGAAAATAGAGATTATAATCTTTGCATTGTTTTTCTCACTGGGTTGTTGTGAGACAAGTGTGATACAAACCTTAAGGCACTATGGAAATGAATTACTAATATTATGTTCTACTGTCACCTCAGAGCAACATCCAAAAATGTATTCATTATATTTTTCCTCAAATCTGCTTCTCTTCTTGATGCCTCTATTTTGGATGGTGGTAACACTTGTCAAAAAAATTACAGCAAATTTGGAGGAGGGGGAATGGAAGCCCATGAGAGAAGCTGGAAGCTCTCCTGGAAAACATATCCCCACCTAACCTCGGACAAGGTCATAGTGAACAGCTGGGGCAACATAGCAATTTTTGTAGAGCCTGAACTTATCCAGGGTACTTAAGAGAGTCTCACAGAGGCCATCTGGCTGGTATAGACTAGATTATGTATGTTGGCAAGTAGAGAGAGAGAAAAAAGTGTGTGTGTGTGTGTGTGTGTTTGGAGAGAGACAAGAGACAGAAACAGAGGAGAAGAAACTGAAAGAAGCAATGAAATAACCTTTTTAAGTGCTGGGACTCTGGGGTTCTCTCTTTGTAAAACCCAAGGTGTTTATGGCTCATTGAAAGTAATTAAATTCTTTGTATTTGTTTCCCCTGTGCCTAATACAGTGCCTGACACAAGAGTAGTCACTTAAAATAGGTACTGATTGATTGACTAATAGAATTGTGTCATTTAGGCCTTAAAGAAACAATTGAAGCTCATCTAGCTTAATCATTTCATTTTATTGATGAGAAAATAGAAGCCAAGAGAAGGGAAATGTTGTGTAAGTTCAGGGTCTTGGGTTTATGCTGCTCCAGAAATGAGGAACAGGATACACTGGACCAAGGGCAGCTAAGCAATAATGTGAATCTATCCAAACGCTGCCTATTTGATAGCACTGGCAGAGCTTTCTCCACCTTCCTGTCCTTCATATAGGGTTTCTTGGTTGGGATTATAAAAAGTGATATCACCCCTCTTCTTGTTATTCAGGCTCATGAGACATATTTGACTCTTATCAACTCTTATCAACAAACCCTGTTCACTTTATCTGCATTATCCTTTTCATGGATTCCCTCTTTTTCTTCCACATAGCTGCTATACCATATCAGTCTGGGCTTTAATATCTCTAACCATGATAATAACCTTCTAGCTGATCTCCCAGCTTTCTTTTTCTGTCCTCTGCACTCTGTTCTTGATACAACTGTCAAATTATTCTTCCCATTACAAGCATATCTTGTTTTATTATTTTATTGCACTTTGCTTTATTGTATTTCACAGATATTGAATTTTTTTGACTGCTTCATTGGTCTCCTGTTCTGTTTCTCTCCCTATTCTCCAACCCTAAGACACAACAGTAGCAAAGTTAAGCCAATTAATAACCCTAAATGTCTTCTAAGTATTCCAGTGAAAGAAAGATAGATAAATTGATGAGGCAAACTTGACTGTTGTCTTATTTTAAGAAATTGCCATAACCACCCCAAACCTTCAGCAACCATCAGTCAACAGCTATCAACAATGAGGTAAGATGTTCTACCAGCAAAAAGATTTGCTGAAAGCTCATATAACAGCTAGAATTTTAAGCAATAAAGCATTTCTAAATTAAGGTATGTGCCTTTTGTTTTTAGACATAATATTATTGCATATTTAATAGACTATAGCATATTGTAAACATAAGCATTATATGTGCTAAGGACCCAGAAAATTCATGTGACTCACTTTATTATGATACTTGCTTTATTTTACTGGTCTGGAACTGAACCATGATATCTCTGATATACATTTCTACACATCAGTTAATGTTAGATGTCCACACCAGTCCTCTATCAATACTTCAATAGTCCTTATCACTCAAAAAATAAAGTCCAAATCCTTGGTCCAGTATTTAATACCTTGCATAGTTTGACTTCCACTTCCATTTCCAATCATTACTTCCTTTTACTCCCCCTCATGCACTAGATACTGCAGTGAAATTGTATTACTCATTGCTCCCCAATCATATCCTGTATTTTCCCACCTTTGTGATGATACTAATGCTGTAACCATGTCCTGAAATATCCTTGTCTCCAGCAACTGAAAAATCTCCCCAGATTTCAGAGACCACATCAAAATGTACTTATTCCATGAATTGGTCTTTCTTTCTCCCTCCTTGATTTTCTAAGCCAGAATTGCTCTTTTCTCCTTATTTTCATCTTCTACTTTGTGTGAAATACTTTTATAATAGTCACTGGAGAGTTAGGAAAACGGGTTAGTTAGAATGTCAAAGTAATTTCCTTAATACATATTCCTGGTCCAATCATTTCTCTGTTCAAAAGCTATTGATGGCTTTCTTAATATGGTTAGGTTGTAGCAAACAGGACTTAGAATCACATATGGAGGTTCACATCCCAACTCAGACACTTCTTGTCTATGTTCCCTGGGGGAAAATCATTCAATTTCTTTCTATCTCAGTTTCCTCGTCTGTTAAATGGAAATCATAATTCTTATACATTCTTCAAAGGGTTGTTATAAGGCTTGTGTGAGGTAAATTGTGTAAAAGGACTTTGTGAACTTTGGAACATTATTTATGTCAGCATTATTGACAATTAATATTCTTCTTCTAATTCTAATTCTTCTATGAACAGATATGAGGTAGAGCCCATGCCTAGCTTCTGGTGCACAGAATCAATGAAATATATTCTACCAGAATGACTGTAAAAAAGAATAAACAGTGTTAATCTGTTGGGCCTGATGAATGCTTCTTGTTAGGTTTCCTAAACACTAGTAAGGTATCATCTGCCTAATGCATCTGTTGGTTTGTTCTCTTATTTGAAGGCAAACAAGAAAAATACAAAACAGAAAGAAACCCAAACCCCTCTTGTAGTTGGAAGCCTCCCAGAGTTGTCTCTAAACTGACATTTTGCATCAATACACATCTCTGATTTGGGGCTCCAGGGCTTCAAATATGTTGTGACAAAAATATTAATATATTTCTTAAATATCTTTCTACTTAAAAAATGAACTGGCCCACTCTGGCTGCTCACAGTTTGTAGTCTCCTTCAGAGCTTCAAAGACAGTGGTCTTTTTCAGTTTGGAAACTCCTCCCACTAGTACAGATTATAATAGCTCCTTAGTTATTTTTCCTGAGTAAATGGTTTTCAAAAGTTGTTCTGGCCAAAAAACAAAAACAAAACCAAAAACAATAAACAAACCCAACAACAAAACTCCAAAGTGATCAGCCTTTCTATACTCAGCAAGGTTGTTCTTTGGACAATAAATATGCAGACTGTTATTGGGTCCAGGTTTGAAGTCTTTCTAATTGGATAGGATCTGTCAGAACTTATACTTTATTAGTATGATATCTGAGTACCCAAAATTTGCTGCATAGGAGTATTGAGTGACAAAACTACCTATATTTAGTGTACATTGAAGTGACTTTGAAATTTTCCAAGAAAGTTGTTGTTGATCAATCCCAAGAGATTCACACTCATAGGCAGACAGAGAGAGAAAGAGAAGAGTGAGAGGGAGATAGAGATAGGCAAAGACACAGAGAAAGACAAAAGCAGAGAAAGAGAGACAGAGATAAACATTCAGAGAAACAGAGTTGGGGGGAGATGAGAGGAAGAGAAGGAGAAAGAGAGAGGGGAGAGGGAGGGAGAGGGAGTAGTAGAGAGGATGAGGGGGGAGAAATGGAGGAGAGGAGGAGAGAGGGATTGAGAGGGAAAGAGGGGAAAGTTGGGATGAGGGGGAGAGGTAAAGGGAAAGAGAAGAAGGAAAGGAAGAAGGGAAGAAGGAAGAGAAGGAGAGGGAGAGGGGAAAAGACAAAGACAGAGAGAAGGTGGGGAAGGGGACAGAGATAGAGACAGAGACCGAGAATCAGAGAGGAGGCAAAGGGAAAAAGAGAAAGACAGTGAGACAAACACACAGAAACAGAGAAAGAAATCGAGATGATAGCTCTTGGGCTGTGGGAAAACACTCATTAAAACGTCAAAACCTGACCTATCCCTGGATTGCAGGCAAACTGTGAATCGATAAAGTACATCAGAAGTTTCTAAGCCATATTTATGTGTGTGCACACACATATACACATACATACACAAATATGTATAACTCTGAGACATACATCATAATTAATGAGAGTTTGTACTAAAAATAATAAATAGGCTGCTCTATACTTCATCTCAATAAACTCAATCATCCAATATTTATCAAACACCGACTAAATGTAAAGCTCTGTACTCAGTCCTTGGAATATAAAGATGAAAACTAAATAGTCTTTGCTCTCAAGGAGAAAACATACACACCAATTTAGGGTTAGATAAGGAGTATGAGAAGGACGTATGAGAAAACTATACAAAATGCTGTGAGGGAAATCTGAGGAGCAAAAGATCTCATTGAGCAGGGGAAATCAATGAAGTCTTCATGGCAGGTAAGGGTGGCCCCAATCTGGACTTTGGAGAAGGATTTCAGCAAAGATAAACCAGGAATCATGAGAAAAAAGGCTAGAAATGCAAACAAGTCATATTACAGTGTGTTGAACATGAGAATTAGTAATTGTCATTTTATCTCACAGGCAAGGTTTCTTAAACATTTTTATTCACTGCTCCTTTTTGCCTATGAAAATTTTCCAGGTATGTATACCTGTATACAGGTATATAAGGTAAATAGGAGCCACTGCAAATTTTTGAAATATAACAATTTTTGGAAGATTTGTTCTGTTACAACTAATTTGTATTGTGATTAAAAGGATTTGTGCTTTACAAATCATCACCTGTGTAATTAGAAAGAATCAAGTAAATAGCATTTCCTGCCTATCCTGTGTTTATCCTATTAGGTCCGGATTCTTTTTAATTATTTAAGACAAATAGCATCATGTAATGTAGTTTTGTGCTTTGTACTGACAGTTAAATGAATTTTGAATTCAGAAATCTAATTGTAAATGAGAAATTCTGAAAGTTAGTAATAATTAACAATGCCTGTCTTTTTTGAAGGTCTAATAAAGGCCAGAGAAAGTCTGGGTGATTAGAATCAACAGAAATCTCCAAACCAACTATAATAATGATGATGATGATGATGATGATGATGATGATGATGATGATAAATTATATATTGAGAATTGCTGCTACCAGCTGTTGCACTATTCTAGTTCATGTTTAATAGCTAGGCACATAGTATATGCTATACATACATACATATATATATATATATGTATATATATACTATTTTTCATAGTATGAAAAACTTAAGTTTTGGGCAATCTGGCTTATAATGAATGAGGATGTCCCTTTTCTTACACTCATTTATTGGATAAGTCCTCATTCCTGCAAGAAAAATTATTTGAGATGAGTTTTAAGGCTCATTTTTAGGTCTTCATGAAGAAGGGAATAAAAGAAGTACTCAATATAAACCAAGTAAAGGATGGGAAACTTTTTCCTATACAAAAAGCATGGTAAATACAGAACACTTCTAAGTTTACATCAATAGGCTTTGTTCACAGGATAACTTAGCTGATATAAAAAGGATGTCCCAATGAAACTTGATTAAAAGCTGAAGGTCTGAGAGGACTAAAAGACAAAAACATTAAAATGTAAAACTTTCAGATGCAAAATAGAAAATCCCTATCCTATTATCCTTGATATTCTCTTCTGCCTAGGTTTTTCCCAACATTGTGTTTTCCTGGTCATCCTTAATCTGCCCAAGTTTATGAGGCTCCTTTGCTGAATCTTTATCCAGGCACATAAACTAAATGTTGGTGCTCATTCTTGAAGGCTATTTCCTGGGTCCTCTTCTCTCTCTTTACTGTTTTACTTGGTAAGCTTATCAACTTCCATAGATTCAATTGTCATTTCTAAACTGATGGCTCCCATATTTACTTATTCACCCCCAACTTGAATAAACCAACTGCCTATTAGACATCTCAAACTGGATGTCCTATCTAAAACCCAACCTGTCTAAAATGAACTCCATTTATCATCACTTCTCTCCTTTCTTCTCCTCCCCTCAAGCCTAGATGACCACAATAGGCTGATAGTTAGTTTAATTTTCCTTCCCTGTAGTCTTTTCTCATCCTAGTCTGATAGCTTTCTAATTTAGCTTGCTAAAATCTTGTGGGTCTGACCACATCACCCAACTCCTACCCACAAATCAATTTCAATGGCTTCCTATTACCTTCAGGATCAAATATAAATTCTTTGTTTGACTTTTAAAATCCTTCAGAAGTTGGTTCCTTCCTAACTTTTCTGACCTTCTTACGCCTTATTTCCTTCCACTATACTAGCCTTCTTTCAATTCTCTCAAAGATACTATCTTCTGATTCTATGCTTCCCCACTAGCTAATACCAACCCTATAATAATCTTTCTCTCCATCTCTGCCTCCTAGTTTTCTTGTTTTCCTTTAAATCACAGCTAAAATCCTACCTAAAATAGGAGTATATAGAATGTTCAAGAAGAATTAACTAAGAATTGTGAGGATTCTGGTGTGAGGACTTGCTGACCCATTTTCAAGTACACTCATCCACCTTTGGGGTCTATTGGGTCCTCAATTCTCACCTGGGGCTCCAGGAAGCTGTAACTTGTACAACAGCCACACCTGCTAAATTGTCTCAACAGAAAAGCCAGGAAGTTGAGAGTAATTGACAGATTTCAAACTTGTCAGGTAATTGGAGGGATGTCTACCCAAAGCATATGAAGACATCCCCCAATAAATGGTGGATGAAAACAGTTTGTCACAATGGTCATGAAGGTGGCTGAAGCAGGAGCAGTGAACTGCTTTGAGCTTGGTCAGACATCAAAAACGATCATGTGTTGCATCCTGGGACGTCATCAGTCATCTTGACTTTTGTCCTACCATTGGATTTTGAGGAATCTGAATGAGACAGTGAGGCTGATAACTTCAACAAACTTTGCCTTAGTTAAATCCAATTCATTTGTGAGTCAAAACATCAGTCCCATGATTCTGTTGGTTCTCTTTGGAAATGAAAGACAAGCAACAATAAAATTCTACCTTCTAGCAATGAGTTTCCCCTGGTTTTCTTAAAGCTATACCTTTCCTCTGAGTTTTTCTCCAGTTCATGCTACATATATCTTGCACGTACCTAATTACTTGCACATTGTCTCCTCTATTATACTGTGAGCTCCTTGGAAGCAAGGATTGAATTTTTTTCTTTTGGTCTTTGTATCTTCTACTTAGCTGGGTATCTGGCACACAAGAAACACAATAAATGCTTGTTGACTTAATTAAATCCTAGAAAGGGAATGAATAACTCGTATTATACATGAAGAGACCATTGAGATAATGAACTTGTCCCCATGGTACAAATTTCATTCATATCTTTGTCTTCAGCCACAGGGGTTTCTAAAGGATTATGAGAGCATAACTGATTGAATTGAAACTCATCACCCAAAGTCAAAATAGAGTGGCTTCCTGAGGGAAGAGATTTTTGATTCACAATTATTTGTGATATATGCAGGCTGGTCTGGATATGTCCAGTTTGACTAATGGAAGCAACTATAAGGGGCTTTTGAAACAGGACCAAATTGACTAAAAGGATTCTTAGTCCTTGTGGGTAGGATAGCCTCCTTTGGCTGACTGAATCTTCAAAACTGGTGAGATTGAGCTTGTTCTATCTTTTTTGGGCCACATTCTTTTTCCACCACCTTTTATTTGTGCTAGGTTTTTTTGGACAATTATTATTTGTTGGATGTCATAAACAGAACTAAGAAATGGTTCTGGAGGTATTTGTTTCTATACCAAGAAATGTGCATAGGGATGTTGTTTCTGTTGGTGTTTGTTCTCAGTTTCAAGTTCTGGAGGTAATCCTTTATGGACCAAGCATTAAATTAACCCAGCATGGACCCCTGAGAATTCGAGGTGACTGGGACTCAAACCTAAGGGGAGTTTTGGACTTGGAATTTAGACTGTGGTCTATAGAATTTCAACTAAGTTATATACCTAATCAACTTCTCCTCCCCAGAGACTGAAAAGTCTGTTGAGATGGGGGCAATATTCAGGTATAATAATGATATTATAACTAGCATAAGTTCATCCAAGGAAATCAAAGCAAAGAAAATGCACAGATGCCACACTGGGGAAAGTACCTTCTGTGGTTTGCCATCCAATATCCTGCTCTGTATCTTATTGACTCATTTCTGTGTTATGCTTAAACCACTGGTAGGGTGACAGAGGATGTTGACCTGACAGCAAGTAATTAAGGATTTCTGTGGGGTTTGAGCTGGGGGCAATCTTGGAGTGGGTAGGCTTGGGACAACAATCAGAATTCCATATTCCCTCCTCAAAGAGAGGGCACCCAAATTTATTTGGGAGAGGGACAATAGTGAGGGACATGATTAAGTATTTCTGTGGAGTTCAGACTAGGGGCAACAATTAGGATTCCATTACAAGGACTCAGAAGAGAGATGAGTATTGAAAGGTAGATTTGAGGGTCATCTACATAAAATCAATAGTTGAATCCATAGGAGCTGATGAGATAAATGAAAGGGTGTAGGGAGAAGATAGCATAAAGCTGGGTCTTGTGGGATATCCATGCATAGAAGGTTAGAAATCCATACAAACCTAAAAGGGGGATGAAGAGAGAACAGACAGTCAAGTGGGGAAGAGAGCCATAACTAAGATTTGTCATAAATATCTTTTGAGAAGAGAGTATTTAAAAGGAAATGTCTGGCTAATTGTATTAGCTGCTGAAGAGAAATCAAGAAAGATGAGAACTGGTTAAAGGATGATGGTCACATAGGTAGTGAAAGTTAAAGTAGGATTTGAATTAGGTCTCCTGACTCCAGGTCCAGCACTCTTGCTACACAAATCAAAACATAAAGGAGCATGTTATTTCTATAGTTCACCCCATATCTTCACTAAAGCCTTCCTCTAATGTTGTACTGTGGAATGGTAGTGGCTCTATCAATGTAACTCAACTTCATACAATTTTTACCAAGTTAGAAAGGCTTTGAGGAATAGGGAGATGAAGTAGATAGTGTCAGATTTAAAATTAAGTATACTTAAGTTCCAACCTGACTCAAGCTTTAGTCTTTTAAGCTAGAATTTTGCTTGACTCTGACATCTGAAACCTTGGAGATAACTTTATCATGTGATCTGCTGATATGGACAATTGGTGTCAGCTTAGGTATTAATGTTTTTTTTTTTTTGAGTGACTTTTTTATTATAACTTTTTATTTACAAGATATATACATAGATAATTTTTCAGCATTGACAGCTGCCAATCCTTTTGTTCCAACTTTTTCCCTCCTCCTCCCCCACCCCTTTCCCAAGATGGCAGGTTGACCAATACATGTTAAATATGTTAAAATATAAGTTAAATACAATATATGTATACATGTCCAAACAGTTATTTTGCTGTACAAAAAGAGTCGGACTTTGAAATAGTGTACAATTAGTCTGTGCAGGAAATAAAAAATGCAGGCAGACAAAAATAGAGGGATTGGGAATTCTATGTAGTGGTTCATAGTCATCTCCCAGAGTTCTTTCCCTGAGTGTAGCTGGTTCAGTTCATTACTGCTCTATTGGAACTGATTTGGTTCATCTCATTGTCGAAGAGGGCCATCTCCATCAGAATTGATCATCATATAGTATTGTATGGTCCTGCTCATTTCACTCAGCATCAGTTCATGTAATTCTCTCCGGGACTTTCTGAAATCATCCTGTTGATCATTTCTTACAGAACAATAATATTCCATAATATTCATAAGGTATTAATGTTTAAATAAATATCTATAATTTTCATGTGTTTAATAAAAGTGGCCACTAGTGCCATAGATATTGTTCTGTATAAAGTCTAAATTAATTAATCAATAGGAAGATTCAACAAACTTTTGCAGATAACATTTTATTAATTTCATTGAACCTAAATGAAATACATATCAGTGATGATAGTCTTAGTATCCACACTTAAAATCAAAGTGGATGAAGTACCTACATATGGCTATTGGCTACATTGTAGCCTACCTTTCTGAATGCAGCACAAATAAGATTAAAATGTAATTGGGGAATATTTAACAAAATAACATAAAAGGACATAAGAATTTAGATTAACACAATGACTAATCTCTATTCCATGCGGCATGGATTCCTTCTCTCCCTATTTTTTTGCTTTAACATTTTTATTCTCATATTTTTTTTGGTTTCAGATTCTGCTTAATTCAAATTATATCAATTAATGTAAGTCTTACCAAGTTTCTCTGAATTCTTCATACTAATTTTTTCCTTATGGTTCAGTGATACTCTAACAGGGGTCCTCAAACTATGACTCGTGGGTCAGATGCGGCAGCTGAGGACAATTATCCCCCTCACCCAGGGCTATGAAGTTTCTTTATTTAAAGACCCACAAAACAAAGTTTTTGTTTTTACTATAGTCTGGCCCTCCAACAGTCTGAGGGACAGTGAACTGGCCCCCTATTTAAAAAGTTTGAGGATCCCTGTATAGTATTACATTCATATACTACAATATGTATAAGTCATCCATTTTTCAAGTGGCAGGAACTTTATTTTAAGAGTTTTTTGTCAGTATAAAAAGTAATGATAAAAATATTGTGGTATGTATGGGATCTATCTATCTTTAATCTCTTCAGTATATATCCATTAGCAGAGTGATGATTGGGTCAGAGGGTAAAAATACTTTTCTAAGATCATTTCCAATTAGGTTTCCAATATGGTTGAATCCATTCCCAGATCCACCAATAATGTATCAACTTGTTTATCCTTCTGTCAACTCTTCCAATATTGAAAACTTTCATTATTTGTTATCTTTGAAGATTTGCTGGATGTTAGGTGAAAATTTCAGATTTTTCATCTACATTTCCCTTATTAATAGTGACATAGACTAGAGAAGTTTTTCATATAGTTGAAAAGCAGTATGGAGTAGTAGATAGAGAGCTGGCTTTGGAACTAGGAAGATCTGCGATCAGGTCCTGTTTTTGATATAAATTGTCATGTCACAATTTTTTGGTGCTTTAGTCTAGACAATTTTTTTTTCCCTGAGCCAGCTGGGGTTAAGTGACTTGCTCAAGGTCACACAGCTAGGACATGTTAAGTTAGACAACTCTTTCTAAGTCTATAAGTGTCAAAGAAAAGACTAAATTGCATTGGTAGAGAGAATTTTCTTATCTGGAATTTCTATATCAATAAAAGCACAGATCCAGTCACCTATCTCTATCTTTGCATATGATCAATAATTATTTTCACTTTTACTTCTGAAAACTTATTTGTATTATTTGATGACCTATTTGCTGAAAGTTGAGATTACAAGCTGCAGGATGATTCTATTTGTTTGGAGAATGGACTGCATGTGTTCTTAAGAAGTTTGGGGTCATTGGAAAGGAAGGAAAATTGCATTTAAAGTTCTTCATAATATATTTTATATATTAGATCTTTCTTAGATATATTTAATGCAAAGATTTTCAGTCAAGTTTTTCTTTTTATTTTAGTTACATTGATTTTGTTAATGTAACATTTTTGTAATTTTGTATAAGAAAAATTGTCTATTTTGAAATCTTCTCAATTCCTTTTTGCTTATAAATCTCCCTTCCCCACAATTTTAGAAATGAAAGTTTTTTTCTTTGGTTCTCTTTTAGTATTGGTGTAAATGATGTGACCTTTTATACCACAGTCACTTCCATTTGAAGTTTATTTTGGTATAAAGTATTGGTCTAAAAATTTCTGCCAAAGTGCTTTTAAATTTTTTTCCATTGATATTCTTTAAATTGGGAGTTCTTATTCTTATAGTTTGTATTCTTAGGCCTACTGCACACTGGGTTACTGTGCTCTATGCTCTCTGGGTCTTGCTTATCCATTATGTTCTGTTGGTCTTTTCTATTTTTAAACTAGTACTAAACAGTTTTAATATTTATAAATCCATAGTGCATTTTGAAATCTTGGAGACTAGAAATTTTCCATTGTTTCCAATTTTTCTTCATTATTTCCTTTGAAATTATTGACATTTTGTCCTTCCAATAAATTTTGTTGCTATTTCATGTCAGTCTATAAAGTAACACTGGCATTTTGATTTACATACTACTAAGTTATTTAATTCTTTTATTATGTTTACATAACTCCAAAATAAACAATAACTATATCTCAAATGATTTAAGTATTTCTTTACTTCAATATACATTTTATGATTGCATTTATACACATCAAGAATAAGTTAAGTCTGATCTTTTATGCATGTTGTAGTTATTTCACATAGAATTTCTCTATCACAACTCACTTGATTTTGTCAGTAATATATAGACAACTTGATGATTTTGAGGGTTTATTGTGTATCCTGCTACTTCATTGATAGTTTCAATTAAAATTTTTGTGTTCATTTTTCAGAATCCAGTGAACAATCTATCATTTGCATATATAAATAATTATGTCTTATCTTTGCCTAGCTCATTTAGTTTATTTTTCTTATCTTATTGCTATATTCCATTTCTGGAACATCAAATAATGGTGGAAAATATAGATTTTCTTATTTTTCTATTGATCTTATTTGTAATACTATAAATATAGCTTTTTAAAAGCAATGCTAGCTGAATTTTATATATGTACTTTGAGTAATATTGAGAAAAAGTTCTATGATTTTAATTTTTTGATTATAGATGACAGCTTTATTTTTTTAAAGTCTATTTTAAAATTTTGAAATGAGGACTGGTTAATGAGGGTTAGTCCTTAGAGTATGCTTGAATTTATCTTTCCTCTTGGGTTCTACAGAGACTGTACAGATATTCCCAACCTTATTCTTAAGCTAACATATGGATTTTTGAAGGCTCTTTCTCTGAAATTCTGTAAGTGAAAGTTTGGTAGCATGTGGTGAAAGTCTTCTAAATGGCTTGTGGAGCTATCCACTGTTCAGGTGGAACTCTGCTAACACATGCAAGTTCAATTCCCTTACAAGGAGAGTTTAAGCTGTAGGATATTGCTGCTTGTCTGGAGAATAGATTGCATATGTTCCTATAAAATTCGGATTCACTGAAAGGGGAGGAAGATTGAATTTAAAATTCCTCATAAACTGGTTCCTTTCTAGTGTTCCTACACCCTACTTCCATCTGCATTTTCTGCACGTTTGCACACCACAATCTCTGTTCTTCTCTGGGAATTTTTACTGGTTGTCCTCCAAGCTTGAATTTCTCTTCCTGCTTATCTCTGTCTTCTGCTTTCCTTGGCTTCCCTTAGAATTTAGCTATTTTTTTTTTTTTGCAAGAAGCCTTTCTCTATCTTCCTTTTTTTTACCTTCCTGCTGAGATTATCCAATTTAACTCATATATGTTCTATTTAGATGTATTTATTTTTTGTATTTTGTCTTTTCCTATTGTTATGTGAGGTCCTTGGGATCTTTTTTTTTTTTAGTTTTGTTTATTTCATATTGATCATAGCATTTAGCACATAGTTAGTGCTTAATAAATTCTTATTGACATGGCTCGACTTAAACACAAGTTGTTTTAAAATTATACATAAACCATGTTCTTAGTGTAAATTTTGGGTGAGCTGAAGAGTTGTGTTTTGCAGAGGAGAAGCAGGTAATTGAACTTTGTATAAGACTGAACAGAGCTCTGAGCCATTGGTTTCAAAAATAATATTATATGTCAAATATATTAAAAAGTGTTTTAAAAAGTGCTAACAGAGGAAGATCATTATTAACCAAAGGGATCAAGTAAGCTTGACCCCCTTCAGATTCTGACTTACAATATTTTCCTAGGGGAGTAGGGTAGTTTGTTGAGTTGCTTAAGAATGACTCCTCAAGAGTCTTTCCTCTCCAGAATCTTTATTAGGCACATATTTCACAGAATGTTTTTTCTTTGACTGCTAAAAATAAAGTAGTTGTACAGCTATTACCTGGTGTCAGATAGCTACTATAGGCAATGTGAAGCATACCCACATCACATCAGTAATGTTATACAAAAGGATTAAAGAAAGAAAAATTATGTTTCAATATTTGATTTTTTGCAAATCTAAAATGAAATCCTGATCACTGTAGCTACTTTGTAATTCATGCTATGAGTCAGAGAAGCAGAGGTTACAATAAAGGTTGAAATATTCTATGAAAGGAATAAAATTAATCATCATCATAAAGAAGTGTGCAATTGTACCTCATTTAACTGGCATGTCAACAAAGGAGCTATTTCAATGAAGTAGATTTTTCAGAAAACTGAATCTTGATTCTATAAACAGAAACATTTTTATTTTAAATATTGGGAATTAAATTATAAAACAAAATGTGGATTTTTTCTCAATGGTATAACTATAAAAATGTGGACTTTTTTCAATCGTATTTTATTTTCCAAATACATGTAAATACATTTGTTTTTATATTATTGTGTTCAAAATTTTTCTGTGTCCCTTCTTTACCTACCTCTTCCTCAAGACAGCAAGTAATCTGATATAAGTTAAATATGTGCAATTCTTTCAAACCTATTTCCCTACTTGTCATGTTGTGCAAGAAAATCAAACCAAAAGGGAAAAAAAGTCATAAGAAAGAAGACAAACAAATAGTAAAAATATTATGCTTTAATCCATATTCAGTCTCTATTGTTCTCTCTCAGAATGTGGATGGCATTTTTTATCCCAAATCTATTGGAATTACCTTGAAACACCTCATTTTTAAAATTTTTTTTATTATAATAATTTTTTATTGACAAAACCCATCCCAGGATAATTTTTTACAACATTATCCCTTGTACTCACTTCTGTTAATATTTTTCCCCTCTCTCCCTCCATCCCCTCCCCTAAATGGCAAGCAGTCCTATATATGTTAAATATGAGGCAGTATATCTTAGATACAATATATGTGTGCAGAACCGAAGTTCTCTTGTTGCACGGAGAATTGGTTTCAGAAAATAGAAATAACCCGGGAAGAAAAACAAAAATGCAAACAGTTTACATTCATTTCCCAGGAAACACCTCGTTGTTGAGAAGAGCCAAATCTGTCACAATTGATCATTATATAATCTTGTTACTGTATACAATGTTCTCTTGGTTCTGCTCACTTCACTCAGAATCATCAGTTCATGTAAGTATTTCCAGGCTTTTCCAAAATCAATCTGCTCATTATTTCTTATACAACAGTACTATTTCATTATGTTCATATACCATAACTTATTCATTCCCCAATTTATGGGCATCACTCAATTTTCAGTTCCTTGCCATTACAAAAAGGGCTGCTACAAACATTTTTTAACATGTGGGTTCTTTTCTTTTTTCCATGATCTCTTTGGATACAGACCCAATAGTGACATGATGGATCAAAGGGCATGCAGTTTCATATCCCTTTGGGCATAGTTCCAAATTGCATTCCAGAATGGTTGGATCATTTCACAACTCCACTAACAATGCATTAATGTCCCAGTTTTCCCATATCTTCTTCAACATTTGTCATTATTTTTTCCTTTTATCTTAGCCAGTCTGAGAGATGTAAAGAGATACCTCAGAATTGTCTTAGTTTATATTTTTCTAATCAATAATAATTTAGAGAATTTTTTCATAGGACTAGAAATGGCTTTCTTCATCTCAAAATTGTCTATTGGTATCCTTTGACTATTTATCAATTGGGTAATGATTTGTATTATTATACATTTGACTAGGTTCCCCATGTATTTTAGAAATGAGACCTTTATCAGAAATACTGGCTCTAAAAATTGTTTCTCTGCTTTCTGCTTCCTTTCTAATTTTAACTGCATTGATTTAGTCTGTATAAAACCTTGTTAATTTAATGAAATCAAAATCATCTATTTTGTATTTCTCTTGTTCTTTTTTGACCATAAATCTTTCCATTTTCCAAAGATCCTCCATTATCTTGCTCTCCTAATTTGCTTATAATATTACTCTTTATAGCTAAATCAAAAACCTATTTCAACTTTATTTTAGCATAAGATATTAGATGTTGGTCAGTGTCTAGTTTAGGCCATATTACTTTCCAATTTTCTCGGCAATTTTTGTCAAATAATGAATTCTTATCCAAGAAGTTGGAGTCTTTGAGTTTATCAAATATTAGATTGTTATAATCTTTGACTATTGTGTCTTGTGTACCTAACCTACTCCACTGGTAACATGGAATTTTTCATTATCTTAACAAAAAGATACATAAATGATTCAATTGATTAATGATCTCATGGGCTTTTCTAGTCCCTCTGCTCTTGCAAGTCACTACTCGTGTATGTTTTCTCTTTTTGTGTGATTCTTGTCCATGCCTTTCCATAAATTCCCCATAAAAGGAGCTACCCAATGTTCTAATACTGCTACTAATGTTTTGTGTGATTTAAAATTTCAAAACTACCTGGGTGACACTCCAGATGTCCATCTGTCATGAAGGTCCATCTTCTTTTTGGGTCACAAATATTCTTCATGATGGATCAAATGATGCATAATGCAATAAAACTTTGTCTTAATGACTCAGAGACATAATAAGCAATATTGGGTCCTATTTTAGTATGTACATAGGATGTTGGTTCATGTATCAAATTATTCCACTGGCCTTTTAGTTCTTGCATGTGATTTTTGTAGTTTTGGGATTTCCATCATTAGAATGCCAACCTCTAATATACTATATCTATGTATACTAATATACTATATATATTATATACTAATATAATATAGCTATGACATCAGATAATCAAACTTGTTAAACATTATTCCTAAAATGGACTAAAAAATCTCAGAGATTTATTTTTTGTTAATTTCAGGTTGGAGTTGCTGTAGCAGAAAATTAAGATTGCCAGAAGTTCAGAGTCTGAGAACATTATTAAAATCATGATTATACTCAGTGCTTAGCACAGTGCCAGGGACATAGTAGCACTTGATAAATGTTTGTTGATTGATTGCTATATTGAACTTTTCATTCCCCTTGGTTTAAATCCATTATTGAAAAATTTGCTGTTTCTCCTCCCTAGTTGCATATTTATCAGATTTGTTCAATGGAATGGAATGCGGTGAAAGAAGTGATCTGTTTTCTAATCAAAATCAATTGGACTTGGGCTAGGCTTCCTATAGCACACTCCTTTATCAGTCACTTCTTTTGATTCCTCCATGGCTAGCCCAAGGATTATATATCCATCTACCTTATATGATTGTAGGGGATTTAGGAAGAGCTCCATGACTCAAAGTATTCCTCCCTTACCTGTTCTATAGAACTATAGAATATATATTCTATAGAATGCCTGAAATTTCATCATTAGAGTGTCAGTTCTTTGATTTAAGCCACGTAAGAACATACTATTTTGAAAAAAATGTATAATACCTGAGAAAGGTGATGCTTTAAGCATTTTTATTTGTTTATATCTACATACATATATCTACATACATCAAGAATAAAATTGCTTATATTATTGATATAGGAGTTATCTCTGAGTCAATTATTATTATAAAATCAGACCATCAGCATTTTAGAACTAAGATTAGAATTTGTTTTAAAAAGAGAATGAATAATAATGAACAAAGGATATGGTTTATAATGGAAACACTTAACCCTGAACTATTCAAATAAGTAATTAAAAATCAAAAAAGGAAAATGGAAGAGAAGACATGGATAATAATTTTATCCAGAACTTAAACAAACATAAATTAATTATTGTAATCAGAAGATGAAAAGAACAACTTATTCTCAGGACATGAACAGAATGCCTTGTTTTCTAAATACTTTGTTTTCAAAAATTCAGATGGTATCCCTGATGAAATATAAAGACAGAGGGGGAGATTCTCTTGCTTTATTTCATGTCTCCATTATTTTTGTCCTATCACAAGCTGGTAGAAAGTCAGGGAGAAAGACCAACAGTAGTGGTCAGGGCTGAGACCTTTGTGGAGGTTAATCTAGAATTGGGAATAAATTCTAGATGCCACTTTCTGTCACATAGTAGGCACTATATAAAGACTTATCCTTTTCCCTTCCTTAACTTAACCCTTCCCTTCCCTTAAATTGTTGTTGTTACTGTTGTGTCTGACTCTTTGTGACCCCTACAGTCCATACCATCAATTTTTTTTTTTTTGGCAAGGATACTGGAGTGGATTACCATTTCCTTCTCCAGTTGACTAAAGCAAACAGAGGTTAAGTGACTTGCCATAGTCACATAGCTAGAGAATGTCTGAGATTGGATTTAAATTGAGGTCATTCTGATTCCAGGTCCAGTACTCTACTACTGAGCTATCTAGCTGATGATCGCTAATGTGCCTTCCAGGTCTAAATCTATGATACTAATGCCACTTTTGAAGTAAGAACCAGGATTAGATGGTGAAGACATCAAAGTTAGGTTGTCAGGTTGAGTGATAGGTAGTTATGAAATAGACAAAGAACTAGAACAGACTAAGATCAGGTCTCAGAAAAACAGAGCAGAGATGCACAAAGCTCATGAGGACCCGGGGAATTAATATTATTTGCCACAGAATGGTGCTCATTTTTGGCGACTTGGCTCATGCTCATCATGTTTTCTTTTGACTGCTAAAAGAATTTTTTGGGGAGTTTTATGGTAAAATAACAAAAGGGACAGGAAAAATTAGAGAATGAAGTTAGAGAGGATGAAGGAAATAGAGAAAGAGAGAGGCAGGAAAAGGGAAAGGGAGAGAGGGAGAAAGAGAAAAAAAAGGGAGAGGGAGGGATGAAGAAGAAAAAGGAGAAGAGAGGCAAAGGCAATGGAAGGAGAGGGGGAAGGGAGAGAGGGAAAAGGAGAGGTAGAGAGAAAGAAGGAGAGGGAGAATGGAGAGAGAAAGACACAGAGAGAGAGGCAGAAAGAGAGAGACACACAAACAAACAGAAAGATGGGGGGAGGAGAGAGAGAGAGAAAGAGAGAGAGAGAGAGAGAGAGAGAGAGAGAGAGAGAGAGAGAGGGAGAGAGAGAGAGAAACAGAGAGACAGAGAGGAGAGAAAGAGAGGAGGGGAAGGGAAGGGGGAGAGGGGAAGAGGAAGAGAGAGGGAGAGGGAAAGAGTCAGGAGAATTTGAATATTATAACTCCATCCAATACATAATAGTTGTGTGAGCTGGGGCAAGTATCCTAAGCTTTTGAAATCTAATAGAGAAGTTACAAGAAAAGTGTTTTATAAACCTCATAGTGTCATAGAAATATGAATTATTATTATGGTATGTATACACACACATATGTAAAACTGTCTGACAGGGCAGTGGGCAAATAAGATGTTTTCTTACCTGGGGTATGCAGAGCAAGATTAGAAAGTTCAGCAGGGACAAAACTATGGAAAAATCTATTTCTGCACTCTGGTGCTGGGTGAGATGGATAGAGAAATTCCTGATTTGCCCATCTATCCCTTTCTTTTTTAGGTTGAAAGGTAATATATTTCAGTGGTTAGATTATTAAATTTAAAATCAGAAAGAACTAAATTTGAATTTTATGTTTGAGATTTACTAGCAGTATGACCATCCATGGGCATGTCACAGACATCAGCTACTGCTATAAAATGAGGATTAGAATCCTAACAATATCTCTCCTTTCTGGCTTGTTATAGGTTTAAAGTATATGCTCATAGGTTTGTTGTGAGATTCAAATGAGCAGTCTATAAATGCCAGAAACTAAATTAAAATATTATTATTATTATTATTATTATTATTAGGTTGTTATGGGCCATAAGGGATCCATAGATTTTATGACTACCAAAAGGATCTCTGGCACAAAAGGTTAATGGACCTTGGTTTAATGCAATATCTTTTTTTAAAGGGTATCAAATTGGTATCTCTGAGAAATTAATAGACTGTCCAGGAATTAAGCTGCATACCCTGAATCTGAACCCAGAGTTTCTGGCTCCTATTCTAGTATTCTTTCCACTAGCTCATGTTGGATCCCCTACTTCATTCTCTTTTGTATTGTAATTATCTTTGTACTTCTCCTTTTCACTGTTAGATTGTAAATTCACAAGAGCAAGGACTATGCAGAGTCTATTTTTGTATCCCCAGTGCTCCACACAGGATATATGCTAGATACTTCATAAATGTTAAATCCGTGAATATTCCCTCCCATAGTTCTCGAAAACCTCTTTCCATCTGATAGTCTAATCTCCCCTCAAAGAAATGAATTTGTTCCCACTCATTTTACATCGTTGTTATCGGGAAAAACATATGTGTCCTTTTCTAATCAGTAAGTCTTTGCCTCTTAGGGGTTGGAAGACCTAATGTCTTTTTGTAAAGTTTAAATCAGTTTTCTTTATTTGTTGCTCTTCCTACTTATCTTGTTCTAGAGACATCTGATTATATAATTTCAGGGAATTTCAGGATAGACTGAGGCTGAGATGTTTCACTTCTAACATACTAAGCTTGATAGATAGCCTGGGTTTATAAAACATAACATGTTGTTCAACCTCCCAAGGCCTAGTGATAATTACCATTACAGGGGCATGGGAATAATCTCACTGGTGTCATGGTATATATTGCCATGGTATATATATATAGGGAAGAGGGAGGAAATGAGTGAAATCTGAAATTAGGCTTTGCCTAAGTCAGAACTGCTCTCCACACTGTCTCCTAAAGTGAACCAGTATAAAACAAATCAATTCAAAGAAACAGTGTGGTGTAGAAAGGAGAACTCTTCTCTTAGAATCAGAAGACCTGAGTTTTAGCTCCAGTTCTAATCCAAAATAGCTGTGTGACTCCAGGCACAAAAATTCTCCTCACTGAGCCTCAGTTTCTCCATTAAAAACAGATTCATAATTAGAATGGGTTGACCAGAGTTTTGCTCCAGGATGGCAGATTTAGAATTCTATCTTCACTTACAGTTCTTCAGCAATGTAGAAACAGCAGAATTTTACACCTAATTAACAAGAATAATGAGTGAAAATAGCCTACCAGATGGTGGGCTACAGTTGGGTTCTTCCGTTTTTCTTTTCCCTTCCCCCACCAACCCATGGCGGACTGCCCAGCTCCAGTCTCAAACCAGACTTTCACATTATATCTTTCTGTTATTCTTCTATCCTATTTCACCCACTAACTGCCTCTCACTAAAGGTATGCTTTGTGCTAATTGTACAGCTTTCAGCAGTTACCCTAAATTCAGAAATTCCTAGAGATGTTTGTAAAAAATGCATAGCAATACTATTGCCCCTGATGTCTTTCATCTAGGGTCAGGTTTATAGGTGATTCATCATTTAATTTAAAAGAAATTAAATAAATTTTTTGTTTGTTTTTCTGAACTTAATAGTTATTAATAACTATGAGCATTATCATGTATCCAAAACAACAAAAAGGCTTGGACAGAAGACTATGGATCTCAAAGATGTACTATTTGCATACTTAAGAGAACATATTAATCACCAGATTAGTTTTAAAGATGTACTTCTTGTCTGTGAATTCTGAAAATCCCTCTCTTTTCAACATTAAAAAAATGTTGCAATGATTCCCCCCCACTTCCGTTTTTTTTTGCATCTCTATTGATGGTTTCCTTTACCCTTTCTCCAAACTCTAAACCTTATTATTATGACAACTAGTCCTAGTAAAGCAGAACATATCCCCAGCTCAGACCATTCATCTCAATAGTATCTCGAATGGTTGGGAAACATTGTGCTAAGTGCTAGAGAGAGAAATAGAACAGTTAGATAAAGCCTTATCTCTCTCTCTTTTTAAACTTATTTATTTATTTATTTTATTATAGCTTTTTATTTACAAAACATATGTATAGGTAATTTTTCAACACTGACCCATGCAAAACCTTCTGTTCCAAATTTTCCCCTCCTTTCCCTCCCACTCCTCTAGATGGCAAATAGTCTAATACATGTTAAAATATATGTTAAATCCAATATGTGTATACATATTTATATAGTTATCTTGCTGCACAAGAAGAATCAGATCAAGGAGGAAAAAAATCCAAGAACGAAAACAAAAATGCACAAATAACAACAGAAAGGATGAAATGCTATATTGTGGGCCACATTCAATTCCCATAGTCCTCTCCCTGGGTGTAGATGGCTCTTTTCATCACTGAACAATTGGAACTGGTTTGAATCATTTCATTGTTGAAGAGAGCTATGCTCATCAGAATTGAACTTTGTGTAATCTTGCTGTTGCTGTGTATAATGATCTCCTGGTTCTGTTCATTTCACTTAACATCAGTTCATGTAAGTCTCTCCAGGCCTCTCTGAATTCATCCTGCTGGTCGTTTCTTATAAAACAAAATACTCCATAACACTCATATACCACAATTTATTCAGCCATTCTCCCATCGATGGGCATCCATTCATTTTCCAGTTTCTGGCCACTACAAACAGGGCTGCCACAAACATTCTTGCACATACAGGTCCCTTTCCCTTCTTTAATATCTCTTTGGGATATAAACCCAGTAATAACACTGCTGGATCAAAGGGTATGCACAGTTTGATACATTTTTGAGCATAGTTCCAAATTGCTCTCCAGAATGGTTAGATCCTTTCACAATTCCACCAACAATGCAGCAGTGTCCCAGTTTTCCCACATCCCCTCCAACATTCGTCATTATCTTTTCTTGTCATCTTAGCCAATCTGACAGGTGTGTAGTGGTATCTCAGAGTTGTCTTAATTTGCATTTCTCTGATCAATAGTGATTTGGAGCACCTTTTCATATGACTAGAAATAGTTTCAATTTCTTCATCTGAAAATTATCTGTATATATCCTTTGACCATTTATCAACTGGAGAATGGCTTGATTTCTTATAAATTTGAGTCAATTCTCTATATATTTTAGAAATTAGGCTTTTATCAGAGCCCTTAATTGTAAAAATGTACTAGAGCAAATAATCTAACCTGAGACATGGATCCAGTGGTCCCGAGGACACAGGGACAAGGCAAATGGTAATGTAATTTTTTCAATGTCTTTTCAACTATACAAACATCAATTTCTGATGATAATCCATTTGATGGTATCAAGGACTTTGACACTGAGAACTTTCTTTTCTGGATCTTTACTAACTACAGCTATAGTATCTTGTCAATAGAAACTCCATGTTCTAGTCTTCCTCTTTGACATAAGCCTTAAAGTTTAGAGATGTTCCAACAGTTTCAAGATGAGGCCTATAAACACAAGTTTCTATTTTTTTCTACTTTTATTTTTTTGTTTTATTAATTTTTTTGCTGAGGTAATTGGGGTTAAGTGACTTGCCCAGAGTCACATAGTTAATAACTACTAAGTGTCTGTGGCTGGATTTGAACTCAGCTCCTCCTGACTTCAGGGCCAGTTCTCTATCCACTGAGCCATCTAGCTGCCCTTCCATGACAAATTTTGAAGTGCATTTGTTGGATAAATACTTTGCAAGTTCTCTCAAAGTTTGAGCTCACTCTCCCCAGGGGTTGAAGTGGTATAGAGAATAATATGTTCTGCCCTGTCATTGCAGGATATTTGTACTTCTGTTTGCTAATTGATTTTAAGTGCCTGAATGATACTGTGGGTCTAATCACTGGCAATTTATATTAGGGAAAACTCACTAGAAAGAGGCTTATACCAATAGAATTACAGGAAGACAGAAAGAAATGTTAGGGGATGCTTTTGGAAACTCAAGGATGATGCAATGTTTCTCTGGGAGTTACAGTAAGTCCAGATCCTCTATTTTAATATATTTGTAGCTTTATATTTTTCCATCCTTGAAAGAATGTGGTATTCTTGAGTTTGTCTTTTTTTAAGTTTTTTGTATTGTCAACATTTAGCACAAAGTCGGCATTTAAAATAAGGTATTTATCCAATATATGTTTTTTGGTTTTCTTTCTTTCTTTCTTTCTTTCTTTCTTTCTTTCTTTCTTTCTTTCTTTCTTTCTTTCTTTCTTTCTTTCTTTCTTTCTTTCTTTCTTTCTTTCTTTCTTTCTTTCTTTCTTTCTTTCTTTCTTTCTTTCTTCCTTCCTTCCTTCCTTCCTTCCTTCCTTCCTTCCATCCTTTCTTCCTTCCTTCCTTTTTCACTCCCTCCCTCCCTCCAAGAGGATGCTTGGTGTAAATTATTCTCTAGTTAATAATTAAGGATTAAATACCATTTCAAATGCACTTTCAAGTATCTGGTAATATAGTATTTAACGATCTATGAAATGTGAATGGTGTGGCTAAGAGTGCCAATGTTCCATATGATTATTTCCAAGAGTTTGTTCTATGGCAGATTTAGGGCTGCTCTAGGGCACTAATGCATCACCTGTGTCCCAGGGCATTATGAGTCACTAATGTGTGACTTGTGTTCCAAGCTCCAGTAGAGCTTCCCACAGTTGGTAATAGGTTAATGGCTGCTGGGTTTTTCTTCAGAGTGCTGTGATCTATTTAATGAACCTGTTTAACCTTCTGAGGAGTTTTTAGTAATGAAAAGCCTGCTCTGTCATTACTGGCAGACAGTGGGAAACAGATTGAGTCTCAGGTAATCTACACAGGCATACAAAGCCAATAGCTTTGATGGCTGCCCCAGAAACTCTCAGCATAGTTAATAGAATTGATGGGAGCTTTTCAGGATAGCAGCCAACAGGATGGGAAGGCAACTGAGTGACAATGGCAGTTTAATGGGGCTTTCTCTGAATCCAGGAAGAAAAAGAGAACCACGGGGACATGACTTAGGAGCAAACATAGGTGGAAGGCAGGAGAACTTGACAATCTTAATAGACTGGCTTTAAAGTCAGAGAATTTGAGTTTTTAATTCTAGCCTTGCTACTTATTATCAGTGGAACCTAGATGAATCTCTTCCTTTCAAACATGCTTTTCTTATTCATAAAATGGAATAATTTCTGCTCTTTGTCCTATGTTCAACAGTAGCAGGGAAATTACTTCCTTGACCAAATCTTGCTGTTTCAGTTTTAGCCCAGTCTCTGACTAGGGCCTTGGGTAGAGTTTAGCCCCATTTTTCTCATTTACATTACTATTCCCAAAATGTATTGTCACATGAATTTAAGAAACATTGCTTCCCTAGGCCTCAGATGTTAAATCTATGCCTTGAATTTCTTGTTGTAGAGGTCAAATGAGACTTGTCCATTTTTCTAGAGGACACTTTTCTTTAATATATATATTTGGTTAGATGATCTCTGGGAGCCCTTCTAATGTTCTATGCTTATATATTAATGTGATTAGACCCAATTTTTAGAGAATGTAAAATATTCTTCATTTGCTGCAAATATACGTGGGGAATCTATAAGCATGCTTCTGGAAATGGGTGGTGGAGGGACCTTTTCCTTCCCCACTTCAAAGCAGGCATAAATATCCTTTATTTCCTATTGGCATTTTGTGATGAAAAGCTTTTTAATTGGCTGCTGAGCCTGAACTAAGTGTGCAAACAAGAGTCAATAACAGAAAAAAAATCATTCTTTCTTCCCTGATAGCCAGATAGGCAAGAGCTACTATAGGCCTTCTAGGTTGGAGAGGTATGTTGGCTTCCCTCTCCCTCTCCCTCTCTCCTCCTCTCCTTCTGTCCTCCTTTTCTCCTCCCTTCCTCTCCTTCTTTCTCTCCCTTTTTCTTTCCCTCTCCTTCTCCCTCATCTTCTTCCTCTCTCTCTCTCTTCTTTTTCTCCATCTCTCTCTCTCTTTCTCCCTTTCTTTCTCCCTTTTCCTCCCCTTCTTCTTCTCTCTCTCCTTTTTTCCACCCTCTCTCTGTCTCTGTTTCTCTCACCTGGCTTAGAACGTCTTAGGGAGTCATGCTGACATGGTACCTCTATTTCTCCTATCTTTGTTATGGTGTGTGTATGTGTGTGTGTGTGTGCGTGTGTGATTTTAGAAGAATGATCATCAGGTACAGAATGGAACACTTTTAAGATCCTGGGAGCTTTGAAAGGGAGAAAAATCCATCAGAGGTCCATCATTTGAAGTCCATAACACAATCTGCTTATAATAATATTTGTGTAGTCAGCTCTGAGGGTTGGCCTTCTTGATCCACTGCTGTACTTTATGTACTGCTGTACATAAAACTCCATGTTGTGCAAGCAGGGAACTTACTTGTCTATTAAATTATAACACACAGAAGTTAACTTGATGGAAACTCTTTGAAAAGAAAAAAAATTGGTTCAGGAAATAATGTGTTATATTTGGGGCTGGGAGAGAGAAATGTGTTGTAGCAATCACTTAAAAGTTTTTTTTAATTAAAAATAAATTAGAATTTTTCAATTATCTTTTCTCTTTTCTTTTTTTTAAATTATCTTTTCTCTATCTCTTTGCCCTTCCCTACTAAAAAAAGAAAAGAAAAATAAAATCCTTATAATCAATAAGTATAGTCAAATAAAACAAATTTGATATTGACCATGCCCCCAAATATGTCTCATTCTGCATATTCATACATCATTTCTTTTAGGAAGGAAACATTTTATTTTTGAATTAATTTCTCCAGGGCTCAAGTGGGTGAGTGAAGAGTAGAGTATGTCTCCCAGTTAGGAGGATGTATTTTGCTCTGAGATATACTTTCTCAGTGTATGTCCCTTTCTAAAAGCTAGTTGATGTTAAGTGATTAAACACTTTTTTGGGAGATGTTGTTCAGTTGCTATTTGAGTAATACAATGGATGAGAGTTTATTATGGATGGTAATAATGATACTTCCCAAACTTTTAGGGTTATCCCTAGAAACCTGAGGGAAGAAATAGCTACCCTCTGGAGATCCAAACTGCTAGTTCAAATGTGAGTCAGGATAGACCTATGTTACACAACTTATTCTATATCAAGATGCCTACTACTAGGAAACAGTGGTAGTGGTTGCCCAACCATTTTGAACTGCAATAGCAGCTCTGTGGCAATTGTAGTCTTAGCCTATAAGCTTGGGTAGCTTATCAGCTGCTGATTAGTATTACTTCAGATGCTCAAAATGATTGTCAGCCATCTAGAGGCACTTTGGATGGCTGCCAGTGAAAGTTAGGTATCCTGTCTCATTATTGACAGAGAATTGGTTAGAGAATAGTTTAATTGTTGATATAATTGATAGAGAATGGCTAAAGTGGCAGCTTGCTCAATGAATGTCATGTATGAACTCAACTTCTAGAAAACCTTGCCAATTTTATCAACTGACTGAAGCTACTAAATGCATGCAGGACTATGGCACCTATTGAGAGATATTTCATATGGTTACTAGTAGGAGAAGTGGAGGTCTATCATAGGGAAGAGAGTGATTCTAGTGGTAGCAGCAATCCAGTCCTGAGACGCAAGAACTAGCTTGGTGGTCCAATCTTGGGCTCCAGGAGGCCTCATGAAACTTATCAGCACCTGGCTGATGATACTCAGGATCCTAAGTGATTGTCCCTCTAGAGATCATTTCTATTCGGGGCCTGTTATTCTTGCTGGCAGGAGAAGGGAACAGTTATAGCAATAGTTGCCTATGGGACCCGAATTACAATATCTGCTCTGCAACAGATGTGGCTTGGCCCTTTAGCATGTTAGTACAGAAGCTGAAACAATTCTTATCAAATGCATTTTAAATGGCTATTTATAGGAGCTCTGGAAACCTGTTTTCCTGCCTTTGGGAATTGGGGAAGAATGTTGGTTACAGTGGTTGAGTAGGTATAAGACGGTGCTTTTTTCCTCCTTCTTTTTTTTCCTCTTCTTAGTTGTATATATTCTTTCTCCTCTCCTCAATTGCTGCTGTTGAGGTTTCCACCAAACCCAGCCTCATCCCTGCATGGGGCTTAGGGAGAAATGGTCTCAGGGGCAGATGCCACGGAGTTTTCCATATCTTGCTGATTACAAAACCTATAAAGAGGGAAAGCTTTACCTTCCTCTTCAACAATGAGATGCTGAATGATGTACATATGTTTTCTTATGGGCAATAAACATAAGCTTCTGGTTTTACCATTGTCATCCTGCTATCATCCTACTGCTGAACATAATTGACTGCTATCTCCTAAGATCACCAGTTTTTCTATCTATCCCGTATCTGAATCTGCCTATTTGTGTTATCAAATGTAAGCTAAATAAGAGCCAGGATTTTCTTGCTTTTCTGTTTATATTCCAATAATCAAGGAGCTTATACTGATGGAGTAGACAACATACAAATGGATATCTACAAAGTTAACTATACATAAGATAAAAAGGAAATAATTAAAAGAGGTCAGGCATTAAAATAAGGGGGGTTGGATAAGGCTTCCTGTAGAAGTTAAGATTTTAGTTGGAATTTAAAAGGAAATCAGGGAGGTCAAAAGTTAGAATAAATGAAGGAGAGAATTCCACATATGGGAAATAGAGAAAATGCCCAGAACTTAAACTTATCATATATTATTTGTATTAACAGCAAAAAGGTCAGTATCACTACCATAGATACAGAACAAGGAAATTTAGAGATAGAAGGAATCCTATTCAGTAATTTTTTCTGACTCTTTGAGACAAGATTTTTTTTTTTTTGGACAAAGATACTAGAGTAGCTGCTATTTCCTTTTCTAGCTTATTTTACAAATGAGAAAACTGAGGCAAACAGGATTAAGTGATTTTTTCTAGGGACACTGGGCAATAATTGGTATCTAAAAGGTGTTTGAGGCCAAATTTGAACTCATGAAGTCGAGTCTTCCTGATTCCAAGCTCAGTGTCAGCTAGTTATAAGAAAAATTGGAAAAGTAAGAGGGGGTTAGTTTATGAAGGACTTTGAATGAGGCAATCAGGAGTTCTGGAGTTTACTGAGTAAGGATTGTGTATGACATGGTCAAAACCTGTGCTTTAGGAAAATCACTTTAGTAGTTGAATGGAGGATGTATTGGAATGGGAAGAGACTAGAAGCCGGCAGACTCACTGGCAGATTTCAAAGGAAGGTCTGAGGCTTTTTACCATATTCTAGGGATGATTCTATTTTAATCAGGGGCTCATATTGTAGTATCTAGTATGTATTGGATATTTTAAATGTTGGTTGACTACTTAATTGGTTGGTTGGCTACTTAAAGTAGCTCATACTGTTGATTTAGTTTCTTTCTTTCTTTCTTTCTCTTTCTTTCTTTCTTTCTTTCTTTCTTTCTTTCTTTCTTTCTTTCTTTCTTTCTTTCTTTCTTTCTTTCTTTCTTTCTTTCTTCCTTCCTTCTTCCTTCCTTCCTTCCTTCCTTCTTCTTCTGTGTTTTTTCAAGCACTTGGACCAATGTGCTACTCACTCTTCCCAATGAGAATATCTATAATGGGGGGAGAGAATTTAATGGGACAAGTGTTTTATTGGGTATTTTTTTTTACTATGCTACTATTATATTAATTATTTCATAGAATCATAGATCAAGACCTAAAAAAGGATGTCAGAGATCATCTAGTCAAACCTCATTTTAACAACTAGGAAACTGAAACTCAATTCTATTCTCTGATTGCTTAAAGAAAAAGCAAAATATCACTGGCAATAGGGAGGATGGGGATGAGTGATGGTTTTAAAAGATGTGGTCCTTGGACCTTAAGGTTGCTATTCTGGGGGCCCCATTAGTAGAAGATTTGGACCAAGCCCTTGGGATTCAAAGGTAAAAATTGTGTGTGTGTGCTTTTTAACTTCCACAAGCACTCAAGTGTCTATCACCTTGGCTAAGGATAAAATTAATTAATTGGGGTTCATCTTTGAGCCACAGTTTTCTCAGCTTAAAATGAAAACTACAATCATTCATTTCTAATGAGATGTAGTCTAATGACCCTTTCAGCTCTGATAACTGGTATTTTAAGATCCCTTCTAGCTAGGTGGCACAGTGGATAAGAGTGCAGGGTCTAGAATGAGGAAACTCATTTTCCTGAGTTCAAATCTGACTTTAGTTACTTACTAGCTGTGTGACTCTAGGCAAGTCACTTAACCATGTTTGCTTCATTTCCTTTATCTGTAAAATGAGTTGGAGAAAAAATTGACAAGCCACTCTAGAAACTCTGTCAAGAAAATTTCAAATATGTTAAAAGAAGAGTTGAGCATCATTGAAAAACCACTGAACAATAAAAATCCCTCCTATCTCTAACCTTCTTTGTCCTGCATTTTAAGATCTCATGTTATAAACTCAGATAATTTGTGTTTTATGTTCTGAGGTCTCTTCCACAATTCTGATTTTCTGTGTTCCAAGGCACTTTGAGGTTCTGATATTCTACGAGTTGATACTCTTTTTTTAAAAAATAACTTTTTATTGATAGAACCCATGCCAAGGTAATTTTTTTTACAACATTATCCCTTGCATTCACTTCTGTCCCGATTTTTCCCCTCCCTCCCTCCATCCTCTCCCCGAGATGGCAAGCAGTCCTATACATGTTAAATATGTTACAATATATCCTAGATACAATATATGTATGCAGAACCAAACAGTTGTCTTCTTGCACAGGGAGATTTGGATTCAGAAGATATAAATAACCCAGGAAGAAAAACAAAAATGCAAGCAGTTTATATTCATTTTCCAGTGTTCTTTCTTTGGGTGTAGCTGCTTCTGTCCATCCTTGATCAATTGAAACTGAATTAGCTCTCTTTATCAAAAAGATCCACTTCCATCAGAATACATCCTCAAACAGTATCATTGTTGAGGTATATAATGATCTCCTGGTTCTGCTCATTTCACTTAGCATCAGTTCATATAAGTCTCACCAGTCCTCTCTGTATTCATCCTGCTGGTCATTTCTTACAGAACAATAATATTCCATAACATTCATATACCACAATTTACCCAACCATTCTCCAATTGATGGGCATCCATTCATTTTCCAGCTTCTAGCCACTACAAACAGGGCTGCCACAAACATTTTGGCACATACAGGTCCCTTTCCCTTCTTTAGTATCTCTTTGGGGTATAAGCCCAGTAGAAACACTGCTTGATCAAAGGGTATACACAGTTTGATAACTTTTTGAGCATAGTTCCAAATTGCTCTCTAGAATGGCTGGATGTGTTCACAATTCCACCAACAATGCATCAGTGTCCCTGTTTTCCCACATCCCCTCCAACATTCCGCATTATCTTTCCCTGTCATTCTAGCTAATCTGACAGGTGTGTAGTGGTATCTCAGAGTTGTCTTAATTTGCATTTCTCTGATTAATAATGATTTGGAGCATCTTTTCATATGGCTAGAAATAGTTTCAATTTCTTCATCTGAGAATTGTCTGTTCATATCCTTTGACCATTTATCAATTGGAGAATGGCTTGATTTCTTATAAATTAGAATCAATTCTCTATATATTTTGGAAATGAG
Source organism: Antechinus flavipes (assembly GCF_016432865.1). Lineage (NCBI taxonomy): Eukaryota > Metazoa > Chordata > Mammalia > Dasyuromorphia > Dasyuridae > Antechinus > Antechinus flavipes. The sequence goes on along the minus strand of NC_067399.1, from coordinate 218,081,631 downwards.
GCCTTTATCAGAACTTTTGACTGTAAAAATGTTTTCCCAGTTTATTGTTTCCCTTCTAATCTTGTCTGCATTAGTTTTGTTTGTACAAAAACTTTTCAATTTGATATAATCAAAATTTTCTATTTTGTGGTCAATAGTGATCTCTAGTTCTTCTTTGGTCATAAATTCCTTCCTCTTCCACAGGTCTGAAAGGTAAACTATCCTATGCTCTTCCAATTTATTTATAATCTCATTCTTTATGCCTAGGTCATAAACCCATTTTGAACTTATCTTGGTGTATGGTGTTAAGTGTGGGTCAATGCCTAGTTTCTGCCATCCTAATTTCCAATTTTCCCAGCAATTTTTGTCAAATAATGTTTCTTATCCCTAAAACTGGGGTCTTTAGGTTTGTCAAACACTAGATTATTAAAGTTATTGGCTCTTTTGTCCTTTGAACCTAACCTATTCCATTGATCAACTAGTCTATTTCTTAGCCAATATGAGATGGTCTTAGTAACTGCTGTTTTATAATATAATTTTAGATCTGGTACAGTTAGGCCACCTTCATTTGATTTTTTTTTTTCATTAAATCCCTTGAAATTCTTGACCTTTTATTTTTCCATATGAACTTTGTTGTTATTTTTTCTAGGTCATCAAAATAATTTTTTGGGAGTCTGATTGGTATAGCGCTAAATAAATAGATTAGTTTAGATACTATTGTCATCTTTATTATATTTGCTCACCCAATCCAAGAGCATTTGATATTTTTCCAGTTGGTTAGATCAGACCTAATTTGTGTGGAAAGTATTTTGTAATTTTGCTCATAAAGTTTCTGATTTTCCCTTGGCAGATAGATTCCTAAATATTTTATACAATCAGTAGTTACTTTAAATGGAATTTCTTTTTGTAACTTTAACTGTTGAGTTTTATTAGTGATATATAAGAATGCTGATGACTTATGTGGGTTTATTTTGTATCCTGCAACTTTGTTAAAGGTGTGGATTTTTTCTAATAACTTTTTAGTAGAATCTCTGGGCTTCTCTAAGTATACCATCACATCATCAGCAAAGAGTGATAATTTTATTTCCTCATTGCCTATTCTTATTCCTTTAATTTCTTTCTCAACTCTTATTGCCAAAGCTAGCATTTCTAATACAATATTGAATAGTAACAGTGATAGTGGGCAAACCTTGTTTCACTCCTGAGCTTATTGGGAATAGTTGCAGTTTGTTTCCATTACATATGATGCTGACTGCTGGAAAAGTCCATTTATTCCTATACTCTCAAGAGTTTTTAATAGGAATAGGTGTTGGATTTTATCAAATGCTTTTTTGCATCTATTGAGATGATCATATGGTTTTTGTTAATTTGGTTATTAATATGGCCAATTATACAGATAGTTTTCCTAATATTGAACCAGCCCTGCATTCCTGGTATAAATCCTACTTGATCATGGTATATTATCCTGGGGATGATTTTCTGTAATCTTTTTGCTAATATCTTATTTAAGATTTTAGCATCAATATTCATTAGGGAGATTGGTCTATAATTTTCTTTCTCTATTTTCAACCTACCAGGTTTAGGCATCAGTACCATGTCTGTGTCATAAAAGGAATTTGGTAGGACTCCTTAATTCCCTATTTTTTCAAATAGTTTATAAAGCATTGGGGCTAATCGTTCTTTGAATGTTTGGTAGAATTCACATGTAAATCCATCTGGTCCCAGGGATTTTTTTTTAGAGAATTGATTAATAGCTTGTTCTATTTCCTTTTCTGAAATGGGACTATTTAAGCAATTTACTTCCTCCTCTGATAATCTGGGAAGCCTATATTTTTGGAGGTACTCATCCATTTTGCTTAGGTTATCAAATTTATTGGCATAAAGTTGAGCAAAGTAACTCCTTATTATTTCTCTAATTTCCTCTTCATTGGTGGAAAGTTCTCCCTTTTCATTTTTAAGACTACTAATTTGATTTTCCTCTCTCCTTTTTCTAATCAGATTTACCAAAGGTTTATCAATTTTATTGGTTTTTTTCATAAAACCAACTCTTAGTTTTATTTATTAGTTCAATAGTTTTTTTACTTTCTATATTATTAATTTCTCCTTTTAATTTTAGAATTTCAAGTTTAGTAAATGATTGGAGGTTTTTAATTTGGTTTTTTTCTAGCTTTTTAAGTTGCAGGCCCAATTCATTGATCTTCTCTTTCTCTATTTTATTCAAGTAAGCCTCTAAGGATATAAAATTTCCCCTTATTACTGCTTTGCCTGCATCCCATAAATTTTGGTATGAGGTCTCACCGTTGTCATTATCTTGAGTGAAATTATTAATTGTGTCTATAATTTGCTGTTTCACCCAATCATTCTTTAAGATGAGATTATTTAGTTTCCAATTACTTTTTGGTCTATTTACACCTAACTTTTTGTTGAATGTAGTTTTTATTGCATTGTGATCTGAAAAGAAAGCATTTACTATTTCTGCCTTCCTGCATTTAATTTTGAGGTATTTATGTCATAATATATGGTCAATTTATAGGTAGATTCCATGAACTGCTGAGAAGAAAGTATATTCCTTTTTGTCACTATTCAGTTTTCTCCAGAGATCTATCCTACCTAATTTTTCTAATATTCTATTTACCTCTTTAATTTCTTTCTTATTTGTTTTGTGATTTCATTTATCTAAATCTGAGAGTGCAAGATTGAGATCTCCCACTATTATAGTTTTGCTGTCTATTTCTTCTCGCAACTCTCTTAACTTCTCCTTTAGGAAGTTAGATGGTATACCACTTGGTGCATATATATTTAATACTGATATTGCTTCATTATCTATAGTACCTTTTAGCAAAATATAGTTTTCTTCTTTATCTCTTTTAATTAAATCAATTTTTGCTTTTGCTTGATCTAAGATAAGGATGGCTACCCCTGCTTTTTTGACTTCACCTGAAGCATAATAGATTCTGCTCCAGCCTTTTACCTTTACTCAGTATGTATCTCCTTGTTTTAAATGTGTTTCCTGTAAACAACATATTTTAAGGTTCTGTCTTTTGATCCAGTCTGCTATCTGCCTCCTCTTTATGGGAGAGTTCATCCCATTCACATTTATGGTTAAAATGACTAATTCTGTATTTCCTGCCAAGCTAATATTTCCAGATTATGCTTTTCCTTTTCTTGCCCTCCTTCCCTCTTTCCCTAGTATTAAACTTATTGGTCCCTCTTGCATCATGCAGCTTTCTCTTTTTTAATATCCCTCTCTCCTCCCTTTGAATCCCTTCCCCTTTCTTGTACCTTTCCCTTATTACTCTTTTTCCTTTTCTCTTTTCCTCTCCCACTTTTTAATGAAGTGAGAGAAGATTCTATATAAAACAAATGTGTCAATTATTTCCTCTTTGAGCCAACTCTGATGAGAGTAGGATTCACATAATGTTCCTCCCCCTCTCTAAGTTCACTCAGATATGATAGGTTTCCTTTGCCTCTTGGTCACATATAGTTTCCCTCTTTTTATCTCCCCTTTTCCCTTTTTCTGACACTATCCCCTTTCCATTTCTACTTCCCGTTTTTATGTTATATCAGTAAAATCAAATTATACATATGGTTTTTATATATGTCCACAACAGAAATACAGTTCTCAAGAGTTCCTTTTCCCTTTTTCTATTTCTCTTGAGTCCTGTTGCTGGAGATCAATTTTTTTGTTTGTCTGGTTTTTTCCTTAGAAACAAATGGAATTCCTTGATTTCATTAAATGTCCATCTTCCTCTATGGAAAAAAATACTCAGCTTAGCTGGGTAGTTTATTTTTGGCTGCATTCCAAGCTCTTTTGCCTTTTGGAATATCGATTCCAGGCCCTTCGATCCTTTAATGTTGAGGCAGCTAGATCTTGCGTGACCCTTATTGTGGCACTTTGGTATTTGAACTGTTTTTTCCTGGCTGCATGTAAAATTTTTTCTTTAGTCTGAAAATTTTGAAGTTTGGCCACAATTTTCCTTGGAGTCTTTATTTTAGGGTCTTTTTAAGAAAGTGTTCAATGAATTCTTTCAATGCCTATTTTACCTTCTGGTTCTATTACTTCTGGGCAGTTCTCTTTGATGATTTCCTGTAAAATAGTATCTAAGCTCTTTTTTTCATCATAATTTTCGGGTAGTCCAATGATCTTCAGATTATCTCTGTTACATCTATTTTCCAGGTCTGTTGTTTTTCCAAGTAAATATTTGACATTTTTTCCCAATCTTTCATTTTTTTTGGCTTTGCTTAACTGATTCTTGATGTCTCAATGAATTAGTCATTTCTATTTGTTCAGTTCTGATTTTTAGTGAGTTATTTTTTTTTTATTAGCTTTTTTTTTGCTTCTTTTTGTATATGTCCAATTGAGTTGTTTTGTTTTATGGAGTTTTTTTCCATTTCACTAATTTTTTTTTTTAGTGAGTTATTTTCATTTTCCAATTCACAAATTCTGTTTCCCTGCACTTCTTGGGAGTTTTTTACCTTTTCCAATTCACATTTTAGGAAGTTGTTTTCTTTTTCCACTTTATCAAATTTTTCTTTTAGTGAGTTATATGTCTTTTCTGTACTCTCTTGCATAGCTTCTCTTTCCTTTCCCCATTTTTCTTCTAGTTCTCTTTTAATGTTTTTAATAGTCTCTTCTAGAAGAGTCTTTTGTATTGGGGACCAACAATTGTCTGGAGACTGTCTGCTATTAGTTTCTTCAGGGTTGAAAAGCTGTTCTCTTTCTGTATAGAAACTATCAATTGTTCTTTTGATTTTTTTACTCATTTTGTTAAAGCCTGTAGGGTCTGCCTTCAGAGCCAGGAGGTTACCAGCTTCCTCTGCAGAGCAGTGAAAGGTGTATGGATGGGTAGCTATCCTGCCAGCTGGCTACAAAAAGCAGTGAGATACTGGAGTGCTCAGGCCTGCAGGGCCAGGCTGGAAAAGTGTTGGGCAAAGAACCCCAGCTGTGTGAGATAACGACTGCCCTGGGGCTAGACACTGAGCAGTGAGAGTTTCACTACCCCAAGGCAAAGTCTGCCCTGGGGCTGTGGGTATTAGCAGTTGAGCAGTGAATGGATTTGCAGGGACTGGAAGTGTCTGCCTGGGAAGTACAATCTGCAGGGGAAGTTCTATTGCCCCAGGCCGAGCCCCCCACTCTGCCGATTAGAGGTTGCCCAGGCTGTTCCCCCTGCCCTGCAGATTAGTAACTGCCCCTGCAAAAGCCCCAAACTACAGGATGTGGCTGCAGGGCCGCCTTACAGTCTGCCTGAGTCACTTCTGGGTTTGAGTGGTTACAGCCAGATCTTGTTAGGTTCTGGCATTTTTTTAGATGACCCTCTGTTTTAGGCTTTAATTTCTCTGCCAGTTTACTCCTTTGTAATCAAGGCAGAGCAGTTAGCCTGTAGCAGAGTCATCTCTATAACTTCTCTAGCCACAGAGATCACCCCACCCCTGGTTTGCTCAGGACTCTAGTCTCTTACTTCCTGTCCTAGTCTGTTCCTGGCCCCTCAGGACAAACCTTTCCTGGTGATCTTCCAGACTGACTTCATCTGGCGAGTTGTAGTGCTTCTAATCTTCATGAATTTAAGCAGTGAAAACTATTTTTGAGGCTGAATTAAATAGTTGGTTATAAGGGGGATGAGAGGAGCTTAGAAAGTCATGTGTGCCTTCTCTGCCATCTTGGCTCTGCCCCCGAGTCTATACTCTTTAAAAAAAAACTTAATAAAAAACAGAATAGAAAAAAGAAAATCAAAAGAAAAGAGAACATTGTCATATGCCTAGCAGAACATCAGGGAGGATTAAAAATATATAACAATAAATTACCAGTTTGAGTCTATACTCTTATAACATTTTATTTGATTATGACTGAATAGAGGAATTGGTGATAGAAAGAGAAAGTCTTCTTGCCTCAATCATGTGGAATTGAGAAGGAAGAAGAGCAGGAAGAGAAGAAAAATGATATTCCCTAAAATAGAATTGTTTGACTCAGGGTCACAGACTTAGATTTGAATGTGTGTCTTCTGACTTTTTACACTATAGCACAGTCTGTAGTATGGCAATCCAAATTCTAATGGAAGTGCCTCTTATGTTGAAAAGAAATTATTTCACTGACATCCAATTTGAGCATGATTATAAATAGTCAATTTGATGGTGGTTTCAATTCTATTGTCCTGTCAGACTTAATGGTAGATTTTCATTCCCAATCTATCAAAAAGGCAATAGACCCTAACAGTGCTATCACCATCAACAAACAAAAATTACTGATTGGAAAGCATTACTGTTGTGACATGACTTTTTTCCTCTACCTTTTCCTTCTTTGTTCTTATAAATTTTGTGACATGACCATTTTTTAGAACATTGCATCCTTAATGGTGGCATAAACCTATCTGTATGATACTGTGTCCCACAGAATACAAGCTAATTACTATGGAGGAAACAATGTTGCTAAAAGACAGGAAGAAAATATTGCCTGAAAAAAGATTCACCTTACTCAAGAAATACTGGCCTTCATTCTGCTTTTTATTTCAGAAGAGCCACAGAATCCTTGAACAAAGAAAGGTTTGCTTATGTGTTTCCTGCCCATACAAGATGGACTTAGATCATTTAATCTCTAGAGTCTGGGCTATGGTGACTTTTTTGAGACCCCAAACAATGGTTTGGCTTCCACTATCTCCAGGGTATGGCGAGATGAAAGTACTGACCTGATAGTTCACAGAGAAAAGTTTGAGACCTATCTTTGTCAGAAACCAAACTGCAAGTCCCTTCCTTAACCTGGGACCCAGATTCTTCATTTCTATATGAAGAGGTTAGACTAGACCTCTAAGGTAATAATTATAACAACAGTATTTAGATAGGAGTTGAGGTTTATGAAGCACTTTACATATGTTAAATGACTCACCACCCCCAAAACAATGACTCACCCAAGTTCACTGAAGTTGAATTTGAACTCAATTTTTTCTGATTCTAGACCCAACACCCTATACACTGTACTATCCTCCTTCCTTTATGACAAAAGTCATAGAATCATAGGTTCTCAGAGATGGAAGGGATCTAAAAATATAACTATATATATATATGTATGTATGTATATATGTGTATATATATATATTATATATATATATATATAATATATATATATATATATATATATATATATATATATATATATATATATATATGAAAGATTCACTTAAAAACATGCCTGACTGATTAGCCAGCCTCCAAATGAAGCCCTCCAGCAATAGGGAATCCACAGCCTCCCAAAGCAACTCGTGACAGTCTTGATCAGGTTTCTCTCATGGTTGGGAAGTTTTTCCTTATGTCACACTTGGAGGCCAAGCAGAAAACATTTAGTCTCTCTTTCATAAGGTAGAGTTTCAAATGCTTATGAACAATGAGCATGTGCCTTCTTCCAGTCTTCTGTAGGCTAAACATTCCCAATTCTGCAGCTGATCCTATAGCTCTAAGACTCCAGGATCCTGGTTCTCTTCCTCAGAGGAGTTCCAGTTCATCAATATATTAAGATAAACTTCACCTACTTCCCTATTTTCTCATAGACTGGCTAGTAGCAGGCTGTGGACACTTTTCATAGAATACAAAATAGACTGGTTTTCTGACCTCCCCGTCCAACTCATTTTGGTTGCCAAGCAACAGAACTCTTATCCCAGAAGCTGCCTCTTCTCCCAATCTCCCTGCTTTATGGAAATGTGGTTATTTGAAACAGTGTTGAGGAAATAGGCCAGTGGATACTCCCTTGATTTTCTGAATATGGGACAGCTGGAATTTGGAGTAGAGATGATGACCAGACACTGGGTAATGGATGCCAAGACTGGATTTTAGAAATGTTGGGAAGTTTCTGAAGCTTGGCAGGGTACAGCTCCTTTCTATTCTCTGCCACTTCAATGTTCAACTCTTCTTTCCTTTTTTCTTGCCTCTCCCTTTCATCACAACATGTTTTTCATAAAACAGTTAATTTGTCCACAAATATTTAATACTCAAATTGATCTGTGATCTTATAATTTAATAAGTTTCCTCCAATAATATATATTGTAGCCCATCCATGCCTATTAGTCTGGGGTGACTTTTAAACATATCCTCCCATAAGTTCAACGCAAAGGGGTCCCTTGGCTATGCTGGAAGCCTTTCTTACTTTCCCTGGCAGCATAATGTTGCCATGCTTTGCTGGTATCTACATAGCATATGACCATCCTATCTCTTCTTTTATTGTACATTTCTTAATGATGTCTTATAGTTCTGTTGATCTTCAAAGTTCCTCAATGGTTTCTCATGTGTTATCAGTTCATACTCATAGTGCTTGTCTGTATTGTCCTCTGTGTCAAAACTAATTTTAATTCTTCAGAGACAGTGACACTCCAAGTGACCTTGCCATTTAGTATAACAAGTAGAATAAAAAGATGAGACCTTTGCATTCATGGGAAGCTTGGGATCAAGAAAGAGCTTTTTACCAATAACAATCTAGCTTTTCAGTTGTTGGGTTGTGAACTCACCTCATATTCCATCCATCCATCCATCCATCCATACACACACATACACACACACACACACATACATATATATGACTAAAAATATATACACACTGATAGATAAACTCTATAGAATATCTATTCAAATGCATCTCACAATCTGAACAAGAGACATACTTCATCCAATTGCTTTTTTAGATGGACAGACCAAGCATCTTCATGTTATTGCAGATCTCTTCCAAGAGAAATTCTGAGCTTAAGGAAAGCAACACAATATCAGTTTTAAACAGGAATATCTAGAGGACTCACTGATCATAATAACTGCTTCAACTTTGAGTCTTCACTGGATCTTGTCCATTACAGTGGCTAATGACTTTAGTACACTCTCCTTGTTTTGGGCTTCATGTTTATTATCAGGGAATAACTGAAAATGGTCATTTTTCTTCTTATATATGCCAAGGAACTTTGAATGATTTTGCATATTATTGAAGTGACATATTGCTTGCAAAATAAATCTGTAAAGATGCATTTCACGCCACTGAATGAAAAAAAATTTGTATCAGTAAGTAAAAATGCATCTTTCAGTTAATTATGAAGTGATAGAGATGTAGTCTATTGTAGAATATCACTTTTGCAAACCTGATGGATCTCCATAGTAGTGGTATGCTGATAAATTTTTAACAACTGGCTCTCCAAAAAATAAATCAAGTTCTGATTTGAAATGATTCTGATTTCTCAGATATCAATGCTTATAATGAAAATTTAAGAATTTCACAATTGTGAACTGGTAAGAGCTGACTTCAGCACACCTTTGTGAAATGCTCGTTGGGGGTGCTCTCCATTTGTATATGGATGTTTTTCACAAAGATTTTGTATGGATAATAAAATTAGAATATAGTTTAGTAGTTATTGATATTATTTCAGTTGTCTTTTTTTTGTACTAATAAAATCCAATGTTTTTCATACCTTTCATGTCTTTCTCTTCTTTCAACTATATTGCTTCTTTAATATGTCCTTAGTCTAAAATAGCCACTCATCCTATTTTTGTTCTCTTTGAGTACTTCTAGAATTATCATATTAGGGTCCAAATATCATGGTGCCCCTGTCTTTGAGGGAGAAACAGTTTGTTATAGTAATTATTTTGGTAAATTAATTTTATTTTCCTTGTAGTACTTCTTTCATTTTTAACTTTGAATGCACTTGGGAAGACTTTGCTTACTTATATATCTTGCAAAGCTTTCTTTTTCTTTTAAAAAATTTTTTCTTATTTAATATTTTTATTTCCTCAGTTATATGTAAAACAATTTTTTACATTTGTTTTTAAAAAATTTGAGCCTCTCTATTCCTTCCTTCCCACTCTCTTTCCCTCACTGAGATGGCAATGTGAAATTATGCAAAACATTTCCAAAAAAGTCACATTGCAAAAAAAAAAAAAACATAAACATAGACCCCTCCCCCCAAAAAACCCTCAAGAAAGATAAAGTTAAATAAATGTGCTTCAAGCTGTATTCAGACACAACCAGTTCTTTTTCTGTTATGGATGACATTTTTCATCATAAGTCCTTCAGGATAGTTTTGGATCATTGTATTGCTGAAAATAGCAAAGTCATTCACAGATGATCATCTTTGTACATAGTACATTTAACTTCGCATGAACTAATGGCAGTCTTTCTGAGAACATCCTGCTCATAATTTCTTATAGCACAATAGTATTCCATCATAATCACATAGAACAATTTGTTCAGCCATTACCCAATTAATTGACTGTAAGATTAATTTAGTTTTGGAATTCACATTTCAATAGGCATACTCTTAAAGAGGGTGGGTACAAGTTAATTACTACTCAGAATGTTGACATTAAAGAGGAAATTCATAGTACAAAAGTAATACACAATTAACAAACACAGTGGCCACTATAGTAAAGAAACAAATATACATCATCACTACTCTGAGGAAACACCGACATCTGAATTCCTTGCCTGGGAGGACTCATGGTCACAATTACTCAGAGTACTGTGTGGGAGCCGTTGCTAGGCAAGTTTGTACAAGACTTCCTAGCCCAAATTCTCAGACCCTTTCTACCAAGAAGTTTTTATAGGTTGAGAACAAAAGCACTATGCTAAGTATTCTCATTTGATATGTGACTCTTGAGACCTAGCAGCCTCCCAGGTACAGGATACTCCATCACAAAAAGCCCACTGAGGAGAATATTTGTTATTTATTTAGGAGGACTGGGCTTACTCAAGGTCAGGTTCCTGGGGGTAAACACAGGCTATCATAAAGGACATTAACTAATTAATGCACCAGAAGAATGGCTTTTCAACTTCTTTATGATTTCCTGGAATTCCATCAAATAATTGCAAACATATTCACATGTTCTCAGCAAAAAGTTACGCAAAAGACATGGCTGAGACTGTCTTACTGTTCCTTACTCACTAGGATTCCTTATATGGGCAACCTCTCAATTTCCTTTTTTTTTTTTTAAGGTACAGTAAAACCTTTATTGCTCCACATAGAAAATGAACAAAAAACAACATAAGAGATTTGCAGAAGTCCACAAATAGTTAATAAGTTTCCTGTTTCTAAATAGTAAATATCATATTCTCTTAGAAGTCAATTCAATCTCCCAGACTCATAGTATCACCCTGCCATCTTTATTTCTTTTTTAAAGTAGCTTTTTATTTTTTCCAAATATGTGAAAAAATAGTTGTCAACATTCATCTCTGCAAAACCTTGTGTTCCAAATTTTCTCCCTCCCTTTCTCCAGTCCCATCTAATAGACAACAAATAATCCAATATATCGCTTGCTGTGCAATTCTTCTAAACATATTTCCACAATCATAATGTTGCACAAGAAAAATCAGATCAAAAAGGAAAAAATGAGAAAGAAAACAAAGCAAACAAACAATAACAAAAAGGTGAAAACACTATATTTTAATCCATATTCAGTATCCATAATTCTCTCTGGAGAGATGACTCTCTCCATCACGTCTATTGGAATTGCCTTGAATCACCTAGTTGTTGAAAAGATCCAAGTCCATCACAGTTGATCATCACATAATCTTGTTGCTGTGTACAATGTTCTCTTGCTTCTACTCACTTTACTTAGCATCAGTTCATGTAAGTTTCTTCAGGCCTTTCTGAAATCATCCTGCTAATCAATTTTTATAGAACAATAATGTTCCATTACATTCATATACTATCACTTATTTACTTACTGAATGGGCTGATGGATAGACAGTCACTTTCTACTTCCTTGCCATTTACAAAAAGGTATGCTACAATTTTGCACATGTGATCCTTTCCCTTTTTTATGATCTCTTTGGGATACAGCCACAGTAAAAATACTGTGTATCAAAGGATAAGCACAGTTTGATAGCCCTTGAGCATAGTTCCATATTGCTCTCCATAATGGTTGGATCATTTCATCACTCCCCCAACAATGTATTAGTGTCCCAGTTTTCCCACATCCCCTCCAACATTTATCATTATCTTTTCCTTTTATCTTAACCAATCTAAGAGGTGTATAGCATCACCTCAGAGTTGTCTTAATGTGCATTTTTCTAAAAAATAGTGATTTAGAGCATTTTTTCATATGACTAGAAATGGCTATAATTGTTTTGAAGATTGTTCCTTTGATCATTTATCAAATGGGGAGATCACCTCAATTTCCAATTCTTTGTTTTGAAGAAAGAACTGCTATAAATATTTTTGAAGATATAGGTTCTTTTTAAAAAATCTTTTTTTTGGGATTCATGCATAATAATGATATTGTTATGTCAAAGGGTTTGCTTGATTTCATGATTCTTTGGGCATAGTTTATTTCTTTTAATCACTTGTCAATTAGGGAATGACTTTTGTTTTTTATAAATTTGATTCAGTTCCCTATACATTTAAGAAATGAGGTCTTCATCAGAGAAACTTGTTTCAAAATTCTTTTCACAATTCCTATTATTAATTGTATTCCCTTGACCATCTTTTAATCTAGTCTTTCTCCTTTTACCATGTTCATCCTCAAAAGTGTTTTGCATCTGACCATTCTTTCTCCTAATATACTCTTTCTTCTCTCACCCTTAATTCTTCTTGTATTCCTCTTTCTCTCCAACTTTCCTTTGGGGCAAGATTAACTTTCTGTACCCATATTGAGTGTGCATGTTATTTCCATTTTGAGCCTATTCTGATGAAAAAGAAATGTTCATTCCCTCTCCACTGCTAATTTTCCCCTCTACTATAAAAGCTTTTACTTTCCTCTTTTATGGCAGATAATTTATGCCATTCTACCTTTCCCTTTCCCTTTCCCTTTCTCCTGGTACATTCCTCTCTCACTCCTTAATTTTATTTTTTTAGATATTGTGCCTTCATATTCAACATATGCTCTCTATTTATATACCTCCAAAATGCCCTAATAATGAAAAAGTTATATGAGTTACAAGTATCATTCTCCTTTTCTGATTACTCTCTTATGCTTCACCTGAGTCCTGTATTTGAGTCAAATTTTCTATTCAGCTCTGATCTTCTCATGACAAATTATTGAAAGTCCTCTGTTTCACTGAATAACTACCTTTTCACCTGAAGGATTATACTCAGTTTTACTGGGTAGATTATTCTTGGTTGTAATTCTAGTTTTATTGTTTTCCAGAATATTATATTCTAAGCCCTTCATTACTTTAATGTAGAAGCTGTTAAATCTTGTGTTATCTTGGCTGTAGCTCCACTCTACTTGAACTGTTTACTTCTAGATGCTTGTAATATTTTTTCATTGACCTGGAGTTCTGGAATTTGCCTATAATATTCCTGGGAGTTTTCATCTTGGGATCTCTTTCAGTAGTAGATGATCAGTATATACTTTCAATTTCTATTTTACCCTCTAGTATAATAGACATATTGGTATAATAATACCCTCTGATATAAAGGCAATTTTCCTTGATAATTTCTTGAAGATGATGTCAAGGCTCTTTTTTGATGACTTTCAGGTAGACCAATAATTTAAAAATTTTCTCTTTTGCATCTATTTTTAGATTAGTTGTTTTTCCAGTGATGTATTTCACATTGTTTTCTCTTTTTTCCATTCTTTTGGTTTTGTTTTATTGTTTCTTGATTTCTCATAAAATCATTTGCTTCCAATTGCTCAATTCTAACTTTTAAGAAATTCTTTTCCTTAGTGAGCTTTTACACCTCCTTTTCTATTTGACCAATTTTGCTTTTTAAGACATTCATCTCCTCATTAGCTTTTTGTCTTTCCTTTTGTATCACTTTCATTTCTCTTCTCATTTTTTTCTTTATTTCTTTTACTTGATTTTCAGAATCCCTTTTGAAGTCTTCCTTGGCCTAAGAACAATTCTTATTTTTCTTGCAGGCTTTGGATATAGGAGCTTTGGCTTTGTCATCTTCTGAGTATGTATTTTAATATTCCTTATCACCCTAGTAACTTTCATACAATTTTTGTTTTTTGTGTTTTTCTTTGCATGCGTGTGTGTGTGTGTGTGTGTGTGTGTGTGTGTGTGTGAGAGAGAGAGAGAGAGAGAGAGAGAGAGAGAGAGAGAGAGAGAGAGAAAGAAAGAGAGAGAAAGAGAGAAAGTTGGGATAAGTGACTTGTCCAAGCCCACAGCTCTGAGGCGTATTTAATCAGGTCCTCCTGATTTCAGGGTCAGTGTTCTACCTACTGTGCTTCCATAGTAACTTTCTATGATTGCTTGCTCATTTTCCCAGCCTATTACTAGGCTTAGTTAAAGTAGGGCTCTGTCTCCAGGGTACAGGGTGTGCTATCCCAAGCTTCAGGGATTTCTTGCAGCTATTTTCAGAGATCCTTCTAGGGAACAGTAAGGTTTTTTTTTTATTTCTTTCAAGGTTCTATGATCCAACTAAAAGTATGTTTACTACTCTCCTTGCTTATGCTCTGGTCTGTGAGTGACCACAAGCATAATTTTCTGCTTTGGAACTGTGATGAGAGTCCTTGATCCACTGTGACTGTAAGACTATTGGTCATTCCTTGGTCTACATCTGTGAGCCAGCACTGCAGACCAGATCTGAGTATGGGCAAAGCCACAGAGTCCTGCCACAGTACTAGCAGAGACTGTTGAAATCTCCTGACCAGGTGTTTGATCTCTTTACTAGCCTGTGGGCAGAGATCCCTGGAAACTATCTTTGCTGCTGTTATTGTCGCTAATGCAGTGGTTCCCAAGGGCTACTCCTGGGTTTCTGGGGCTCTCTTCACACCCTAATGTGACAAACCTTTCCTGATGACCTTCAAGTTGTTGTCTATGGGCTGAGAGGTCTGGATTGCTGCAGCTGCTGCCACTGATTCAGAGGTCCCAAGGCCTTGTCTTGGTTCACTGGAGCTGAGGCTTTGTGGGCACAGCCTGAGCCAGGATTCTTAAGTCTCACCTTGGTGACATAGGCTCTTCTTCCTGACCTTCTAAGTTGTCTTTCCCTGGAAAATCATTCCACTCTATCTTTTTTGTGGGTTCCGACACCCCCAAAGTTTGTTTAGAGTCATTATTTAAAGTATTTGGAGGGATTTTGAGATTTACTGTGCCATGTTGGCTCCACCTCTGATTGCCAAATTTTCTTTAAACCTAGTTTTATTTTCCATTGTTTCTCTCTGATTCATGAAATAATAGCACTCATGATTGTCCAACATCCTTCTTTAAAAATTTTTACAAATATATTTATATTTTCTTTCAGTGTTATTTTCAGGACCTGTCTCTATCTAACAAAAAAGATCAGGGATATGCTAACTAATACTCTTTCTCCACACCAATAGCCAGCCTGGAGCTATATTAGTATCAAGGTATTTTCCAGAGGAAGACTCCTGCACATTCAGGGCTAATTTAAAGGATCTATAAAAGACATGTACCATTCATAATCTAGTATCCTCCTCTTTCTATAATCTTTCCTCCTATCACTCTTTTACAGGTACTCTACATTTCAGCCAAAATACTATACTGTATCTCAAATGTGCAAAGTATGTCCTGCTTTTGTGTCTTGCTATAATCAGACTCTCAACATCTTTGTCTCTTGAATTCCTATCTGTCCAACTACCTCTTTATGTAGATCTGGATAGATAGTTGTGTATTATAGTTATTTGCATAGGTATCATACCTCCTTTTTAGAATTAAGATCCAAGAGGGCAGATTATATTACCTAATTTTATACTATCCTCATCCTCTACTACTTGTACATTGTAGGTACTTGATAAATGTTTATTGAATGATAAGTAAATGAATGAAAAATAATTGAACAAGATTGGAAAGTATTTATTCATTTATTCAATTAAAATTTATTAAACAATCATTCCTATTGTGATTATTCTAGGCAAGAAATCAATTTTAGGTCAAATGGAATCCTCGTCACCATGGAATATTCACTGTAGTGTAGATTAAAGAATATCCACTTCAGTGAATTCATTGATTCACTGAAATATGAAAATCAGTCTATCACGTAAGAGGTTCCCCCCACCTCCAACCTGGCCTTTATGAGAAATTTATTAAACAAGTCAGATAGACTTAAAATAGAAGTCATCTACTCTAACCCCTGTATTAATATTGTATCTTTGTTCTGGTCTCTCTGACTACCCTTATTCAATTCTAGTCAGTGTAGTAAAGTAAATTTATATGTATATATAGTATATATAGTATAGTATAGTATAGTATAAGTATGAAGTGACAATGGCATGAATTCAGATTGTAATAGGGGAATCTAAAAGTCAAGTAAAAACCATTCCAAAAATCAAAGGAGTGTAATTTACAAACTGTATCACATATTAATCAAAGATCACATTATGGGAATATGTGCTGAATCAGAGGAATCCATCTAGGCTTTGCTTTTAGGATTTTTTCGTTAATCTCAAACATGTTTCAGACATCCACAGTAAGACCAATAGATTGTTAAATGGTGCTGATAATTTTGAGATGATGTGGACATAATGACTTTAAAGTTAGGCTAACAACTTTGAAATGATTTGGTTATATTAATGAACTAACTCCAAAGTGGCCCAGATAAGAGTTTGTCTCTTGCAAAAACTCTAAAAATAAGAACTTGAATTCCTGTTCTCCAAGCTCCCTTCTGTTTCCATTGTGTGTATGCTGCTGAGCCTTCCCAACTCAAGTACATGATTAAATGAGTCACACTCTCTACATCTACCTATCTTCATTCTCTTCCTTCCACTATCAGTCTCCTTTCACTACTCATCCCCTATTACTCTGCTGTCTACCTCTCTAATCCTTTTTGCTACTTCTCTTTGTACTTTCTGTACTGTTTTCCCCAATACTTTCTGTGCCTTATTAACATGTGATTACAACCTCATTTCCCACTGCCACCCTGGTCTTTCCCAACAAGTATCCGAAGAATTGGGTATTCCTGCCCCCATTTCATAAATTATCAATTCACCCTTCCCAATAAAGAATCCTATCTACATCTTTCACAGTGGTGATGGTTTTCTGTTGAAGAAATTACTTTATTTTAAACATACCTTTACAAAATTGATATGTTTTCAAACAAGGTTATTGCTTTTCCATAAAATATCCTGGTGTTTTGGTGGTGATGCTTTTAAAAAGTAGCTGTCTATCAAATATAATATTTTAAATTTGAGATTTTTTTTAACAGTGGATAGAGGACTGGCCTTAGACTGAGTTCAAGTACCACCTGAGGTGTGTGCTTCTGGCAAGTTATTTACCTTCTTAATATCACAACCAGTGCTCTAAGAGTTTAAGCTGCAAAACAATTGACTCTCTGCATTAGTAAAGGTGGTTTTTTTAGGTGTTCTATTGGCTAATGAATTCATGACTTCAGCAAAACCCAGAAATTGATAAACCCTTTTAAAATTCATGAATATTCCAGAGAGTTACACTCCAGGGAGCCTGTAAATGGTGCAATGGATAGAGCTCTCTATCCTCTCTATATCTCTATAGAGGTCTCTAGTCAGGAAGATGTAAGTTCAAATCTGGCCTCAGGCATTCAGTAGCCATGTGACCCTGGGCAAGTTATTTGCCTCAGTTTCCTCATCTGTAAAATGAATTGTAGAAGGAAATAGCAAACCACTACCGTATCTCTGCCAAAAAAAAAAAAGAAAACCAAACCCCCCCCAAACCCAAATGGGGTAAAAAAAATTGGAGATAACTGGAAATGATTGAACAAAAAAATTTAAAATTAAATAAGTAAATAATGAATAAATAAATATAAATAAAAGAATCTCAGTTCTTAAATCAGAGGGCCTAGATTTGACTCTTAACCAAGAAACTACTTGTTACCTGTGTGTACTCAGCTAATTCATATCCCCCTTTTGGTTTTCTGTCTCCTCCTCTGTAAAATGAGGGGTTGAATTACATGATCTCCAATGAGTTTTCCAGCTCTAAGTTCTATGTTAGTTGAGTTAGTTACATCAACAGCAATCTCTCTTGATAATGTTAAATCCTAGACTTGGAAATGAGGTTGCATTGTAATTTGTAAATGCTCAAGAGTAGGCTCTTGTGCCAGGCACAGAACACTGCATCACACCTTCATTTCAGCCTGGTTATATGCATGAAATATTCTAAGTGAGACCAAATATGAAACACAATGCAAAATTTTCTCAAGTTGGACTGAGTTTCCAGCACCAAAAATAAATGTGCTTCCATAGCATAAACATCTCATAAATTAAACATTTGGGATTTTGTTTCCCAGTTCAAAGATTTAAAGAATGTCTTATTAATTAAGTACTGAAAATGAAAAAGAATCAAACTGGAACATACATGATTGTTTCACATTTTCACAAGATGTGATGGAAAAGAGCAGATGGCTTGTAGGGATGACCAATTACTCAATTTCCTCCCCTGAGAAATGAGGGGGTTGTATCCAATGATCTCTAAGATCCCTCTCTAATATCCAATGATTACATGATTTTAATTTTTTCTTTTGCCTTGATAAATTGGAAAAACCTGGACATCATCATAATAGTGCTGAGGTAGAAATAGCAATGGAGTTGGAGTCTTAGGATACAAATTCAAAATCTCAGGTCTTTCACTTTCTATCTGTACAACCTCAGTCAAGTAATTTATGTTCTCTGGGCCCCAATTTCTTTAACTATATAAAATGTGATTTATTTAGATGACCTCTAAGTTTCCTTTTAACTTATATCTATGATTTCTAGAGGACTTTTGAATTTAAATTTTCTTTACATCAATCCTGTAGGAAAATCAGAACTCATTTTGAGGATGAAAAAATTAGAACTTAGAGACTTTAACTTATTTACTCGTGGTCAGCTAGTATAGTAAGTGTTGGACCTTGGACATAAATCTAAGTCTCCCAGTTTCAGGTACAGTGATCTTTCTACTATAGGATAGTTTTTGATAAAATTATGTTGTAGAAGAATTCATTTGTAGTCCTTATAAGCTCTGAGGATCCTTATCCCACTCACAACTCATTTAAATGAGCTGCACCCCAAAGAGCAAGGTAACTACAAGATGTCTCAAAAGGATTAGGAATAATTCTTCTCTAATGCTGTTGGTTTGATCCCCTGTCCTACTGTTCTTCCTGGTATTACCTGTTAATGATTAGCACTCCACTAAAGATGAATCATCAATTCATCTTTACAAAGGGATATTTATTGAGAACAATAGCTATTACAAAGCATTTCTCCCCCAATCAGGAGGGTCACATCCTCCCATCAATGGATTAATTTTCTGGAAAGAATGGGTTTATAGTTGAAGCAGTTGCCACAAAACTTCCACTCCCACAAAATTCATTTCCAAATATATCACAACAACTGGATGTGTCCACATCTCAGTTATCACTGGGTTGTGTGAGGCTGCTTTGTATAGTCTCTACTGCTGCTTTACTCATGCTTAACCTTGTCATAGATTCTATTTCCTGGATTTCTAATGATAAATTATTCTGACATTTCAAAATTCACAAGGTCTTATCTATCTTCAATATTTCATCTAAAAACATAAAAGAACACAGAGATGCAAGCCTAGAACACGTTGACCCTATATTTGCATCCAGAGCCTTACAACATATTTTTCTAACATGAAAAAAAAAAGCTAGAAAACAGAGAGAAGTCAACACTGGTAGCTTGGTAACTTTTGAATACATTTCCAGTTTTGGCTCAGCAACCAATAAAAGTTCATTTTTTTTTCACTTACTGGTTAACAAGCCAGAAAATAGTCATAGCTATGTGTGTTCTAAGGCCTGTGGGAATTGTGATAACTAAGCATATCATAAGGACCAGGGTGTCAATATTATACATCTGTGCAGGTTACATATATATATATATTCAAGCATCCCTTTGAATCACTTCTTCCCATTGTAATTAACATTTACAAAATACAAAGGAAGAGTAAAACACTGTAAATGGTTAAGTATGGTCTGTCTCTTCTTGTGGATAGGATATTTGTTTTGCAATGGTCCTGTGACTGAGTTCAGCAAAATATAGACATTTCAGAGAAGAGGCAATCTTCCTAGTAGATGGAAAATTGACATTGACATTGATTCCTTGATAATTTAGCTCAAGAAGATAGAACAAGTAACTATTAGGTGAGCATTGGACTGACTCAGTCCCTGATTTGGCCTGTTAAATGGGATCAGGTTAGCAGTGCCATTTAGTGGTTAAATAATTAAATACTGAAGCAAAATAAGGGACAAGAACACATAAGGCATATACAGAATACGACACATTCAGTAAATGTGGATAAATAAACAGGGATATCATGACAATGAGAACATTCATGGAGGGACATAGATGTTGGAAACATATGTGCTCAAGGAATGCTAGTGAACATGTATTCACATGTAGGGACCATATGTGTTTGGGCAATTTTTATCCCTGATGTATGAGGCCATGGACCTCTGGAGATTTATTGATCTATTTTTAAAAGTTCTCTCCATCCACCCATCTATTCATTCACTCATTCATTTATGTGTTTATTTGTTTATTCATATGGAGCAAGTTAGTTATTCCTCTTTAAGAAGTCCATTAACACTTCGGTTTCAGCAATGAGTTGGTTTTCTGTTCCTTGTACAAGGACTAGCATGGCTAAGTTTAGAGAATGACATCATAGGCTAGCCACCAGGGTGTGCATAATTTTTCAACTGCCACAAGTTTTGGAGACCATATATTGGCAAAATGTGTGGATGAAGGGAGTGGCCATAGTGATTAATCTGTTTTTCAAAAATCCTTGGAGGTGAAGATGTGATCTTGGAGAAAGTTCAGAGTAGAGTTCTCAAGTTTTCTGCTCTTGGAGTGGAGAGAAATTAGTTTAATACCTGAATCTGATAATTCATAACAATGTGACATTAAACATTTTACTTCCCTCTTAAAAAGCAAAGAAACAAAAATCACTTTGATTTTATTCTGCCATATTCTATGAAGAGGAACTTGCTATACTGTTTCTTAAGGCTCTTGCTGACTTTTTCTACTGCTCTTCTTCCACACAATCAGGTGGCTTGCAACTATACACAGTGTAATATCTTCTCCAACAAGGGTAAAAGTCAGACAGCTTAAATTGAAGAGACTATCACTAGATCTTTGGTGATTTAGACCCATCCACATAACTAGTGACACCTTGTCAACTAAAAAACACAAGCAAACATGATTCATCTCTATCTACTTGCCCTTTGAATCTCAGTCTAATTCATTTGAATTACAGCTAGAAAATGATTCTCAATTCCTATAATCTCTCTCATTAGTTGTAAAAATAATTATGAAGTGCCCACTGCAGATATGGCTATGAAACTTTTCTTTATTTCTGTTACTGGTTTTAGCTGAAATCCTTGTTATAATGCTGTCTCTTCATCATAGGAAGAGAGAACTCTGTCATGATCTTTTAATTCAAAAACCAAAAGCTTTTAAATAAATCTTTTAGACAGATACCACCATTATTTCAGCTATAAGAAACATCTTAGTTTTTCCTCCTTTGTATAATGTTATGTCTGTTTCTTTCTAGAAACTTGGTCAGAAGGCTTTACTATTTCAAGAAGATTCTTTGCTCCAGATAACAAGTTTCTTAAGATAAAGAACAGCTAAATGATACCTTCAAGATTAATCTTTTCTTTGGATCAGATTTCCTTGTTAATAAATGGTTGGTTTTATTCTAATTTCTGGTGAATATTCTCTGTAACTTCCAATTTTAATTACTGAAGTCTAATTTACACTTAGCTATCGTCCATTTAAGGATAATTTGGTATTTATCCAATAAATATTAAATAGCTCTGATATTCCAGATACCTCAGTTTTTTCAATGCCAAACTCCTTCCACTCTTCCAAGTAGATGAGTAGATAAAAGAAAACCACAGGGTCAAATTTCAACCCAGAGAGCTTAGTCACATTCCAGATTTGTCTTAGGGATATATAGCCAGCTAAATCTTAAAGAGACTTTCAGCTCATACTTAGATTACTTAGTAAGGCTGTGTATTACTAAATTATATCATATCCCCTCACCTGGAATGAAAGATTTTTGAAGGTAGAATTTGTGTTATACCTTATATTTTCCCAAACAGGGATAATAGGGCTTCGTATCTAAAAGGTGCTTCATAAACATTATCAATCAATTAATAAACATTTATTCACATATGGTAAGGACTAAGGTGTAATGAGTTGGGAGAGAGGGATAAGTTATGAAAGATTTTGAATGCCAAATGGAACATTTTATATTTGATCCCAGAAGCAATAGAGAGCCACAATGGTGTAATGTGATTGGACTTATGTGTTAGAAAAATCACTTTAGTGGCTGAATGGAGGATGGATTAGAACAGGGAGAAACTTGAGGCAGACATATCTACTAGCAAGCTATTGCAATAATCCAGGTATCTGGGAATCAGGGCCTGAACTAGAATGTGGCAGTGTCAAGAAAGAAGGTGATGCATTTGAGAGATATTGCAATGGTGAAAATGACAGGCTTTGGAAACAGATTGGATATAGGGATGGGATAAGAGATAACGAGACACTGAGAAAAAAATGTAAATTGTGAGCCTGTAGAACTGGGAATATTGTGTTGCACCCTACACAAGTTAAGAAGTTAAGAGGGGCAGAGATTTTAGGGGGAAAGGTAATGAATTCTGTTTTGGACATATTGAATTCAAGATGTCTACTGGACCACCAATTTGAGATATGTGAAAAGTATTTGGAGTTGAAAGATTGCAGGTCACTAGAGAATTCAGGGCAGGATATTTAGATTTGGAAATTATCAACAGAGAAATAGTTAATAAAACCATGGGAACTGCTGAGATCACTAACTGAAGAAAAGGGCCCAAGATAGAACCCTCAGAGAAACCTATGGTTAGAGGGAGTGATCTGCAAGAAAACCCAGCAAAGGAGACAAAGAAGGACCAAGACATATCCCCATGGGCCACCCACAATTAATGACTTAATAATCACGAGATGGATGAAGATCAGATAGGAGGACAAACAGACGAAAGTGGTATTACAAACACTCAGAAGAATATTAAAGAGAAAAGAAAGATTGGAGTGTTTTAGGACCCAAAAGTGTCAAGAAGGATGAGGACTGATCAAATGCTGCTAGATAGCATTATGGTTATATTAATAAGATAGCAGAAAAATTGGAGAGAGTAGATTAAAGACAAAAGCAAAGTTGTTCCCCAGAAAGTAGGGATTCTAGAGAGCACAGGGAAAGGGTAGATAGCTTTAGACTGCTACATGGTAGGAGTGTTGGTTTGGAAATGAGAATTATGAATCAGGTGGCAGAGGATGGAGAACTGAATTTGAATGATGATGGTAGTAGGGAGTTGAGATTGGGAGAGTACGGCTAGGAGAAAGTTGTTAATCATTGAGAAATGAGTTCATTGTCCATAAGGGTCTGGCTTCAGGATGGAGTTTTCTCAGGATCAATTAAATTGGATAAAGGGACAACTGTTGGGAACAAAAGGAATAGTATCACTCTCTTTTCCTCATGGCAGAAGGAAGATCAGTGCAGGCACTTGATTAAATGGCTCTCTTCTTCTCTGAAAGGAAGAAGTTAGGTGCTCAATGAAATGACATTTTTCCTCTTCCCTTGGGAAGTTGGAGACCAAATAAAAGACCTAGTATGACGAAATGGTATTCTCTTCTTTTACTTCAAAAGTAGGAAGAAGCAGGTTCATGATGGAATGGGATTGTCCTTTCCCCATGAGATGGGGGAAACAGGAAGAAAACTTGGCATGATAGAATTTTGCTTTTTATCTTATTCTCATTATCTTTTCTCCCCTATTTCTCTCCCCTTTAAAATTTTCCTATTACTATTGGCAGTATCACCCATCTTTCCATCCATTTTGAGTCCAAAATTGAGTGTCACTCTCAACTTCTCATTTTTGTTCATCTCATACAGACAAATCCGCTGCCATATATTGTTCTTTTTTTTCCCAATGTCTCTCTTTTTGGGGGTCATTGCCAATCATCCTCATATGTTTTGCTGATGTCATCACTCTGATGATTCTGGAGGAAAGATTGAGGCTGATGAATTTGCCCAGCTTTGTCTCATTTAAATCCAATTCACTTGGAAGTCAAGACATCATCTCATGTCCTCTTCATGAACAAAAGATAAACATCTCTCTTGGTCCCCTTTTCTTCTCTTGCCAAGTCATCATCTTGGTGAAGGGTTTTTTTAACCATCTCACTCCTAAACTAATACAACAGCCTGCTCATTGATTGCCCTTCCTCAAGTCTCTCTCCCCATTCCCATCCATTCTCTACTCAGTTTCTAAAGTGATTTTCCTAAAGTGGAGATCTGACTATGTTATCCCTTACTCAGTAAATTCAATTGGGTTTGAACTATTTCCAAGAATAAAATATAAAATTCTCTAGCTCTTAAAGACCTTCACAATCTGCTCCTTTGCTATATTTCCTTTCTTCTCACACTTTTCTCCTTTCCATATACTTTTTAATACGAGATATTGGTTTTCTGATTGTTCCTCAAATAATGTACATTCTATTGCCCTTTTTTGTGCCTTTCCATTGACTGTTCTCTATGCCTGAAATATTTGACATTCCATTCTCTTCTCTTCTCCTCTCCTTTCCTCTCTTCTCTCTTCTCCTCTCCTTTTTTCTCCTCTTTCCTTTCCTCCTCCCTTCCCTCTCCTCCCTTCATCTTCTCCCCATTCTCTTGCCTCTTTTTTCCTATTCTATAGGCTTCTTTGGTTTTCTCCTCTGGTTAAGGGTTAGACTAGATGATTTCCAGGTCCCTTCCAGATCTCAAATTTTAATAACAGTAATACTACTCTTCACTATATAGATGTTTTTAGTCACAAGAACCAGACTACCTGTTACAATGAAAGCCATAATCTGTGCCAGTGGTGGGGAAATGCACATTACTCCTTCATAGAACTGCAGACTCTTAGGTTGTAATCTCCTTGCCTTTTGCCTCTTTTTGTATCTCCCACAGAGTAGGCTTAATAATGTTTATTATTGACTAAAGTGTCATGGTACTTATGTAGTCTTTTATGATTTGCCAAACATTTTACAAAAAAAGTGTGAGATTGTTAATACAAGTAATGTTATTATTATTTTACATAAGGGGAGATTAAGGCTCACAGAGATTAAGTGACTTGTACAAGGTTACATTACTAGGAAGTTTTGAAGAAAGAACACAATTCAGCTTTTCTGACTTCATGGGCATTTCTCTTGCTACTACACAAACACTGATTCTAACTTAGATGCTAATAAGATTGTCTTCTGGGAACAGAATTCACTAAGTTCCACACTCATATCCTTTGTTTTCCATCCTACAAATTGTGCTGAAGCTGTGTAGCACAGTGGGAAGAGTAATAGATTTTCACTTAGAGAATCTGGTTTAAATCCTAACTGACATCACTGCCTATGTGAATTTGAGTAAAGGACTACACCTTATCTCAGTTCTCAGTTCTCTTATCTGTAGAATGATGGAGTTGGATTTGGATAATCCAAAAGTCCCCTACCATCTTTAACTAGCTAGTCCTGGGAGCTTGAGAATCATTGTGAACCCTCTGATGTACTGGGCAGCAAGGTGTCTCAATGTATGGACCACTGGGTTCAAATACGGAAAAATTGAGTTCATATCTAATCTCAGACACTTCCTAACTGTATAGTCCTGCGCAATTCACTTAGCCTCTCTGCCTTGGTTCCTTTATTTGTAAAAGGGAGCTAATAATAGCACCTGTCTTATAGGGTTGGCATGAGATCAAATGAGATAATATATGTAAAACACTTGGCAAATTTTAAAGTTCTATATAAATACTAGCTATTATTATTTTTCTATTAGAAAAGAGAAAGGAATAATTATTTAGGAAATGCTACTTTATGCCAGGCTTTGAGCTAAAAGATTTACAATTATTATTTGATCTTCATAACAACCCTATGAGGTCCTTTAATATCTCTATTTGAGGAAATAGAGGCAGAGAGAGAGAGATTAGTGACTTGGCTGGGTTACACAGTAAGTGCCTGAGGCTGGATTTGAACTCAGGTTTTCCTGCCTCCCAGCTCAACTATGCTGCTTCTCTCCTCGCTGTCCTACATCATATCTGTCTGAGTGAAAGTCCTCATACTCTCCCTCTCCAAATTATCTTATACTTATTTTACATATATTATGTTTTTTTTTAATTGTGTTTGAGTCTTCATGACCCTATTTGGAGTTTTCTTGGCAAAGATAGTGGAGTGGTTTGGTATTTCCTTCTCTGGCTCATTTTACAGATGAGGAAACTGAGTCAAACAAGATTAAGTAATTTGCTTGGAGTCATATAGCTAATAAGTATATGAGACTGAATTTGAACTCAGGTTTTTCAGACTCTGGGCCCAGCACTCTATCACTGAGCCACCTAGCTACCCATACTTATGTATATGCTAATAGACAGGTAGACAGATGACAGATAGGTTAGTAGATAAGTTCCTTCAATAGGATATAAGATCCTTGAAGTCAGGGACTATTTCATTTCTATCTGAGTATTCCCAGATCTTAGTATGCTGCCTGGCCTGTAATAGATCCTCAATAAATGCTTACTGCATTATCAATTTTTTGAAGTTAGAGCAAGGAGTAAGCTTTTAGATGTTCAAGGAAGAAGGCTTTTCCTTCAGGAAAGTGATGTCTATATATTTACCTTTCCATCAGTCTTGTCAGCTTTAGGGCTCTTTTCCTCTACACCCCCCACCCTTTTTAATAGCAGCTGAAAGGCAAAATCAGGTCCCACTTCAAAAGCTACTAAAATCTGCTGTGTGGGCAGCAAGCTTTCTGATATGGAAATGAGGCACCCTTAACAGCCACCCACACTCCAGCCCAATTTTCACTCAAGAGTCGCTATTAAAAAAGCTGACTCAAAACCATCAGGGAACTTCAGATTTAACTTCTGAAAATTTCAAATACATGGAGATAAAAATACTCAAATCAAAGACATAAGGCACAGATGCTAAAGGGCAGATGTTGAGCTGTTCCACGTTTTCTAACCTTTGACATTTTCTCATAGGAAGCTTAACTCATTTAAATATTCCAATAGATGCAGAAGTCCTAATGAATTTATAGATACTTGGGTTCTCACATACAACTGGTTTTAAGACAGTTTGTTCCAATTATATGAAACAGGAATTATAAACATGCCAGTCAAGAAGAAACCATGTGTGTGCTGCATAGGGGTGTATTTTGTTTCTAATTCTTTTGCACTGACCTTGGAGGAATTAAATTCCATCTTGTTTCTAAGGATCAGAGATTTGGACCTAGAAGCAACCTAGACAACATGTGGCTCAACCCCCTCATTTTACAGATGAGATAAACTAAGGCTCAGAGAAATTTAAGGACTTCTGTAAAATCCCTCCAGGAATAAGTAGCAGAGCCAATGGGAATTCAAGTATTTTGATGTCATGAGCATCTAGGTTGCACAGTGCACAGAACACCGAATTTGGAGCTAGAAAAGCCTGAATTCTATCTAGCCTCAGACACTTCCTAACTGTGTGATCCTGAGCAAGTCACTTAAACCTCTTCTATGACTTCCCATTAAGAGGATCTTAGAATTTCAATAGGGATCTGAACAGTCATCCAGTCCAATTTACTCTAAAATCAACCAACCAACCAACCAATCAACCAACCCAAATCTTTCAAATAATATGCCTGTGTGGTCAATTAGGCTTTGCTTTAAAAACCTCTAAGTTATTAAATGTCAATAAGCATTTATCACTTACTCATAACAGGCATTTATTACCTTGTACCACAAGGGCTTGGTACAGTATGTAGCCCTTATTATGTGTCAAACAATGTATTAAGAACTGAGGGTACCAAAAGAGGTTGCTCATATTCTAATTGAGGAAATAAAATATAAATAAATATGTACATGAAAGACATATATAAAATAGATGGCAGGTAATAGTAGAGAGAAGGCAGTGTACAAGTAGGGGAGCAAGCAGGTGGAATGTCTTCCATATAAAATGGGATTTGAGCTGAGTCTTGAAGGGGAGCTTAATACCTCCCAAGTCAGTAATTCACTTGTGGATAGTTCAAATTAATAAAGAAGATTTTCCTTAAATAAAATTATTTTTTTTCCTCTTTAGACCTTCTTCTCATTGTTCCTATTTCTATCTTCTGTTTAGAATTCTGGATATGGAATTTTTCTCACATGATGTAAAGTTTACTTAAGTTCTGACAACTTAAGTTTGATGAATAGGAATAATTCATGGATCTAAGCCTTTATGCTTAGGTATAAAGAGGCACCTCACTTGGGCCAAGATAAGTATTTTGAGTAGGATATTATAAATCACTATCACTGATCTCATGTTTTCCATGGGGGCCATAAATGCTGAATGCTTCCAGCATGCATCATTCAAAAGTTCGCTACTAGGATGCTGGCTGGTTTTATTTATTTATTTATTTATTTATTTATTTATTTATTTATTTATTTATTTATTTATTTATTTATTTATTTATTTATTAATTTAATTTAATTTTATAATAACTTTTTATTGACAGAACCCATGGCAGGGTAATTTTCTACAACATTATCCCTTGCACTCGCTTCTATTCTGACTTTTCCCCTCCTTCCCTCCACCCCCTTCCCTAGATGGCAAGCAGTCCTATAAATGTTAAATATGTTGCAGTATATCTCAGATATAATATATGTCTACAGAACCAAACAGTTCTCTTGTTGCACAGGGAGAATTGGATTCAGAAGGTAAAAATAACCCGGGAAGAAAAACAAAAATGCAAATAGTTTACATTCATTTCCCAGTGTTTTTTCTTTGGGTGCAGCTACTTCTGTCCATCATTTATCAATTGAAACTGAGTTAGATCTCTTTGTCAAAGAAATCCAATTCCATCAGAATACATCCTCATACAGTATCATTGTTGAAATGTATAATGATCTCCTGGTTCTGCTCATTTCACTTAGCATCAGTTCATGTAAGTTTCTCCAAGCCTCTCTGTATTCATCCTGCGGGTCATTTCTTACAGAACAATAATATTCTATAACATTCACATACCACAATTTACCCAGCCATTCTCCAATTGATGGGCATCCATTCAATTTCCAGTTTCTAGCCACTACAAACAGGGCTGCCACAAACATTTTGGCACATACAGGTCCCTTTCCCCTCTTTAGTATTTCTTTGGGGTATAAGCCCAATAGAAACACTGCTGGATCAAAGGGTATGCACAATTTGATAACTTTTTGGGCATAATTCCAGACTGCTCTCCAGAATGGTTGGATTCATTCACAACTCCACCAACAATGCATCAGTGTCCCAGTTTTCCTGCATCCCCTCCAACATTCATCATTATTTTTTTCTGTCATCTTAGCCAATCTGACAGGTGTGTAGTGGTATCTCAGAGTTGTCTTAATTTGCATTTCTCTGATCAATAATGATTTGGAACACTCTTTCATATGAGTGGTAATAGTTTCAATTTCATCCTCTGAAAATTGTCTGTTCATATCCTTTGACCATTTATCAATTGGAGAATGGCTTGATTTCTTATAAATTTGAGTCAATTCTCTATATATTTTGGAAATGAGGCCTTTATCAGAACCTTTAACTGTGAAGATGTTTTCCCAGTTTATTGCTTCCCTCCTAATCTTGTTTGCATTAGTTTTGTTTGTACAAAGGCTTTTTAATTTGATATAATCAAAATTTTCTATTTTGTGTTCAATAATGGTCTCTAGTTCATCTTTGGTCACAAATTTCTTTCTCCTCCACAAGTCTGAGAGATAAACTATCCTATGATCCTCTAATTTATTTATAATCTCGTTCTTTATGCCTAGATCATAGACCCATTTTGATCTTATCTTGGTGTATGGTGTTAAGTGTGGGTCCATGCCTAATTTCTGCCATACTAATTTCCAGTTATCCCAGCAGTTTTTATCAAATAATGAATTCTTATCCCAAAAGTTAGGATCTTTGGGTTTGTCAAAGACTAGATTGCTATAGTTGACTATTCTGTCTTGTGAACCTAACACTGATTGCTGGCTGGTTTTAATACAAGATAAGCATTTTGTGGTGATCATTGGACAAGATGGTCAGCAGTCATATATTTCTTTTGCAGGACTTGGAAAATGTTTTCCTAGGTGTCAGGGTCACTTACCTGAAAGTCCTTCACCAATTGGAAGAGTAGAGGTATAGCCTAGGAGTAAAGGATGTGGTGGTGGGAGAGAAATAATTATGGAATCTGAAACAGAGGAAAGCAGAAAGAGTATTAACAGCTGGGGTCAAAATATTGGGAAAATCCAGTACCTGAGGGGGAAAAAATAGGCAGAAGCTAGAGACTCAGGATTGATCAAGCTATATGAGAATAGAATGCTCATGTGCTGCTCATATGATTGACAATGAGTTCTGCATTTTATGTATCATTTTGCAAGAATAAGAGTATTTAGCTGTGATACGCATCATAGGATTTAGTTATAGGGAATTTTAGATGTTATATATTTTGGTCCTGAGCTATCCAGATGGCTAAGTGAAAACTCAAATAACTTTTAATATCTCTCTGGCTTAATGCCATGCTTCATGTGTATACGGTAGAAAATCACAGAGTAAACAGCATGAGATCTTGACATAAACCTTGCTGCTATATTCTTCTCTTAACCTGAAAAACTGTTTCTTCTGCCCATATTTTTAAAACAATTTTTAAAAAACAAATTTATTTTATTTTTTAATTCACAAAATAAAACAATCATTTCATTTTTAAAGCCTTTTATTTTCAAAACATATGCACAAATAATTTGACAACATTGACCCTTGCATAGCCTTGTGTTTCAGATTTTTTTCTTCTTTCCTCCATCCCCTCCCCTAGATGGCAAGCAATCCAATATATGTTAAATCTAATAGGTATAAGCATATTTTTACAATTCTCTTGCTGCACAAGAAAAATCCGATCAAAAAAGAAAGTAAATGAGTAAGAAAACAAAATGCAAGTGAACAACAAAAAGAATGAGAATGTTATATTGTGATCCACATTCATTTCCCATAGTCCTCTTTCTGGGTGTAGATGTCTCTCTTCATCACAAAATCATTGGAACTGGCATCAATCATCTCATTGTTGGAAACAGTCAAGTTCATCAGAATTGATTGTCATACAATATTGTTGTTCTCATGTACAATGATCATCTGGTTCTGCTCATTTCACTCAGCATCAATTCATGTAAGTCTTGCCTAATCTAAAATCATCCTCCTGATCATTTCTTATAGAATAATTATATTCCATAACATTCATATACCATAACTTATTCAGCCATTCTCCAACTATGGGCATCCACTCAGTTTCCAGTTTCTTCAAGCTTTTTGGGAAAAAAAAAAGATGATTGCAATGAAACTTCAAATCTATT
Organism: Antechinus flavipes; assembly: GCF_016432865.1. Classification (NCBI taxonomy): domain Eukaryota; kingdom Metazoa; phylum Chordata; class Mammalia; order Dasyuromorphia; family Dasyuridae; genus Antechinus; species Antechinus flavipes. Next base: position 218,050,459 of record NC_067399.1, on the reverse strand, counting down.
ATGTCCAACTTGCTTTTAAGCACATAATAAAGTTATCATGCAATTTTTTCTTCCCTCTTCCCTTAGAGATCACTACCATACAAATATGTATCTGTACATGTATGTAGAATCATTCTTTACATGCATTATTTATCTATTCTTTCCCTGGAGACAAATACCACCTTCCTTCATAGGTCCTTTATAGTTAATTTTAGTATTTATAATAGTCAAAATGACTTGGTTCCTCATAGTAGTTTTTTTTAAAGCTTTCTACTTTATTTTATTTTATTTTTTAATAATAACTTTATATTGACAGAATCTATGCCAGGGTAATTTTTTTTACAACATTATCCCTTGCACTCGCTTCTGTTCCGATTTTTCCCCTCCCTCCTTCCACCCCCTCCCCTAGATGGCAAACAGTCCTATATATGTTAGATATGTTGCAGTATATCCTAGATACAATATATGTTTGCAGAATTGAACAGTTCTCTTGTTGCACAGGGAGAATTGGATTCAGAAGGTAAAAATAACCCAGGAAGAAAAACAAAAATGCAAATAGTTCACATTCATTTCCCAGTGTTCTTTCTTTGGATGTAGCTGCTTCTGTCCATCATTTATCAACTGAAACTGAGTTAGGTCTCTTTGTCAAAGAAGCTCACTTCCATCAGAATACATCCTCATACAATATCATTGTTGAAGTGTATAATGATCTCCTGGTTCTGCTCATTTCATTTAGCATCAGTTCAGCTCATAGTAGTTTTTAAAACAATGTTGCTATTACAGGATACATTTTCTTGGTTCTCTCATTTAGCTCTTCATTATTTCATGCAAGTGTATCCATGCTTTTTATTTATTTTTTATTTTTTACAATCAATGAAATCATCCTTTCTTATAGAATGGTAGAATTCCGTCATGATCCTGTATCACAACTTGTTCAGCCATCCCTCAGTTTATGGGCATCTCCACAGTTTCTAGTTCTTTATCACCACAAAGAGAGATGCTATAAATATTTTAGAACATATTAGTTCTTTTCCTTATTGTTCTTATGGGGAAATGGTAGCTTTTAGCTTATATTTGAACTTTTGATTCATTCTTATCAAATTCTGGTTACACAAAAAATCATCATAAATCATTATTCTCAAACCCTTTTAACCAAGAAATTACAGAATTTATACAAATTAGCACATATTAAAGAATATATAAATGAATGAGCTCTTTAACTGGAAATGAGATAAGATTTCAACTCAAAACAAGAGAAAGACTCAATCTTACCAAAGACAAAATCTACTCTTCATTTTCTAAGGAAACAATCTGGAAATCAGATATGCTAAAACACATTCTATACATGTCTTGTACCATGTGTGTTTTCCTAAAAATGTCTTCGGTACTATCTCAGTAATTCCTTTACACAGGTCCAAACATTTATACGCAGCATTCTATCTACCAGTCATGAGTCACCTCTATGTCTGCATCTACAGCAACAGGCAAACCTCCCTCAGGGTTGAGTGAAAACAAGGTTGTACCACCTTAACAATTTATGGGCAAGTTCATGACAAACAATTGCTCCATGACTGTACTCAAAAAGCTTATGATTTCCCAGACCAGAACTCTCTTCTGTGACTTCCTCTGCCTTTTGTGCTCCTTCAAAGCAGAGATTATCCCACTCTTGTATTTGTGTTTTATCTTCAGTGAAAAGAGCAGTTTAACCCCCTCCTTTTACAGTTAAGGAAACTAAATCCAAGAGAGATATGGTTTTATAAATGGAAATGACATTAAAGAAGATACATTACTATTTGCTTAATCATAGCATCCTATGAACTATTGGGTCTTTCCACATAACTTGCAGTTGAAAATATGGGTGTATATATATGTGTGTGTGTTTTTCCTCCTATTCATATGTGAGTTCCTTGAGAGCAGGGATTATATTACTTTTCTATTTGTATCTCAGCACTTAGAACAGTACTTTATACATAGTATATGCTTAATGAATTATTTTTTATTCACTTTTTCATAGACTGCTTTGCCCAAAATCTCACAGAAAGTAAGTAGTTTTCTAAGCTCACATTCTGGAATATTTTCACTATGCCATATTGTGTTTTCTACATATTCAAGTGACAGATCAGCAATTAAAGTGCTCAACAAAGGCTTTGGGAGCAGGTGAAACTAGGTCAATCAATATCATCCCTATTGAGTGGTTAGTACATGATCAGCACCAGTTAGGCAGAGTAAGGAAGTAGAAGTAAGTGTGGATAAGACACAAATTTCTTGAAAGCCTTGTACTCTCTGGAGATAACAAGACATAGGTAACTAAGAACCAAAGAAATGGTATAGACAATAAGTATCATAAGAGTTCAGTGCCAACTTTACCAGCAATCAGCAAACTTTAATTCTGAGGATACTTAGCTTATGAGTTTGACAAAAACATGGAGCATCTGAATTAGATTCATGCGTCACAGTTTGTAGTTACATATATGATATCATTTCCCAAAATAAGACTTTGATTACTATTTAAGGTGGTAATGAGGTGAAAAACATATCTTCTTGTATCCTTTTTATGTGTGTGTCCTTTCAATTCTATTGCTATTCTATTGATAGATTCTATAGTTAGATTAGAAATGGGTATGACTATGTTACTATCATTCTTTGAAATATTGAACTGGATTAACACATTAAACTAAAGAGTATGAACTTCATTAAGGAGACATTGGAGTTTAATTAAAATCTTTTGAGCTGTGCAATGATGTGCTCAGAGCCACACATTAGGAAAATTCATCTGGCTGAACTTCGAAAGAAGTATTATAAAAAAGTGTGTGTCTGACTGGAAGCAATCCTAATTTGGAGTCAATTGAAGTAGTCTAATAATGACTTACTTTAAGGCTGAAGCAAGGTAGGAACAAAAGACATAGGAAAGATATCACAGAGATCTTGTTGTTCAGTCATATGTGACTCTGACCCCATTAGAGGTTTTCCTAGCAAGGGTACTGGAGTGGCTTTCCATTTTCTTCTTTAGCTCATTTTACAGATGAGGACATTGAGGCAAACAGGGTTAACTGATTTGCCTAGGGTCACACAACTAGAAAGAGCCTGAAGCTGAATTTGAACTCAGGAAGATGAGTCTTCCTGACTTCAGGTCAGCAGTCTATCCACTGTGCCACTTAGCTGCCGATTTCATAAAGATAGAGTCACTTAATTTGATATAGGAGACAAAGAAGAGGGAGGAGTCCAAGATGACTTCAAAATTCAGAGCCTGGTTGGAAAACAACGAAAGGCACTGGCAGAAATGGGGGATTAAAGAGGGGGGTCAGTTTGAAGGAGAAAATGATGAATTTCATTCTAAATAATTTGAGCTTAAGATGCTGGCAAGTCATCCAGAGATGTCGGATCACTACATTTTTTTTTTCTCCTTGAATGACATCTTTTCTAGTAGATATGGAATTAAGTGTATATAGTGCTTCATCTTCAGTTGATTTGAAATATTTTACTCCAGTCAAAAGATACCATAGTTTCTGGCATCTTCTCCCAGTCGTGGTGCACTTCTGGTACACACTCCAAGTTGGTCTTATGGTTCAAACAAACAACCATTGTAATAAAGGCAAACACAGTAGTGTCTGGGTAACAGTCTCCAAAGGAGTAAAAACAAACAAACAAACAAACAAAACTAGTCTAGAAAGATACATGCAGGCAAAAGTTATTAGCAAGGAGATTAAAAATTGTAATCAAATAAGTTCCCTGGCATTTTAGAAGTTCAAAGTTCTAAAACTATTTCAATACTCCTTGCCTAGATGATCCACATATAGGTCCCACATCAATCCATTTGTGGGCCAAATTAACTGAAGATGCTTCAAGTCTGCTCTATTGCTTCTTGGCTCACATGAGCCCCAGTTAGTGATATGGATATGTGGTGGTTTACTCAAGCCTTCCCAGTTCCACCAGTATCCTGGCCCCTAACACTTCCGTACTCAGAAGTCAGTTGATGTTTCTGAACGAAGAGATTTGGAAACACTGATGTAAAATCCTGAAACCTCTATTAATTCTATATGTATAAACCTCTATCAGATTTCTACATTCATAGTCATAGTGCAATAATTACAAGATTTTTTTAATGATCAAAAGTTAACATTGAAGATTAATTCAATCAACTAAACTTGCTTAGAAACTATTTGCATTTAGATTAACTTCCAATTATAAATACTCTTAACAATGTTTTAGTCATTCCTTTCAAGTCTTTCTCAGAATTCTTTGTTGTTTTAATGAAATAGAAGATTTCTGAGCATTCTTAATGAAAAAACCAGAGCTACATAGAAACTTGAAGTGCAAGTATAAGAGAAATGCAAAAAGGTAAACATGAATAAACAATTATAAAGTACTAAACAAAAATACAATGCTTACTAAAGTGAGACCACCAATGTGTCCCCTCTGAACTCTATTATCATCAGAGATTCTGATTATACAGAAGACTTGGAAGTTGTTCTATCTTAATAATCTTAAAAGAAGAAGAAAAAAGAAAGGAAAAGGAATACACTAAAGTAGGGGAGGAGAAGAGAGGGAAATTATCTCACACAATTGGGGTACACAATAGAAGTCTATACAACAATAAGGAAGGTAGTGGGGAAACAATTGATATTTGAATCCCATTTTTTGAACTGATCAAAGGAGGGAAGGATACACACAGTTGGATACAGAAATAGATTTCATTTAACAAGGAAATAGGAGGGAAAGAGTAGAAGGGAAAATTTGAGGGATTAATTCTAAGAAAAAGAAATTCTAAGGATGTGCAAAAATATTTACAGCCCTTCTGATGTCAAAGAATTAGAAATCCAAGAAGGTACTCATCAATTAGGGAAGACCCAGCAAGTTATAACGTACAACTGTACAGAAATACCACTATTAGGTCTGTATCCCAAAGAGATCATAAAAATGGGAAAGGACTCAATGTACAAAAATGTTTAGAGCAGCCCTCTTTGTGGTGGCAAGCAATTGAAAATTGAGGGGATGCCCAACAGCTGGAGAATAGAATACTATTGTTTTATAAGAAAGGATGAGTAAGTGGGATTCAAAAAATCCTGGAAAGACCGAACTAATGCTAACTGAAGTGTGTAGAACCAGGAGAATATTGTATACAATTTCAGCAACACTGTGCAAATGATCAACTTAGATAGACTTTGGTCTTCTCAAAAATACAATACTATCCACACCCAGAGAAAGGAATATGGAGTCTGAATGCAGATAAAAGCATACTGTTTCTTTTTCTTTCTTTCTTTCTTTCTTTCTTTCTTTTTTTTTTTTGGTTTGTTCCTTTTTAAACTTTTCCCTTGTACTGATTTTTCTTTTACAACATAACCAATGTGGAAATATGTTTAATATGATTGTACATGTCTAAGCTATATCATATTGATTGCTGTTTTGGAGAGGGAGGAGCAAAGGGAGAGTGGGAGAGAAAAATTAAAATGAAAATCTTATAAAAGTAAAAGTTGAAAAACATAAATAAATTTAAAACAATTAAACTAGAAAAGATTGCATGTTTAAGAAACAGTATGCTTCTACTACATAACTATAAACTACAAGTAAACAGAGAGTAAAAAAAAAACATCTCAAAATGTAAAAAAATTCCCATCTTACATTTCACCAGAAACTTATTTTAGAAATAAGCAAACTAATGAATCAGAAACTATAGACATAGATGCAACCAAAGACTTGACAGGTGGAAATGTAGCACAGCCATGAATAAGCCAAGAATCAAGGAGAAGCGACCACAGATGCAGTGGAAACTGCAAACAATTTTTTTTCTTTTGAATCTGATTTTTTAAAGTCATGTGTCAACAGGGACACCCTGACACCTTTACCATCAACAAATCATCCAATAGGCTGTCATTTTAGCACCTAAGGTGTTGCTATGTTCTCCTTCTGCTGTTCCATTCACACATTTTATATTTCTAGAAGTCAGAGTTTGAGAAAGACAAGCTGATTTTTTAAAATATCCACAGGACATGTCTTGGAGGTATGGGGAGGGGATAGAAAAAATAGAGAACAGAGAGAGAAAAGGAGAAAGGGAGAGAAAGTGGAAGGAAAGAGATCAGGGCAAGAAAAGGAATGAAAAAAGTGAATGAGTAGGAGCAAGAAAAGGCAAAAGGGGGAAGGAAACTATAAAGATGGAAGAGAGAGAGACACACACACACACACACAGATAAAGAAACACACATGGGAGTCAGGGGAAAAAACCAACTGTTATAAGGAAAAATTATGAAAATCAATATATAAAGGAAGTCCCTTAGCTAAAAGATGAAGAGAATCACAGACTGTTGTGAGAATCATATAGAAAATTGCCCTTCAGTTGAAAGAACTGAGAGGACCTACTTGAATATAAAGCAGTGACTGAGGTAATGATGTCAATAGGGAATTGTGATTGATTGGCTCATTTGCATTTTTATGTTTTTAGAGCTTTTGGTAAACTATAAATCAAATAACTAGACACTACAGTATGATTATAGAATTGTTGGGTCCATAAATAATGGGAAGGTAGATTTCTGGACTTTTACTTCATGAGGTAAATATAAATAAATGAGCATCAGGAGCTTTTGATTCAAGACATAAGATATTATGAAAAAGTAGAAGAGCTGAGGTTTGAAAAGAAATTATAGGGAGAGGCAGCCAGAGAAGAAAATGGTAAAGAGAGATATGATTTTTCTTTACATAGTAGCAGGTCTCAACTCTCCTTCAAAAGAGAAAGCTTCTTCATTCTTCCTTCAGCCAATAAACAAAGCAGAAGCCATTCATCTAACCAGCAAGGAAATTTTCAACAAAAAAGTGAAGGACTGAACTATTTCAAGTGGAAGCCTTTCATGTCTTGTTTCTAATGTCTTGGGATTCCTCCTGTATTAAGTTCATTTTTCTTATTTCTACCTTCAAATGAGTTCTGTTGATATATTGATCTAAAGGAAAGTTATTTGGTCCTCAGAAGATTCTATTTCTTTCCTTAACATTCGGATCATTATTAAAATTAACATCATTAAAAATAAAATGCAAATTTTCTTTCTCTGCCCCTTTTAGAAACCTGTTTACATATAAAAAGAGCAGTGCCTTACACTAGCAGTGTCAGGTATCTGAGAGTGAAATGAGCTTCCCTGGGAGGTTGTCATTTTCCTATTACTGGAGGATTCTGAGTAGAAGATGGGCGATCATTTTATAGGGACATTATAAAAGGGTTTTCTGCTCAGGTATGGTTGGGCTGATGTCTGAAGTTTCTTCTAAGTTTGAGATTCTGTGATTGTGTGTGTGTGTGTGTGTGTGTGTGTGTGTGTGTGTGATATGTGTGTGTTTCACCACACATGCAAAATATCTATTGGTTCTTCTTAGAACAGGGATTCTGAATTTTTTTTTTGTCATGAACCACTTTTGCAATCTGGTAAAGCCCATGGACCTGTGACATGCTAAATTTCAGTTTAAGTCAGTGGGAAAAAAAGATGCGATTTTTCCCATCCAGATTCACAGAGCTTTTAGAATCTGCCCATGAATTTCAGATAAAGGACTTCTGGTCTAGAAGGAGGCTTACCTTTATTTAGCAGTGCTGAGAAAATGAGTTTCTTAATAGAAATGACTTTGACTTTGGGCCAGTCATTCTATCAAATACTATTTGTATTAGGCAAGATTGTTTTTGAAATAGTGAGTATCATGTTTTAGAAGCATCTAGTGTAGTAGAACACTCAATTTGAAGTTAGAAGAGTTGTGTTCAAATTCTGACTCTATCACCTAATAGCTGCATGACCGTGAAAAAGTTCTTGAACCTATCAACTTCAGTTTTCTCCACAAGAAAATAAAGGACTCAAAATAAATTATCTCTAAGGTGCTTCCCAGCTCTAATTCCTATAATTGCTAAGCTTTGCTAGATTTACCTGGTAGCTGTGAATCAAGGGAGTCAATGAATTCTGGCTATTTGACTGAAATTTCTTCAATTAGGTGAAATAAAAGAATGTTTTAGTTCTTCCTTGCCTCAAAAAGGATAGTGTCTCCATATATATATATATGGGCCCAAATAAGTAGCCTTTGAATGGTAGCATAAGAATGGATCAACACCATGAGAGCAAGTTCAGAAGAAGAGTATTGGTGCTTGATATCTGAGTCACAGTTGCTGGAGCAAAAACAAAGAAACTAGTGAGGATGTTAGAAAATAAAGCCAGACATTGGGAGAACTAGTGCACCTGCAATGTGGAGCATTAGGACTATAATCTCCCTCCATAAAATACAAAAACTGCCTGCAATTACAGGGAGGTTTTCAGCTGATATGTAAACAGTAATAGAGACAAAGAATATGATTTGCCCATTGCTCATTGAAGCCTAAAATGAAAATCCTGCAGAAAATAAACCCTTCAAGACACCTACAGGGGGAATATGCCAAGTGCTGTCTTTAGAATACAACCTGTCATTTTTAAGAATCATGACCATTTTGCCTGTCCCTGGTTAGATTTACTTGTATACAAGATGTCTTCAAAGTCTGCTTAAATTAAAAATACATTTGAACAGGAGATGGTGTTTGTTGTCTCTGATGGGACAGAATTAAGATGAGGACATAAGCCTTCAGTCAATAAACAAGAATTTTTTATTATATGTCAATTGGGTTTAACACTTTATACTAGATCTAGGGGTTTTAAACATGTATAAGGCAAGGTCTCCAGACACAAGTAATTTATAATTTAGTTGAGGGGATGGCAGGCAATGGGATAGTAAAAAGAGCTTCATACCTGGCATTAGAAGATTAATGTCTGAAGCTAAGCTTAGTGACTTTCTAGACCTGGGTCTGAAATCAAACCATTTCTTGTTTTCTGTATTTCAGTTGCCTCATATGTAAAATACTGCATTCAGACTGAGTAAATTATAAAATCTTCCTTAGAACTTCCATTATCTTACTAGAGAAAAATAGCTTACAAATCCTGGAAGTGATATAGACAATAAGTAGTTTGAAGAATCAGAGAATCAGAGAAAGAGTTACAAACTATCTTAGAAGTCATCTAGTCTAGATCCCTATTTTATAGATGAGGAAACTGAGTCTCAGAAAAGAGAAACCACATTCTAAGATGACAAACTTACTGAGTAGGAAAATCCACAACCCATTTGTGGACTGAAAATCCAAAGTTCTTTCCAATGTGTCAGAATGAGCTCATGTCATATACTCCATGGCATTGCCCATGGTCACTCAGCCAGGAAGTGTTAAGTGTCTGGATTTGAACACAGGTCCTCCTGATTTCAGGGTTGGTGTTCTATACACTGTGCCACCTAGCTGCCCCTGAATATTTATTCTTATCAAAGCATATATCCACCTCTGTGAAACCCAAGCACATATTCCATTGTCTTATTCTTGTTACAGCTTTATACTTCCCCTTATCATTGTTTCCTGGAGCTTCTGTGAAATCTTTATGAGATTGAGTTGTATTTTGAAGTTAAATAAGGAAGAAGGTTATAGAATCATAGCCACAGGACACAACAAAAGGAATGCTATGAATATTAGGATGCAAAAATAGAACAATTCTGAAACTTGCATCTCACATATCCCAGAAAACTATGATTTGCTCTAAACAGAGAGGTTTTGCAGTCATGTGAGCCTTTGAGACTTTGATTCTGTTTTCTTTTTGAAACAGTGCTATCTCTTTGAGATATCATGTTATTTGTTTAAGGTTAAGGTTAAGTTAGAGTGATTATGTCTCATCTATAAGAGATGAATTATGTAATGTGGCTACCCTAAAAATCCCAACTCCCAATCTCATTGACAAGTAAGATCCCTAGAGTTTTCCCCTCAAGATTAATCCTGAGGAGGTGGAAGGTATCTTTGCAGTACTATATTATTACTCATGAACTCCCACTGGTATACTTCCTTCCATAAATACATATGATATTCATTAATCATTTAGATAAGTTTTAGAAAAGATGGAACCATATGGCTCAGTTTGCCAGGTATAGACCCTGAACTATGTATTCCTGAACCCCCAAATTATTGACTTTCTTAGTTTAGAGAGTAATTGACATAGCTTCTTTCCTAGAGAGAAGAGCATTATAGTAAGTCTATTTGGCGTAAAACATTCTCTTTACCCTAAAGAAAAGACAATTTGTAACATACTTTTCCATAAGTGTGTATTTATATATTAAAAGAAAGTGAGCTCAAACTGAAAGAAAGAAGTAAGTCAGAGCTCTTAGAAGTTACTTTGCTTAATGTTCTCTTTAATTATACCATAGTTTTCTGCTAGGCTCTTTGTAAAGTGACAAACCTGCATCTACTCTATCTTGGATCCTGTTACAGCTTTTTAGCTGTGCTAGAATGAAGCTAAGATGTTGATAGAAAAAAAGAAGTTTTTTGGATATTCAAAGTTCACAACATTTTCTTCTAGCTAAGGTAGGCAGCTTTCTCTATTTTCCACTGATCAATTTTGAATCTGCTTCAGTCTCAACTTTTCTTGATATTTGATAAAAAAACACTGGAGCATTTCCAAATTTCTCCAGTCAATCTGAACATTTTTGATAGACATTTAAATTGGCCAAAGACTTTTCACTTTGTTGAAATGCCTTTGATTGATTTTATTCAATAGAGATACATTTTTACTTGATTAAAATTCAAAAATATAAAATTTTATCCTTTATATTGGGTAGAGTGATTTGATTAATTTACTAAAATTATCCTACTACTGTACTTGAATAGCTTATATTCTTGTGAATTGGAGTCACTTGTACTATTAAAGAAAGAAATGAGAGAGAGAGAGAGAGAGAGAGAGAGAGAGAGAGAGAGAGAGAGAGAGAGGCAGAGAGACAGAGAGACAGAGAGACAGAGGGGTAGAGTGAAAAGGAGACAGAGAGACAGAGAGAGAGACAGAGAGATAGAGAAATAAAGACAGAGACAGAAAGGGAGACAGGGACAGACAAAGATAGATCCGAGTGCTTGGAGATAGAGGAGAAAGCCATTAAATCCATACACTCATGTCTTTTCCCTCAAATGTTAACATCACTTTGTGTCATAGGCATATTAAAGTTCCACATACTCTCATTTAGTAATCTAAGAGGCATCAGTGACAGGCTGGAGCCTCCTAACCAACTACTTGGCCCCAGGAAAAGCTGTGATGATATGGCCCAGCTTCCCAAGTATAGGTCCTGGATTATGTGTTCCTAGACCCCAAATTATTGACTTTCTTAATATTGGAGAGTTACTGACATAACCTTTTTCCTGGAGAGAAAGTAATTGTGGAGAGGCTAATGGTGAGGCAAAATTCAGCCTTCTGGAGAAGAATTTCAAGAGTTTCTGGGCTTAGGATTTATTATGTGACCTTAAAGCTGGAGTATAAGGGCCTGAGACAAGACATGTGAGCAAAACATTGGGATTTTGTCCTTCAACATTTACTTTTACCTGAGTTGAATGGGAAGAGTGCTCATATACTAGCTACTCCAAGTGTGTTTCCCTTCCATGAGGATTCCAAGCATTTATGATAGTACCACAATGTTTAGACCTATGCAGATCTTGGGGGAGAAAGTAGAACATAGGACTCACTGGATAATGTCACCTGTTTTCAAGCTTGCATGAATTATTTTTAGTCCCAAATAATTTATTTTCCTTCTCTCCCATCCCATCTGTGATAAAAACGAAAAGAAAAAAAATTCTTATAATAAATGTATTGTTGAGCAAAATAAATTCCCATAATGGTCAGGCCCAAAATGCATTCTGAATATTTAACTCATTACCTCTTTGTCAGGAGGTGAGTAGCATTTTTTGTTGTGAGTCCTCTAAAAAAAAGGAAAAAAAAATTGATCATTGCGTTTATCAGAGTTCTTAGGTCTTTCAACTTTGTGAATTCTTTCAGTGTTATC